>NC_064615.1:1176299617-1176603554 GCF_023898315.1 Schistocerca nitens | reverse complement strand
AAAATACACCATTGGTGAAATTATGTGACATTGAAGTGGATAATGTGTATCATATTACAACTGTAGAAATCAAAAATACTAAATTAGGTTTTAAAACATTTATTGAACTTAATAATGAATTTAATATAATATTACCAGATAGATATGCAAAAATGATTGGTTGGGATGATTGTACAACTATAATTGGTTGTAATATTGTATATAAAGGAATGATTGACAGATCAGATAAAAAGGTACATGTATTAGAATTTAGACAACAATAGAGTTTTTAAGTGTAATAAATGGATACAACTAAGAAATGTTGTAGATGTAAAGAAGATAAAAATATTAATGAATTTCATTTTGATAAATTTGTAAAAGATGGACACCGTAGAGTATGTAACCAGTGTGCATGTTATTATACTAAAAGATATTATGAAGCAAACAAAGAAATTATTTGAAAAGGTAGCATGTGAATGTGGTAGAATTGTAGCTAGATGTAAACTTAAACAGCTTGAAAAATCATTAATTCATTCTGATCTTATAAAAGAAAAAGAATCTATAAATATCTACTAATTCTTATAATATATTTTTTATCAAATTATATAACCATATTTTGTATAGAGTATAATATTCTGAATAATAATTATATAAGTAAATAGATACATCTAACTGTATCTAGTTATCAAAATAAGGCTAATAAATATCAGTTATGTAATATAAAAAAACACAAAAGAGACAACACATACAGACAACAATTAGTTTACTTTTTATCCCTAATAAATAGATATATCTGTATCTATTTGTAAAAATACAGTTATCAAATATTCTGAATAATAATTACATAAGTAAATAGACAACAAATACAGACAACAAAAATAATAGTTTTCTTCCTTAATAAATAGAGCTATCATAATGGAGATGAAGATGAATGAACTTAGAGCAATAGCTAAAAGCATAAAGATTAAAGGTTACTCTAAAATGCGTAAAAGTGAATTAATGGATTTATTATTTCCACATACAATTGATATTGCTAAGGAATCTAATAAAAGAAAAAGAACACCTAAAAATGTATCTATTGCTAATATAGAAGATAAAGATCCATCAAAAATGAATGTTAATGAACTTAAAACATTAGCTAAACATTTAAATCTTAGTGGATATTCTAAATTATGTAAAAGTGATTTGTTACAGTTGATTCAAAATACTCAAACACTATTGCCATTTGCTACAGATATATTTGAACATCCTAATGAACGAAAAATTCAAATTTATCATTCAATTGAAAAAGCATTCCAAAATAGATTACAAACATACAATATTGAAAACAACTTAAAAATTAAAGATCCACAACACATTATGACATCAGCAAAACCTATTGTATGTCAGTTAATAAAAGATAATCTTAAAATATACAATGGATTAAAAGTTAATCTAATATTGTACTGTGAATTCAAATTGAATACTTCTAATGAAATAAAAGAATTTAGATTCTCAACATACAACTATACAATCACAAATGAAAAAGATCTAAATAAATTTTATACAAAAGGTAAACAACAAATATTAACATACATGCAAAATTTTCAAGATAGAGGATCAGGCTGGATGTTAAATAGTGTAATTGGTTTACAATTAGGAATTAACAAATATACACCACTTAATGGTTCATCATATATTGAACTACCAAAAACAATAAAAGATAAAAAAGCATGTATAAATGTTAAGAATAATGATGAAAAATGTTTCTTGTGGTCTATAGCATCAGCATTAAATCCAGTTGACCCTACAAAATGTAAAAACCCAGACAGAACTAGTAACTATATAGAATGTGTCAAACAATTAGAAACTAAAATTGGTCAAATAGAATATCCAGTTAAAATTGATAATATACCTAAATATGAATGTAAACTTAATATATCGATTAATGTGTATGCATATGATGAAAAATATGAAATATATCCATTAAAGATAACTAAAGATGAAAAATCAACACATATTGATTTATTATACATGAAAAATAATAATAATTCACATTATTGTTGGATTAAAAATCTATCTCGATTAATTAGATCTCAGTGTACAAAACATACTGAAAATATTCATCTATGTAAAATGTGTCTACAACACTTTAATTCGGAAAGTAAACTAAATGTACATAAAGAAGATTGTTCTAAAAATGAATCAGTTAAAATTAGAGTACCAAATGAAGGTGAATACATAACATTTAAGAATTATAAACATACAATGCCTGTTCCATTTGTTATATATGCTGATTTTGAAAGCTTATTATTGAAAATGGACACATGTGAACCAAATCCAAATGAATCGTACACAATGAAATATCAAAAACATGAACCATCTGGATTTTGTTACTATGTGAAATACATTCATAATCATTATATAGATCCTGTTGTTTATAGAGGACCAAATGCTAAAACTAAATTTATTGAGATGATTAAAAATGAAGTTGAACAAATAGGACATATATATTCACAAATAGAACCAATGAAACAGTTAACACATGAACAAATAAAAATACATAAGCAATCTAAAAGATGTACATTATGTGAATCACCATATACACCAAATAATAAAAAAGTACATCATCATGATCATTTAACTGGTAATTATATAGCACCATTATGTAATGAATGTAATCTTAAACTTCAACAACCAACATTTGTGCCTATATTCTTACACAATCTAACTGGTTATGATTCACATTTGTTTATTAAAGAACTTGGTTATGATGAAAAAGAAATTGAATTGATTCCAAATAATGAAGAAAAAGATATGTTTTGGTAAGCAAACAAATAACTTAAAAATGAGATTTATTGATACATTTAGATTCATGGCATCATCATTAGATAAACTATCATCTAATTTATCAAAAGATAAAATGAAAAATATTGAATTATTCTTTCAAAAAGATAAAGTAGATCTAGTTATTAGAAAAGGTGTGTACCCATATGATTATATGGATGATTGGAATAGATTTAATGAAACACAATTACCACCTAAAAATGAATTCTATAGTAAGATCAATGAATGTAATATAAGTGATGATGATTATGAGCATGCTCAATTAGTATGGAATAAATTTAATATAAAAAATATGGGTGAATACCATGATTTATATTTGAAAACAGATGTGTTATTGTTAGCTGATGTATTTGAGAACTTTAGAGACACATGTATGAAATCATATGATTTAGATCCAGCATGGTATTATACAGCACCTGGTTTATCATGGGATGCAATGTTAAAAATGACTAAACAACCACTTGAATTATTACATGATTATGATATGATATTAATGGTTGAAAAAGGCATTAGAGGTGGTATAGCACAATGTTGTAAAAGATATGTTAAAGCAAATAATAAATACATGAAAGATTACAATAAAAATAAAGAATCAAATTATTTAATGTATTTAGATGCTAATAATTTATATGGATATGCAATGTCACAATATTTACCATATGGTGGATTTGAATGGGAAAATAATTTAAATATTGATGTAATGAACATTCCAGATAAATCTGAATATGGATATATATTAGAAGTTGATTTACAATATCCAATTGAATTACATGATAAACATAAAGATTTACCATTAGCACCAGAAAATGGACATAAATTATTAACAACATTAAACAATAAATATAAATATGTTGTACATTATAGAAACCTAAAACAATGTATAAAATTAGGATTGAAATTAACAAAAATACATCGTGCTCTAAAATTCAGACAAAGTGATTGGTTGAAAAAGTATATAGACTTAAATACAGCAATGAGAACAAAAGCTAAAAATGATTTTGAAAAAGATTTCTTTAAACTGATGAACAATAGTGTGTTTGGAAAAACAATGGAAAATATAAGAAACAGAGTTAATATAAAATTAGTATCAGATGGTAAAAAATGTGATAAATTAATAGCTAAACCAAATTTCAAACATAGAACAATTTTTAATGAAAATCTGGTAGCTATTCATATGAATAAAACTGAAATTAAATTTAATAAACCAATTTATGTTGGAATGAGTATATTAGATTTATCAAAAGAATTAATGTATAGTTTCCATTATGATGTAATGAAACCTAAATATGGTACAAATATTGAGTTATGTTATCAAGATACTGATAGTTATATATACAATATAAAAACAGATGACTTTTATGAAGATATGAAAAATATGATTGAACATTTTGATACAAGTGATTATGCAACAAATAATGTGTACAATATACCACAAATGAACAAAAAGGTATTAGGTAAAATGAAAGATGAATGTAATGGTAAAATAATGACTGAATTTGTTGGTTTGAGAGCTAAAATGTATGCATATTGTGTTGGTGAAAAAGAATATAAAAAATCTAAAGGTGTTAAGAAATCAGTAGTAATGAATAAAATATCAATGGATGACTATAAAGACTGCTTATTCAATAATAGTGAATTATATAGATCAATGAATTTAATTAGAAGCTATAAACATGAAATATATACAGTAAAATTAAATAAAATAGCACTAAGTGCAAATGATGATAAAAGACACATTCTGAATGATGGAATAAATACATTACCACTTGGACATTATAGTTTATTGTAAATATTGTATATATTATGTATATATTATGTAAACATATTTATTAGCAATTGTATATAAGTAAATATTTAGAATAACCAACACCATCTATAATTGTATATATTTTTATTATTCAACACCATCTATAATTTATATAGTATTATCTAAAAGAGACACTTTATGCATTTCCCTAATTTTGTGGTTGTATCATAGTAAAAATATGAATAATAGCTGATTTCGATGTAAAATGGTCTAAAAATAGCATAAAATAGGGTTTAAATAGCTGATTTTGGTAATTGGGGTAGAACATACATTTCCTATCTACTCAGTAGAAGTGATCCACTGTCAGGGGTATCAGAATCAGTTTATCTTACAGCTTTCAACTCGGTCGTTTCACGACCAGGGTCCCTAAGCTCAAACTGATACATTTACCCTGCACCATCATTCGTGAGAGTTTGTAATACCATCACGAGACCACCATGTATATATTTCCGTATGGACACTATACGCCCTGATCACGCAGTGCTTTTAAATTCGTTCTCCTGACCTTTTGTAGCCGGCCTCTGTGACCAATCGGTTCTAGGCGCTTCATTCCAGAACCGCGCTGCTGCTACGGTCTCAGGTTCGAATTCTGCCTCGGGCATGGTTGTGTGTGATGTCCTTAGGTTAGTTAGGCTTAAGTATTTCTAAGTCTAGGGGACTGATGACCTCAGATGTGAAGTCCCATGTTGCTTAGAGCCATTTGAATCATCCTGACCTTTCGTATGGCTTTCATTCTCTCACCATTTTCCTGTCTACTAGTTTCATTGCTCCCACCTGGGTTTCCTCGAGATCCTTTCAACTAGTTGGATCCAAAGTACATTTCTTAATTTTCTTACATAGGACATAATTTTATTTGTAAACCTCATCATTGGGAGTCTTCGAACATGTCCATAAAAGTTGTCTTCGTTTTTTTATGTCTACTACTAAGTTTGATAGTTCCTCTGCTACTTTACAGGATTTCAGCCCGTATCCATTTACCGTTTGATCCGAGTCAAGAATTTTCCTCATAACCCCTCATTCGTCCTTCCGGAAGTTCTTCAGATAGCCTTTTCGGCTGAGAATTAGGTTTTCGCTTGTGTACAAAGCTTCAGGTTCGATCACAATGTTGTAGTGTCTAATAGTTGATAACATGGACATGCGCGTACTGTTGTAGATATCATGCTGAGGTACTTAAAGTATCTGTTTCTTTTTATTTGCCATAGTTTGTCTTTGATTTCTGAAATTTAAATTTAGTGCTAATGAACTCAGATTTTTTTTTCCCACTCCAAGAGAGATTTGTAGGCCAGCTACTCCAGCGCATTCAGTGAGGACTTGGATCAAGCAAGCGACCTTAATGTCATATGTAGGCCGTCCAAGCTGAGCAGGCTCCCAGAACTGGTTTTTAATTCTTTTTCCCATTCCCTAACGGGTTTAGCTAGAATGAGGCTGACCGAGCGAGGTGGCGCAGTGGTTAGCACACTGGACTTGCATTCGGAAGGACGGGAGCTCAAACCCGCGTCCGACCATTCTCATTTAGGTTTTTCGTTATTTCCCTAAATCGCTTCAGGAAAATAACGGAATGGTTCCTTTGAAAAGGCACGGCTGACTTCCTTTTCCAATACGTTGCGAACGATGGTCTCATTGTTTGGTCTCCTCCGCCCCCCCCCCCCAAAAATAAAAAACCAACCAACCAGCCAACATAGGATAAGGCTGAAGAGGAGTGCAGACAGTCCATCTCCTTCGGGAACACATGTTTTAATTGAAAAGGGGTCTGATTATTCTTCCTTAAATTTTAATTTCAACTTTGCGTCCGTGAGTGTTTGCTTGATCAGACTTACTGTGTTTGGGTCTATCCCCTTCCCTTCCCTTCCATTCCCTTCCCTTCTAAAACTGTTTCAGTCCAGATGTTTAACTGTCCGACTTCCCTTTGAGGAATTGAATTAGGGGTGACGCAGTGAAATTATTAGGTAACAATTCAAAAGGAAACATAACGAAACCTCGATTTATTCGTTTGTATTAACAGTTGAACATTATTTGTTCACATTATTCCTGAATAAGAGAGAGTCCTTCAGCCTACTGTACGTACACAACAATACTGGCTGGTGCGTTACAGCAGCGGCTCGATGTGGCGACCACCAACGTTGTTAAAGACACTGAAACACTGTACCTGTGAAGCATTTCTGGTACACTCTGGTGTCCCTAGAATATCTATCACAGCGGCCAGAACTCGTGCCAGCTGATCTTCCTCTCCTTCAACAGGAACCTTGTAAACTGAACTTATCATACGACCCCACAAGAGTTGGTCCATAGGAACTAAATCCGGCGATCGCGGCGGCCACGCGGTTGGACCACCTCGGCTTGTCCATCATCCACGATATCGTCTGTCGAGATGTCTCCGAACCGCACGTGAGAAGTGAGGTGGTGCACCATCATGGCGGAACCGTATTCCCTGTCGAACATTCAAGTGACCATCCGACGAAGTACACGTCATCCTGTCTAACTTTCCCTCAGCAGACGTAGATGAGTTACACATAGGAACTGAAACTCTCGTAGAACGAAAACGGTACTTTTGTGGATACGGGTTCCTCTTCACAATATTATGTACTCACTCCTGTCCACAAGTACTTGAAGTTTGTAACAGGTATTTCCGAACACCCTGTATGACCATCGCAAATAACTTTCTGCCCAGAAGCAAAATAGAAATATATATCAAACAGACGGTATTTTCGGTATTGCAGTGCCTGTGTTGTTCAGAAATACGATGGAATGTTCCCTCGGACACGAATACATGTCCGAGGGAGAAAATCCAGGTTCGAGTCCTGGTCCGGCTCAAATTTTCACTGTCGTCATTCCATTATACAACTGGTAAAACTAAGCTCCGCCCGAACAGGCCATGAAGGCCCAACGGTACCGACCGACCGCCGTTTTATCCTCAACCCACGGCGTCACTGGGTGCGTATACGGAGGGGCACGTGGTTAGCACATCGCTCTCCCGGCCGTATGTCACTTTACGAGACAGAAGCCGCTATCTCTCAATCAAGTAGATCCTCAGTTTCGCTCACAAGGGCTGAGTTCAGCCCGCTTGCCAACAGCGCTCGGCAGACCGGTTGCTCACCCATCCAAGTACTATCCCAGCCAGACGGTGCTTAACTTCGGTGATCTGACGGAACCGGTGTTACGACTGCGGCAACTAATGGCTGTCCATATTCGCAACTCCGAACACATTTAAATGTTACTTTAGATAGCACCCTATATTTAATTATTCGGTAACCCACTTTTCCCCTGTTGATGACGTGTTCAACAACATGTCACCGTATACCATTAACGTAAACATGACTTCATTAAGAACATGACTTCAACTCTCCTGTGGTATCACACCTTGAAGATACCCAGGCTAACATAGCTCCTCCGCTTGCTGGAGGTGACAGTGAAGGAACAGAAACATAATAAAAATAGACACCGTTCGTTCCAGTCAACCGTCTTCACTTGAAGGTTCTCAGGCTTGGTAACATAGAGGTAAGGCGCGTGCGTGGAAATCGAGATTCCCGGAATAGAATTCTGGTCTCCTCACGTAATTTCCAGTATACAGTACCTTTCGTCCAGCCTTCATCTCTCAACAACGTGTGAAGCGGCCAAGAATGACACGTGGTTAGAATTGCATGTTAAACTATTGGTCACCTCTCCCCAGTTGGATAATCGGTATAGGTAAGAGGCACGCAAGTGTTGTGGTTAGCCTTACTGAGTCCAACCGCAGTGCCCCGGTTTCAATTCCCAGTTGGGTCGGGGATTGTCTCCACCCGGGATTGCGTGTGTGCGTGTGCGTGATTTCATCATTAACGAAGCGCAAGCCGCCGAAGTGGAGTCGAATACATCGATGGAAACGAGGCGCAACAACAAAAATAATTAATTTGGAGTAATTAAATTTCGTAAATACATTTGTCTATTTAAGTGTTTAACGTTACAAGATCACATTTAATGTAAGTATGAGGTAAGCCATTGCAAATGTGAAATGGTGGTCCATTAATAACCGGTGTAACCGCGAGAATGTCGAGTACAAACTTGCAAATGTGCATGCATTGTGCTGTACAGCTAGCAACGGTAGCACTTGCCTGTTGCACTTGGTCGGTCAGTAGAGAGACGACTAATGTTGGTTGTAGATGACGCTGCAGTTGTCGCCTAACAATGTCTCATATGTGTGCGATTGGACAGAGACCTGGTGATCGAATAGGCCAAGGCAACATGTCGACACTCTGTAGAGCATGTTGGGCAGGCGGGCATGCGGGCAGGCGCTACCCTATTGGAAATCACCTACGAGGATGCTGATTATGAATGGCAGCAAAACAGGTCGAATCACCTGACTGATGTCGAGATTTGCAGTCAGGGCCCCTGGAATAACCACAAAAGTGCTGCTGCTGTCACACGAAATCGCACCAGGGACTGGAACTCCAGGTGTAGGTCCAGTGTGTCTATCACGCATGTCCTCCTTCTACTCGATACAAGGCCATCACTGTCACCGAGACACGACCAGGTAACACGTCTCCACCCCGCCCTCCCACGGCCTCTCGTTTGACACCACTGCAGTCGCAAACTGCGGTGGTTTGGAGTCAGTGGACGCACGCTACACGGCGTGCGGCTCGGTTCTGTCCTCGCAGTGATCGATTTGTAACAGTCACTGTGGTGCCAACTACTGCTGGAACTGCTTCTGCAGAAGCAGTACGATGCGACAGACCCACACGCCGAACACGGTGGTCTTCCCTCTCGGTGGTGCCACGTGGCCGTCCGGAGGCTGGTCTTGTAGCGACCGTACATTATCGTCACCACCGCTGCCAGCTGTACAGTGGCTACATCACTGCCAAATCTTTTGCACTTTCGCTGAAGGAACATCCAGATTCCCGTAGCCCTACTAAGCGACCTCAATCAAACTCCTTGAGATGTTGATAGTGGAGTCTTTTTCGCGTTAAAGGTGTTCTCGACTAATGCCAAAGGCAAAGGCAACTAGCACTCACGACCGTTACAGCGTGTATTTAAAGCAAACCTGATTTGCATCATCTTATGCCACTGGAGCGAAATTTGAATAGACATCGTCTTTCGTAAGTATAAGAACGCCTACCAACTTTCGGTTGTGTCGCACAACTCATACTTGGTGTTGTGTGTTTTTTTTTCCGTCTGTGTAAAAAACGCCCCACACGGCCGAACATCCCGGAGGGAGTCTCCCGGCTAATAAAGCCATACGCACATTTCACATTTCGGGGTCACGTAAGTCACCGGAGTAGCGTCCAACTGAAAGACTTTAACACGAAATTATTGTTACTTTACGATACTTGCTTTCCGCACCCTCGGCAGGCCTCCTCAATTTTATAAATGGCACCTGTACTATAGAAGACGCCGGCGGCTATTTGCAGCAACAAGCATCAATACGCAAACTAAAGTTTTATTCGGTGGTTTTGATCAAGTTAGAATTAGAATATTATTATAATGAAGTTTTAGTACCACCTTACAGAGTTTATTAAATGAAATATGCCCATGAGTGGGACATAGACAGGTGATTAACTGAAATACGCATACCAAATGCCCGCATCTCGTGGTCGTGCGGTAGCGTTCTCGCTTCCCACGCACGGGTTCCCGGGTTCGATTCCCGGCGGGGTCAGGGATTTTCTCTGCCTCGTGATGGCTGGGTGTTGTCTGCTGTCCTTAGGTTAGTTAGGTTTAAGTAGTTCTAAGCTCTAGGGGACTTATGACCACAGCAGTTGAGTCCCATAGTGCTCAGAGCCATTTGAACCATTTGCAGTGCATAGTGGCCTTCCTCAGCAGGGAAGCTGCTTCCAAGTTCAAGGTGAACATGGAATTCTAAATCTTCGCTAACTATCGGAGTGATAGAGCAGAGCGTGCTTACCCAGGTCTTCCCAGCAAAACCCCGATACGGTCTCCCTCGTCCGGGTCCACACATCGTGGCCGCACACGGTTATTTGCCAACCTAACGAGCGCGAATGACGCGCGTGGAGCTTATGCCTCTCTGGTGTAGTGTAGTCGCGCTCTACTAGATTCGAAGTTGGCTACACTTCCACTATGCCTATAGCACACCTACAGCCGACATCTCACGCATACCTCATCATACGTTCGCATTCACACTTTGCAGACAATTACCATATCTAATATTAAAATGATCGTCTATATTTAAATAACCCTATCTTACTAATTATCATCAGGCTCTTCCCTGAGTGTCGGAAGGCCACTCAGGTGTCTTTAGTTGTGGGGTCGAGCCGTGTAGCGGCTTACATGCAGCCGTTACATTACGCGCAGGTTTGTGTGAGTACAATGCACCAATGAAGACACTGTAGGATTGCTACTCACCTGTGAAGCAGGCAAGTTACCACAGTAGTAATGACAGGTGTGCATCTTCGTTGTGTTTCCGTCTGCTTACTGTCGAAGGAGAGTTCCACACAGGGTAAATTAAATTTCGTGCACTCTTACGCCTGAATGGGATTTCTTGCACACAAACAGCCCAAAAATGTCTGTTACAGAATTCGTCCCTAGCACATTTTCGGTAGAAAACCGAAATCAACAATGCTTACATATACTAGAAGCCACTTGATTCAATACCGTTCAGCTGTGCTGCCCAGTTAGTGTAGCTGGTAGAGTTTTCCGTTGTTGTTGTTGTTGTTGTGGTCTTCAGGCCTGAGACTGGTTTGATGCAACTCTCCATGCTACTCTATCCTGTGCAAGCTTCTTCATCTCCCACTACTTACTGCAACCTACATCCTTCTGAATCTGCTTAGTGTATTCATCTCTTGGTCTCCCTCTACGATACTTTCCCTCCACGCTGCCCTCCAATGCTAAATTTGTGATCCCTTGATGTCTCAGAACATGTCCTACCAACCGGTCCCTTCTTTATGTCAAGTTGTGCCACAAACTCCTCATCTCCCCAATTCTATTCAATACCTCATCATTATTTATGTGACCTACCCATCTAATCTTCAGCATTCTTCTGTAGCACCACATTTCGAAAGCTTCTATTCTCTTCTTGTCCAAACTATTTATCGTCCATGTTTCATTTCCATACATGGCTACACTCCATATAAATACTTTCAGAATTGACTTCCTGACACTTAAATCTATACTCGATGTAAACAAATTTCTCTTCTTCAGAAACGCTTTCCTTGCCATTGCCAGTCTACATTTTATATCTTCTCTACTTCGACCATCATCAGTTATTTTGCTCCCCATATAGCAAAACTCATTTACTACTTTAAGTGTCTCACTTCCTAATCTAATTCCCGCAGCATCACCCGATTTAATTCGACTACATTCCATTATACTCGTTTTGCTTTTGTTGATGTTCATCTTACATCCTCCTTTCAAGACACTATCCATTCCGTTCAACTGCTCTTGCAAGTCCTTTGCTGTTTCTGACAGGATTACAATGTGATCGGCGAACCTCAAAGTTTTTATTTATTCTCCATGGATTTTAATACCTACTCCGAATTTTTCTTTTGCTTCCTTTACTGCTTGCTCAATATACAGATTGAATAACATCGGGCAGAGGCTACAGCCCTGTCTCACTCCCTCCCGAACCACTGCTTCCCTTTCATGCCCCTCGACTCTTGTAACTGCCATCTGGTTTCTGTACAAATTGTAAATAGTCTTTCGCTCTCTGTATTTTACCCCTGCCACCTTTAGAATTTGAAAGAGAGTTTTCCAGTCAACATTCTCAAACGTTTCCTCTATGTGTACAAATGCTAGAAACGTAGGTTTGCCTTTCCGTAATCTATTTTCTAAGATAAGTCGTAGGGTCGGTATTACCTCACGTGTTCCAGTATTTCTACGGAATCCAAACTGATCTTCCCCAAGGTCGGCTTCTACCAGTTTTTCCATTCGTCTGTAAAGATTTCGCGTTAGTATTTTGCAGCTGTGACTTATTAAACTGATAGTTCGGTAATTTTCACATCTGTCAACACCTGCATTCTTCGGGATTGGAATTATTATATTCTTCTTGAAGTCTGAGGGTATTTCGCCTGTCTAATACATCTTGCTCACCAGATGGTAGAGTTTTTTCAGGACTGGCTCTCCCAAGGCCGTCAGTAGTTCTAATGGAATGGGGTCTACTCCCGGGGCCTTGTTTCGACTCATGTCTTTCAGTGCTCTGTCAAACTCTTCACGCAGTATCGTATCTCCCATGTCATCTTCATTTACATCCTCTTTCATTTCCATAATATTGTCCTCAAGTACATCGCCCTTGTATAGGCCCTCTATATACTCCTTCCACCTTTCTGCTTTCTCTTCTTTCCTTAGAACTGGGTTTCCATCTGAGCTCTTGATATTCATACAAGTGGCTCTCTTTTCTCCAAAGGTTTCTTTAATTTTCCTGTAGGCAGTATCTATCTTACCCCTAGTGAGATAAGCCCCTACATCCTTACATGTGTCCTCTAGCCATGCCAGCTTAGCCATTTTGCACTTCCTGTCGATCTCGTTTTTGAGACGTTTGTATTCCTTTTTGCCTGCTTCATTTACTGCACTTTTATATTTTCTCTTTTCATCAATTAAATTCAATATATCTTCTGGTACCCAAGGATTTCTACTAGCCCTTGTCTTTTTAGCTACTTGATCCTCCGCTGCCTTCCCTCAGAGCTACCTATTCTTCTTCTACTGTATTTCTTTCCCCCATTCCTGTCAATTGTTCCCTTATGCTCTCCCTGAAACTCTGTACAACCTCTGGTTTAGTCAGTTTATCCAGATTCCATCTCCTTAAATTCCCACCTTTTGCAGTTTCTTCAGTTTTAATCTACAGTTCATAACCAATAGATTGTGGTCAGAGTCCACATCTGCCCCTGGAAATGTCTTACAATTCAAACCCTGATTCCTAAATCTCTGTCTTACCATTATATAATCTATCTGATACCTTTTAGTATCTCCAGGATTCTTCCATGTATACAGCCTTCTTTCATGATTCTTGAACCAAGTGTTAGCTATGATTAAGGTATGCTCTGTGCAAAACTCTACCAGGCGGCTTCCTCTTTCATTTCTCTCCCACAATCCATATTCACCCATCATGTTTCCTTCTCTCCCTTTTCCTACTCTCGAATTCCAGTCACCCATGACTATTAAATTTTCGTCTCCCTTCACTACCTGAATAATTTGTTTTATCTCATCATACATTTCATCAATTTCTTCATCATCTGAAGGGCTAGTTGGCCTATAAACTTGTAATACTGTAGTAGGCATGGGCGTCGTGTCTATCTGGGCCACAATAATGTGTTCCCTATGCTGCTTGTAGTAACTTACCCGTACTCCTACTTTTTTATTGATTATTAAACCTACTCCGGCATTACCCTTATTTGATTTTGTAACCTCTTGAGTAGTCCCCGCCCGGAGAAACGAATGGGGGTCTATTTTACCTCCGGAATATTTTACCCAAGAGGACGCCATCATCATTTAACCAGACAGTAAAGCTGCATGCCCTCGAAAAAAATTACGGCTGTAGTTTCTCCTTGCTTTCAGCCGTTCGCAGCACCAGCACAGCAAGGCCGTTTTTGTTAATGTTACAAGGTCAGATCAGTCAGTCATCCAGACTGTTACCCGTGCAAGGACTGAAAAGGCTGCTGCCCCTCTTCAGGAACCACACGTTTGTCTGGCCTCTCAACAGATACCCCTCCGCTGTGGTTGCACCTACGGTACGGCCATCTGTATCGCTGAGTAACGCAAGCCTCCCAATCAACGGCAAGGTCCATGGTTCATGGGGGCGCGTTTCCGTTAGAATACTAGAATTTGGGAGTTTGAATCGGGTTCTAGGTTAAATTTCTTTATTTTCATTTTTAATTTTCCCAATAGTGCTGTAGCATACGTTGTTCTTATCAATCCATATCCTCCAACGACAGTTAACGTAGAACGCAACACAGAGGTACTTAATTACTTGTGAATCGTTATGCTGACCCCTTTGATGCCGTATCAATGCAGAGATGTTAAACGCAGACGCTACATTCAGTAAGAGCGGTCAGTTGAGTACCAGCTGAAACACATAATTAGTCGTATATGATAATGATGATGAAAATTGTAACTGAGTTTCGTAATTAGCTGTGAAGCTAGATGCTGGCCCTGTTGGTGACGTTATATCCCAAAGAACTGTAATGGACATAATGGTAAGCATGATAGTTGCTACTAATCGAATAAGTTAAGACCAGGAAGCAACAGTGGAAATTGGGTTGAAACACAGTTGCTGAAGCAGTGCGATACAGTATACGATTTAATTTGCGTGGTTGCAGGGAAACTATCTATGATAAAAGTAATAGTGACAGAGCCAGAAGGTGGGGCGTGGAATCGGAATTCTTTTTTCTTCTTAATTTTAGGAAAGGGGATCAGTGCTGAGAACTGACTGGAAAGCATCGTGTGTCGAAGACAATTGTATCTGAAGGCAAAACACGTCTTTAAAAGTGGAATAACACAAAAATATTGTACTCTTAGTCCTGCGTTAGTATTATATAGTGCACCTATTTTTTGTAAGACCTGCTGTAATTGCTGCGATTAAGAAGCCAGATACTATATCATGCAGTCTATTAAACAAAGTTATATCTAGCTGCTGAAGCTAACTCCGGTATTCTGACGCAAAACTTTACCCACTACACTAACTGGGTAGCATAGTTGCACAGTATTCAGTGCAGAAACTTGTCGTACGTCGTACATGTGATTACAGTGAAGTGACAGAAGTCAGAACTTGGAATATTCAATTCCCTAACGATTTCCGAGATAGAACGTCCCATGCGTCTAGCTCCGACCGACATTCCGCATTCAGAGTCTGTTAATTGCCGCCGTGCGGCCATAATCACGTCGGAAACCTTGTCACGTGACTCACCTCAGTACAAATAACAGCTCTGCTCGTGCACTGCCATTTTTATACCTTGTGTACGCTTTTCCACCACGATCTTTATATTGTGCATATATATATATATATATATATATATATATATATATATATATATATATATATATATCCCATGACTTGTGTCACCATTGTGTATTGTTCCTCTATTGTCCATACGAATATCTGGAAGAGGCACAAAATTTTCCAAGTTAGCGAATACTCACACATTACGCAATCGACTGTAATACACGAACAATTCAGTTCCTTTAGCCAGTTTTAATAACCCATCAGTATCATCAGTAACATTGTCGTCTGTTCCTATACTGGCTAAGATATGTAGTTAAAGCTTTTTTTAAAGGTATCTGTAGCGGTTTGCGGCCTCCCTCGACATTCTTCTCGTAACAGCTGTGGAGGTGAACAAGATACAGGATGAAGTGGTTCAAATGGCTCTGAGACTATGGGATTTAACATCGGAGGTCATCAGTCCCCTAGAACTTAGAACTACTTAAACCTAACTAACCTAAGGCCATCACACACATCCATGGCCGAGGCAGGATTCGAACCTGCGACCGTAGCGGTCGCGCGGTTCCAGACTGTAGCGCCTTGAACCGCTCGGCCACTCCGGCCGACGATACCGGATGGATAAACTAAAATAACTAAATACATGAACGTGTAATAAATTAATCTGTTTTTATACTTCAGGGATAAAAGTGTGCGTTGTATCAGTAGCATTCTACAGCCGTCCTTTGTATGTTTTTCGTTAAATAATTGAGGCACGTGTAGTCCAAGTAAGAACGCATTTTGTTCTTACCTATGCTTTTACATATAATTATAATAGTATTCAACGGCATTTGTGTGTTATTTT
This sequence comes from Schistocerca nitens, assembly GCF_023898315.1. Taxonomy (NCBI): domain Eukaryota; kingdom Metazoa; phylum Arthropoda; class Insecta; order Orthoptera; family Acrididae; genus Schistocerca; species Schistocerca nitens. The sequence goes on along the minus strand of NC_064615.1, from coordinate 1,176,587,246 downwards.
ATAGTACTCCATTTGAGATCCTGTTATTAATGATAGGTCCTGAATATTTATCTGTTTAATTTTCTAATTACGTTGGGTAGCGATTACTTTGCCGCCAAAATTTCTAGTCACGAAGTCCAACCAGTTTCTTTTCGGAGGAATTAAATACATTCAGTACTTTTCTGCCACAATCCTTCCTTTATTTTGAATGGGATATATTACAAACTGGAGTAGTGCAGAACGAAGTACCAAGCAATTTAGGAATGTTTCCGGCCGCCCATTACTTGATTTAATTTGCTTTGCATGTATTGTTCTGTAGCCGGAAAAACATCTTTTTTCTTTTCTGGATAACATGTAATAGTATAAACATATTTTATCCGTTCCCAGGCAAGCGAGTGCTCGACACAAGACACTTATCTTACGACACACACTTAAATTTTCACACTTGTTTTATTCCGCGCTACGAAATAAACGTTGATGTTCTCCGTAATGTAAGAGCCGAGTTGCCGCTTGGACGCGCGCCATAGCAGCCAGCACGCTCCGCGGGCTCTTAATGCTTTCTGCAGGAAGTTTTCTCGCGCTGAGGTTTTTTCGCCGAAAGACGCACGGAATGGCGTTCCTAGCCTCATTGTCGGTTCCGGAATATAAAAGAGCCGCGAGCTAACTCGGCGAGACATTTGCGAAGATTTTAACTTCGCGTTTGTACTTGGTGAACATTTATGGTAAAAAATGCGTGTTTCCTCACGTTGTGTTGTCCGGAAAAATATTCTGTGCTTGGATTCTGCCGTTGTTGAATTTACGGGTAGGAATTCAGTCCGCAGAATTCCGGGAGAGGGATTCTCTTCGCAAAGAGTAGCACGAATAGGGAAGACATTTTTAGAGACATATTCATAAAAAGCTTGTAGCTAGACTTCGCTGTTTCCTCTATTTATTTAAGGGCGTCCTCAGTCGTCTCAAAAATATTACAAAAAGCTAAGGATGTGTTATTTGCTGAACAAATAATTCGCCAAGGAAAACATTCTGTAGAAGTGAAAACATTAACACTTTTCAGCTCTGTTACACCTAGTTTACGTGTGAAAATTAAGAAGAAAAGTCTGCCATTACGACCGACGCTGAACAATGTCGGCAGACCAACCTTGTTTCGTTACTGAGACCTGAGTATTCGCAGTTCTGCTGACTTTAGTAATACGAAAGTCTCGGTGGCTCAACAATTCGGAGTTACTATTAAGCTTTGATACTGTTTCACTTTTCACTATGATAGCTGTCCTGGATTCGTTGTCATCCATCGGTAATAAGTTCAAAACCGATATAACTACGCTGGCCTATCATGCTCCTTTGTCAACTTAAATTTGATTCAACAGGGAATATTTTGAAGGAATGGACGGCGTTAACACAGGCAGGGCCTACTCCCTTTCCAGTAGCTGACGTTTTGTGAGCCAAGCAGCGGAGCTTCGACCAAAACACTTCTCAACATATGTAGATCATTCTTTTGTAGTGTTGTCTCGCGGGAAAGAAGCGATGTAACGATTTTTATACCTAAATTCCAACCAGGATGGTATCCAGTTCACACTGGAGATGGAGATAGGTGGCAGTGCGCCGTTTCTATTAGTCGATGGGAAAGTGGAAGCTTCATTGGCGCATTCCATTACCCTAATTTGACACGAACAGACCTATGTTTCTAGGCGTGTAGCTATCATCACTCTTCACCGGGTGCATGTTTTGTCTGATAGGGACAGCCTTAGTAAGAAGCTGGAACATCTGCAGTTTGTATTCAAAGCTGCTGAGAATTCTCCACATCTCATTGGCACAATTTTAATTAGAAGTAAACGTAATCACTTAAAAGGCAATGAGGCGAAGGAACTGCTCAAGCCCAGAGCGTTACCCCTAAATCTGAGCAAAATTTCATCTAAATCAGGCAAAACCTTAAAGAAACATCATGTTAAAAGTAATCTTCCGGCCGCCTACAAACGCCTGTGCTCGGTAAAGGACGATGTTGATTTGCGGAAGGCTGGAGTCTACATATACCTACCACGCCAGTGTCGCAAAGCCTACAGTGCCAAGACTAACCTCACAGTACATCCAAGGCAGTGCAACATGATCGCCACACTTGCTTTTCGCAGCCCTGTAAGTAAGCCATAAAAGTATATTGTATCTCCAGAGGAAATTCTGTGCGTCATTCTGCCACGAAAATCTTGGCCACGATGCAACTCTCCAGGGATTCAGTTACTAAGGAATATTTAGAAATGCTTTTTGGCCCAAGATCTTAACAATAGTGATGGGAGCTTTCAGTCTGATAATGCTTCGGCTTGGCCTATTTCTTCAATATTTTCAGAAAGCCAATGCTTTATGCCTAATGACATGCCTAGCGTGAGTTAACTGTACTACCAGGTGTACCGGTATGAAATGAGCGTTAAGATACAAATGTGTCGATAGGGAACATTTGTTGTGAACGAGCCTTAATTTTTTTGTTTGGTTGGTATGATATTTCTCAAAGATATTTAGTATACATCAAGTCATGGAACATATGTTTTCATCGTGTTAACAATGTCGAATTTGGTACCAGAAAGTGATGATTTGCGGAAAGCGTTAATTTTTTGTTTTCATTAAAAAAAAAAAAAAGATGCTGCAGATAGCATCGAATGCTTGTCGAGGCATATGGTGATCATGCTCCATCAGAAGCAACATACAAAAGATAGTTTCAATGGTTCAGAAATAATGATTTTGATGTAAGAAATGAAGAACGTGGAAGACCACCAAAAACCTTTTAAGACGCCGAATTGCAAGCAATATTGGATGAAGATGATACTTTGAGTCAGAAGCAAATGACAGAAATGCTAAATGTTGCACAACAAACAATTTCAGACCGTTTGAAAGCTATGGGAAAGATTCAAAAGTGTGGAATATGGGTGCCACATGAATTGAATGAAAGACAGATGGAAAACCGAAAAACCATTTGTCAAATTTTGCTTCAAAGACATGAAAGAAAATCAATTATGCATCGAATTGTTACTGACGATGAAAAATGGATTTATTTTAAGATTCCTAAACGGGAAAAATCGTGGGTTAATCCGGGACAACCATGAACATGGACTGCAAAACCAGATCGATTCGGCAAGAAGACAATGCTCTGTGTTTGGTGAGATCAGAAAAGTGTGGTGTATCATGAGCTTCTAAAACCCGGTGGAACTGTGAATACTAATCGCTACAGACAACAAATTATCAATTTGAACTATGCATTGATCAAAAAAAAAGACCAGAATGGGCCAGAAGACATTGTTGTTGTTGTGGTCTTCAGTCCTGAGACTGGTTTGATGCAGCTCTCCATGCTACTCTATCCTGTGCAAGCATCTTCATCTCCCAGTACCTACTGCAACCTACATCATTCTGAATCTGCTTAGTGTATTGATCTCTTGGTCTCCCTCTACGATTTTTACCCTCCACGCTGCCCTCCAATGCTAAATTTGTGATCCCTTGATGCCTCAAAACATGTCCTACCAACCGATTCCTTCTTCTAGTCAAGTTGTGCCACAAACTTCTCTTCTCCCCAATCCTATTCAATACCTCCTCATTAGTTACGTGATCTACCCACCTTATCTTCAGCATTCTTCTGTAACACCACATTTCGAAAGCTTCTATTCTCTTCTTGTCCAAACTATTTATCGTCCATGTTTCACTTCCATACATGGCTACACTTCCTACAAATACTTTCAGAAACGACTTCCTGACACTTAAATCTGTACTCGATGTTAACAAATTTCTCTTCTTCAGAAACGATTTGCTTGCCATTGCCAGTCTACATTTTATATCCTCTCTACTTCGACCATCATCAGTTATTTTACTCCCTAAATAGCAAAACTCCTTTACTACTTTAAGTGTCTCATTTCCTAATCTAATCCCCTCAGCATCACCCGATTTAATTTGACTACATTCCATTATCCTCGTTTTGCTTTTGTTGATGTTCATCTTATATCCTCCTTTCAAGACACTGTCCATTCCGTTCAACTGCTCTTCCAAGTCCTTTGCTGTCTCTGACAGAATTACAATGTCATCGGCGAACCTCAAAGTTTTTACTTCTTCTCCATGAATTTTAATACCTACTCCGAATTTTTTTGCTTCCTTTACTGCTTGCTCAATATACAGATTGAATAACATCGGGGAGAGGCTACAACTCTGTCTCACTCCTTTCCCAACCACTGCTTCCCTTTCATGCCCCTCGACTCTTATAACTGCCATCTGGTTTCTGTACAAATTGTAAATAGCCTTTCGCTCCTTGTATTTTACCCCTGCCACCTTCAGAATTTGAAAGAGAGTATTCCAGGTAACGTTGTCAAAAGCTTTCTCTATGTCTACAAATGCTAGAAACGTAGGTTTGCCTTTTCTTAATTTTTCTTCTAAGATAAGTCGTAAGGTTAGTATTGCCTCACGTGTTCCAACATTTCTACGGAATCCAAACTGATCTTCCCCGAGGTCCGCATCTACCAGTTTTTCCATTCGTCTGTAAAGAATTCGGGTTAGTATTTTGCAGCTGTGACTTATTAAACTGATAGTTCGGTAATTTTCACATCTGTCAACACCTGCTTTCTTTGGGATTGGAATTATTATATTCTTCTTGAAGTCTGTGGGTATTTCGCCTGTCTCATACATCTTGCTCACCAGATGGTAGAGTTTTGTCATGACTGACTCTCCCAAGGCCATCAGTAGTTCTAATGGAATGTTGTCTACTCCCGGGGCCTTGTTTCGACTCATGTCTTTCAGTGCTCTGTCAAACTCTTCACGCGGTATCTTATCTCCCATTTCATCTTCATCTACATCCTCTTCCATTTCCATAATATTGTCCTCAAGTACATCGCCCTTGTATAAACCCTCTATATACTCCTTCCAACTTTCTGCCTTCCCTTCTTTGCTTAGAACTGGGTTGCCATCTGAGCTCTTGATATTCATACAAGTGGTTCTCTTCTCTCCAAAGATCTCTTTAATTTTCCTGTAGGCAGTATCTATCTTACCCCTAGTGAGACAAGCCTCTACATCCTTACATTTGTCCTCTAGCCATCCCTGCTTAGCCATTTTGCACTTCCTGTCGATCTCATTTTTGAGACGTTTGTATTCCTTTTTGCCTGCTTCATTTACTGCATTTTTATATTTTCTCCTTTCATCAATTAAATTCAATATTTCTTCTGTTACCCAAGGATTTCTATTAGCCCTCGTCTTTTTACCTACTTGATCCTCTGCTGCCTTCACTACTTCATCCCTCAGAGCTACCCATTCTTCTTCTACTGTATTTCTTTCCCCCATTCCTGTCAATTGTTCCCTTATGCTCTCCCTGAAACTCTCTACAACCTCTGGTTCTTTCAGTTTATCCAGGTCCCATCTTAAATTCCCACCTTCTTGCAGTTTCTTCAGTTTCAATCTGCAGTTCATAACCAATAGATTGTGGTCAGAATCCACATCTGCCCCTGGAAATGTCTTACAATTTAAAACCTGGTTCCTAAATCTCTGTCTTACCATTATATAATCTATCTGATACCTTTTAGTATCTCCAGGATTCTTCCAGGTATACAGCCTTCTTTTATGATTCTTGAACCATGTGGTAGCTATGATTGAGTTATGCTCTGTGCAAAATTCTACAGGGCGGCTTCCTCTTTCATTTCTTCCCCCCAATCCATATTCACCTACTATGTTTCCTTCTCTCCCTTTTCCCACTGACGAATTCCAGTTACCCATGACTATTAAATTTTCGTCTCCCTTCACTACCTGAATAATTTCTTTTATCTCGTCATACATTTCATCAATTTCTTCATCATCTGCAGAGCTAGTTGGCATATAAACTTGTACTACTGTAGTAGGCATGGGCTTTGTGTCTATCTTGGCCACAATAATGCGTTCACTATGCTGTTTGTAGTAGCTAACCCGCACTCCTATTTTTTTATTCATTATTAAACCTACTCCTGCATTACCCCTATTTGATTTTGTATTTATAAATCTGTAATCACCTGACCAAAAGTCTTGTTCCTCCTGCCACCGAACTTCACTAATTCCCACTATATCTAACTTTAACCTATCCATTTCCCTTTTTAAATTTTCTAACCTACCTGCCCGATTAAGGGATCTGACATTCCACGCTCCGATCCGTAGAATGCCAGTTTTCTTTCTCCTGATAACGACGTCCTCTTGAGTAGTCCCCGCCCGGAGATCCGAATGGGGCCTATTTTACCTCCGGAATATTTTACCCAAGAGGACGCCATCATCATTTAATCATACAGTAAAGCTGAAGACATGGCAAAGTAATTTTTGTACACGATAATGCACCTGCACACAAAACAAAACTGGTTCAGGATACAATCAAAACCGTTGGTTCAGAGCTGCTACTCCAACCGCCTTATTCACCAGACTTGGCCCCTTCCGACTACAATTAGTTTTCATCAATGGGACACGCATTGACTGAGGAACACTTCGATTCCTGCGAAGAAGTCGAAAATTGAGTGTCTAATTGGTTTTCTGCAAAAAACGAACATTTCTATTGGCGTGGTGTCCACAAAATGCCAGAAAGGTGGTCAAAATGTATAGAAAGCAATTGTCAGTACTTTGAATAAAATGTTTTTACTTTTTAATTCAAAATTAGTGTTTCATTTTCACAAAAAAAACGCTCAATTCATACCAGTACACCTGGTATTTCTACTTCTCGGGTCCGTGTTTCGACAGGCGGTGTGCGTGCAATGTCACCTTTGCGCATGTGCCTGCGAGCCTCAGATTGACCAGTATTCGACAGAGAGCGCTAAACTCGGCAGAGGGCGCTAGTGTGGCGGAAACCTACACCTATGCGTCTCGGCGTCAATTTTTAGTTGTAACCTCAGTGACTTGAAGCAGCACTTTCCAGTGTAAAACTCACCTGAAGTGGTTGTCTACGTAATCTGCCTGAAAACCCGAAAACTGTCGGAATACATTACATAGCAACCAGAATTTTACAATAAATTGTCGCAGAAGCCGTTCATATTAGTACATGAGACATTCTCACACAAGCAATGTGAGTGTCATATCGGAGACCGGGGTTCTTAGAAGCAGTACTTCAGAAAATCTGCGGCGTTAATCGTGAAGATTAAACGAAATGCAGTGCTCTAAACATTTAAGGTGGTGATATTTTTTAACTTTTGACTTTCCAAATTAGCTGATGTTGGGAACGCAGCCATGTGACGAATTGGAATTACAAATAAATTAGCATCTGGTTGTAATGTTGATTTCGGGAATTGCAGCTGGATCTTCAAATGCACCTCGTAATAAGCATTTTATCCACGTTAGGTATAATTTTTTCGGTATCGCAGCTGGCTGTCACCAGCGACCAGCAGTACGTGCGAGACCTGCGTGCACCACATCACACGGAAAATGACGCCTCAGTGGCGGGTAGCCGTCTTCAGATCTCTTACAGCAAACACTAAACAGAAAATTTAACGACTGCATCGTAACAAACATAACAAATTACAGTTGACGTGTGTACATCCTCTACGAGTAAAATGGGCACATTATCAAATCCACTGTTCAGTACAAAATGTTTCCTAATGTCAGTTTTTCTCTCAAGCATATACACGTCACAATTTAAAAGTACCACATGCGGATGATACTGGCAACTTCGTGAAGTCATATAAGCCCAGGTAGGTGGCGCGGTTCGTAATGTCTGGTATTATGAGTAATAAAATTTTAAAATATGCATGTTTTAAAAAACGCATCAGTTTACATTAAAAAGTGCCCTGAATATTCTTTTAGTTTTACAGTATAAATATTCAGGGCAATAGTAATGTGAACCTAGCGTTTTTTAAATAATAGCTAACGGAGCACGATGACCACCTTGTTTACATGGTTATATAAACATTTCAATACCGTCCATCAGCAGCACTTTTAAATTGTGACATGTAAATGGCGTACAGAAAAAGTAATGACAGGGTACATTTTGTGTTGAGCAGTGAGAAAAAATTTGTATGTTAGCATATTGTATCTAGTTGACTCGCAGGCGCTACACCAACTAAATGCTAGTTTATTATGTCTGCAGTAGTGCAACAGTTAACTGTACTCTTTGTTTTTTATTTGCTGTACAAATCTGAAGACGGTCAACGCTAAAATTGCTAAACAAAGTGAAATGCATATACGATCGATGACGGAAATTTATTCTAGTACAAAAAAGTAATGTAGTTTATTTATTATTTCGCGTTAATAATTAAAGCTTTGTTATTTTCCCTTGTACCAGACGCGAGAATCTGTCCTATCAGCTACTACCCCTCCTGCACCATAACATCAGGCAAGGGTGGCAATAGTATATACGGAACTGGACCCATTTCCTCCTAATTGTTGACTTCAGCCATTTATTATGAAAATGCATAGTTGTTGAAGGTGAAATCTCTTAGGGTATTAGGATACGTCATGTTCCTCTCCAATTAATTCTTCACGATCGACGTTTCGACTCTTATGCCGGGAGCCTCTTTAGTATCATCTCGTGTTCACTGTTATCCGAACACTGTTCAAGACATTTGTCGCGTTCACTTATAAAAGATAGTTTTCCTGTGTCTATTGTTAATAAGTAGAATTACTGGAAAAATCCTTGCGGCTAATATTAGTAGGCAATGATCACTTAACAGGAAAACGAAACAGACGTAGCAAGACAGAAGGACTGTTAGTGAAAACGTTATTGTCGTCCAGCAGATATGGCTTCCTGGTCATCGTTTGCATTCCTCTCTCACTTTGGCTGCGTATTTATTTATTAATATATTTGTTTATTTATTTAGGCTGACCAGACTAGGGTCTAAAGCCTGTCTCATCCATCGAACTAGGAATAAGACGTAACAACACACACACAGACACAATTATACACATAGCGTTATACTAATTGACAATATTAATAATAATAATAATAATAATAATCATAGAGAAGTTACCTTGATATATCCACTCCAGAGGAAAGGTAACAAACAGGATGTAAACAACTACAGAGGAATTTCTTTACCACCAGCAGCGTATAAATTATTTTCCAAGCAGGTGAATATCAAAGACATTTTAGGAAGATAAGGTCATGCTCGGAACGAATATTTAATCTCAAGTCAGTAATTCGCCAGAAATTTCTTAATTCAAAGGACATTGTAGTTTTGTTTGTGGATTTCAAAAAAGGCTTTTGATTCTGGAGACAGAGAAACTACGGATAAAAGAATTCAAGGAATTGTATTAAACTCTAAACCGGCGAACCCTTACAGTCTGTAAAGAAAAAAAATTGAAGAAATTTCACAACCTTCCAAAATGAAAACAGTGTGACGAACTACCCCCTATTCTTTTTAATAGTGTGTTACGGAAAACAGTGAGAATTTGGAGCGAAAAACTTATTGAACTCAGCATTTCGCGAATAAGGTTAGGAATATGAAGCAAAAAGTTTGACATCAACTCTCTTGCGTTTGCAGATGATTTTACTATACTTTCCGAAAAGAGGCATCTGCTGGAGAGAAGTCTTCGGAAGTAAGAGTGATTTCAAGTGTGCCGCAGGGGAGTGTCGTAGAACCATTGCTATTTACAATGTATATAAATGACCTTGTGGATAACATCGGAAGTTCACTGAGGCTTTTTGCAGATGATAGTATATCGAGAGATTGTAACAATGGAAAATTATACTAAAATGCTGGAGGATCTGCAACGAATTGACGCATGGTGCAGGGAATGGCAATTGTAATGTGTGTAATGTGCTGCGAATACATAGGAAGAAAGATCCTTTATCATTTAGCTACAGTATAGCAGGTCAGCAACTGGAAGCAGTTAATTCCATAAGTTATCTGGGAGTAGGCATTAGGAGTGATTTAAAATGGAATGACCATATAAAATTAATCGTCGACAAAGCAGATGCCAGACTAGAGAACATACCTTCACCGAGGAGTCAAGCAGTATATTTCTCCCTACGTATATCTCGCGAAGAGACCATGAGGATAAAATCAGAGAGATTAGAGCCCACGCAGAGGCATACCGACAATCTTTCTTTCCACGAACAATACGAGACTGGAATAGAAGGGAGAACCGTTTGAGGTACTCAAGGTACCCTCCGCCACACACCGTCAGGTGGCTTACGGAGTATGGATGTAGATGTAGAAGCTATAACACAAGTAAGTCGCATGGAAGAAATTGCCAGCAGAGTTGGGTTTAAGAATTTCTCCAGAAAAACTATTTTCTTAACGAACGTTAAGGATGCTCCTAAATTTCTGAACAGATATTGGCCATACAGAGAGGATAAAAAAATTCAAATATCTACTGGAGATAATTCAAGAAAATGCTTCGGAAAAATCTGCAATGGGGTTGCATAAAATGAGAATAAATATGGTATCGCCAAAGACCACTACAATAAAAAATTCCAATGCAAAAATAAGGCATTAAAGCACAGTAGTGAAGCCGGAATGCCTATATGCAAGCGAGTGCTTGGCATTAAACTATTATTTACATAAATTAGAGCTACCAAAAAGGCGAATTATAAGGAAAATATTAGGCTCACAATACACAACAGAAGGGTGGAATTTACGAAGTAACGTTGAAGTATACCAAAGTATAGAAAATATTCAAATGTAATGAGAAATGGAAGGTTCATGTTTTACGGATATTTATTTCGAATTCAAGACAGTATATTAATAAACGATATTTTCAAATATTTGTGGAGCAAGCAGTCCACAAGCTGGGTCAACGAAGTGAAAAGGATTTAGAAAAAAAAATTAAACCGGAAGATGCAAACAACGGAGAAGCCTTTCCCGGGAAAAATTATTGAAAATGGAATTCCAAGGCAGGGTAGCTAAAAAAAAAAAAAAAAAAAAACATCTGGTTCAAAATGAAGACAGAAGGAAGAAACATTGTGAACAGATGAAAGGATACTGGAAGGAAATGACAGAACCAAGAATGGAGAAATGAAATATGAACGTGTTCCTCAGATGATCTATTAAGAGTAAAAAAAACTCGTAACAATAATATTACTTCCTTGATGACGGAAAGCCACCGAGGTGGAAGCTTAGAGACATCTTGTCCATTGAAGTTACGTTTTTTCTTGGATATCTCAACCACTTGCCGGTTTTAAGGCCACCTAACAACCTAGAAGATTTTATTATGAACGACTGTGGCCACAAACCCCAGCAGACTAGCTGAGGAACCTGATGTTGCTGGGTATCTGTTTATAGCTGTGCTCAAAACTTCGTCTATGTAGAATTAATTTACACTTGCAAACTTACTTTGCTTATAATATTTGAACTAGTGTATTTGGGGACATGAACGAAGAGCTTCACTGATGTGGGAGAGATCCACATGCAGCTGGTGACGTGAAAAGCAGCTGACTCTGAGCTCCACACCCACAACAGGCAGTGGCAAGGCTTTTGCTTTGTTTACAATCATGGCATAACATAAAGTCACCAGGAATAGTACACGTTTGAAGTGAAATGGTAAATTATTAGGAATAAGCAGTATATCAAAACTCTATCACCTCCGACATTTCCCGTTGTAATTTCCACTTACACGATGTTATGTTGGAGAGTAGTAATTGTAAGAATCTGTGACTGCAGGTTTCTGAGGAGCGAAGTAATGCTTGATGCTCTCTATCAGAGCTTGTTTTCGGAAGTTAAAGTGCGAGTTAGGGCCTGATGTTTTGGAGCTGCAGCACGGCTCGCCGCCTCACGATCTGCGCTGAGTCCTGCAGACTGCATCGTCCTCAGTCTTTCAGCCGTTTTCTAGGCTTTTGATTCATAAACAAAACAAGATCAATATGTAATGATTAGGCACTGAAATCGCAAAGTAAACTAATTAAACTTGTTTTTCCCAGCAAAAAATATAAATACAAGTTATTGAAAGATTCAAAGCATAGTCTTTAAGTTTTTAATACAAAAAGTGGTATCAGTGAACCCATATGCCCTAGCTAAGTAAAATCGCTATTAGTTTGTACTTGTAAAGATAAGATTGTTGCGCGTAATTACATTGACATAAACATCGGAAAATACAGTACATCGTTCACCCATTTTTTAGTCCGCCCCTGGTAGCTGAGTGGTCAGCGCGACGGATGTCATACCTAACGGCCCGTGTTCGATTCGCGGCTGGGTCGGAGATTTTCTCCGCTCAGGGACTGGGTGTTGTGTTGTACTTATCGTCATCATTTCATCACGATCGCCACGTAAGTCGCCGAAGTGCCGTCAACTCGAAAGACTTGCACCAGGTGACCGGCAAAACACTAACTCAGGCCCTAGCCACACGGCATTTCCATTTTACTAATTTTTTTTTAAAAAGAAGCTCCATCAGTCGGTTCTTTGGTGTACTACAATGCTACCAGTGCCATCTATTCGTTATTTGGTGTACTATGATGTGATGACTAAACATGCAAAATAATAAGACGAGGAGAAGATTTTAGATAAAATTTTGAAATTATATCATTTTTCGCTTTCCAATTTTTATTAAATAAAGCGTATATTTTGCCCCAAGCTACACGTACTTTTCGAGATTAGCGTGTTCAAACACAGACATGACGGTTTCAGATAAAATTTTAAACCACGATATCATATTTTTTTCTATGTTCCTATTTTGATGAAATAAAACCTCGCCTATTCCAGGCTACTGCCATGGAATGGCAATCCCACAACTGTTCAGTACTGACAAAATTGGATAATTTTTTTTTTATATCGTCCGTCTCAGCTGCACTGATATACAATTTTTGCGCCATTTTCGGGCTGACACGCCGATTCTCAAGACACACACCTTGTTATGAACCTAAGTAGTCATACAATACGGTGCCAAAAGGCGCGAACAGCAGTGTGTCTGTTGAATCTGACTGACATAACCGCATAGGCTAATATCTTTGAGAGTATTTGTTGCCCGCAATATATCTTCCTCTACAGAAGCTATTCGTGCCTTCGGCACCGTACTGTATGTCAATTTACGGTTAATATCAGGGGTTTGGTTCGAGAATGGGAGTGTCGACCCGTAACTGGTAACCACTGCAGAAAAAAATTATATCAATGTAATTGAGACTGACGAAATAAAAAAATTATCTAATTTCTTCAGAAATAAAAACTGCACGTTACCCCAAGCTGCACTTGAGTTACGTGAAGAAAAAAAAAAGAAGAAAAGTCGTGCAGTAATTTTAACGATTAGCACGTTCAGACAGACACCGCTGTTTTTTGTTGTTGTTGTTGTGGTCTTCAGTCCTGAGACTGGTTTGATGCAGCTCTCCATGCTATTCTATCCTGTGCAAGCTTCTTCATCTCCCAGTACTTACTGCAACCTACATCCTTGTGAAATTGCTTAGTGTATTCATCTCTTGGTCTCCAATACTACATTTGTGAACCCTTGATGCCTCAGAACATGTCCTACGAACCAATCCCTTCTTCTTGTCAAGTTGTGCCACAAACTCGTCCCCAATTCTATTTAATACCTCCTCATTAGTTATGTGATCTTCCCCGTCTATTCTTCAGCATTCTTCTGTAGCACCACATTTCGAAATCTTCTATTCTCTTCTTGTCCAATCTATTTATCGTCCATGTTTGTCTCATTTCCTAATCTAATTCCCTCAGCATCACCCGACTTAATTCCACTGCATTCCATTATCCTCGTTTTGCTTTTGTTGATGTTCATCTTATATCCTCCTTTCAAGACACTGTCCATTCCGTTCAACTGCTCTTCCAACTCCTTTGCTGTCTCTGACAGAATTACACTGTCATCGGCGAACCTCAAAGTTTTTATTTCTTCTCCATGGATTTTAATACCTACTCCGAATGTTTCTTTTGTTTCCTTTACTGCTTACTCAATATACAGATTGAATAACATCGGGGAGAGGGTACAACCCTGTGTCACTCCCTCGCCCAACCGCTGCTTCCCTTTCATGTCCCTCGACTCTTATAACTGCCATCTGGTTTCTGTACAAATTGTAAATAGCTGTTTCATAATTTTATAGTTAGCACAGAAGATTATCTTGCTAGTTACACGATCGCATTGTCTGAGGTCGGAGCAGCCGCAGCTGACGCCAAGCCGCGCGCAAGGATTGGCCGACGCCCTGCCGGGCATTGTCACAGGCGGCCGCCGTCGCACCGCCCCTGCCTGTGCCTGCCTGGGGCCCGTATATTAGTGACGGGCCGAAGCCGGCGGCGCCGCTTTAAAATTCAAATACCGGCCACCACCAGCAGCAGCAGCAGCCGGATTACGCGACCCCTATTTTATTGCAGGCGTCGGCCCTCCCGCGTCCGCAGACACGGGTCGCCGCAGCGCAGCGGGAGAGGATGCAGCGCACATGGCGTAGGATGTAGGGCGTAGGGCGCAGGGCGTAGGGCGGCGTCCGGGCCGCGCCTGCCCTTTGTAAAAGCGCCGGGTCGGCGTACGTGCGAACACGGGCCCGCTTTTGTGATGGAGCCATCTGGGCGTGAGTAATGCGACGGCTGAATAACGAACTGCCGGACTGAGCGCCAATCGTTGGGACTTCTCTCTGGGCGTTACGACTATTTATCAATCAAACCCCGCGTTCGCGCGGTGATCGCTGTGCGATGGCGTCCAGTGGCGGCGTTATCCTCTGGTAATGGTGCCATTTAGATGCGGTGTGGATGAGCAAAGGATCACCACGCTGTCCTCCCAGCCCCTGCCATCACTCCTGACCATCCAGTCGTTACTTTACATGCATATCACCCAAGAATCGCCCTCAGGAAGCTAGGAAAACATGTTGAGTTGGTGCATAGCTTCGTAGCGTTTTCCTGTAAGTTTAATAAACGCAACACAACACACACGCATAACTCACCAATAATATATTTTCCTCATCCATTTGCAACTGTCTGCCAACGTTGGGTAACTTTTCGTTTACCAGATTGTAGAAATCACTTAATTTTGAGGCGAAGAACTTGTCGAGCTATGTTCGGTGCAAATGGTTCAAATGCCTGTGAGCACTATGCGACTTAACATCTAAGGTCATCAGTCGCCTAACTAACCTAAGGACATCAAAGACATCCATGCCCGAGGCAGGATTCGAACCTGCGACCGTAGCGGTCACGCGGTTCCAGACTGAAGCGCCTAGAACCGCACAGCCACACCGGCCGCCCCTATGGTCGGACCGCATATTCATCGGAAAAGGAATTTCTTCAATATGGAGCGGAGAAGACGAAAATTTGAGGGCGCAAGGTCAGGTGAATAAAGTAGAGTACTTTTTGTCAGTCTGGTAGAATGCGGGAGGGTGTTACTGCGGAGTAGCATCACATCATGCAGGCTTGCTAGTCGTTGTACCAGCATTGCGTCTACAAGACTTCTCAGTTGTTGACAACGAATATCAGCAGTGCTGGTCACACCTCGGGGAATCAGTTGTCAGTACACCGAACCGTCGCTGTTCCACCAGGTGCATAAAATTGTCGTCCGCCGATGCGCGCAGGTCTCTGTACGTGAAGCTTCTGCTTTATTGGGAGAATTTTGGGAAGAGTGGTTCACCTCTAAAGGAGGCTTCATATAGGACCCTCGAGCGATCTGTTCTTGAGTACTGCTCGAGTGTCTGGAATCCGTAAAAGGTCGGACTAGAGGAAGACGTAGAAGCAGTTCGCCGGCCGGTGTGCCCGTTCAATTCTAGGCCCTTCAGTCTGGAACCGCGTGACCGCTCCGGTCGCAGGTTCGAATGCTGCCTCGGGCATGGATGTGTATGCTGTCCTTAGTTAGGTTTAAGTACTTCTAAGTTCTAGGGGACTGATGACCACAGATGTTAAGTCCCATAGTGCTCAGAGTCATTTGAACGATTTAGAAGCAGTTCAGAGGCGGGCTTCTACATTCGTTACCAGTGAACTCGAACAAATAGTAAGTCTTACGGAAATGCTTCGGGAACTCAAATGGGAATCTCTGGAGGCGACGTTCTTTTCGAGAAACACTACTGAGAAAATTCAGAGAACCGGCATCTGAAGCCGACTGCCAAACGAAGGGACACGTACAGCACAAAAGCGTACAGGCCGACCTCGTCTGTTGACTGACAGCGACCGCTGACAGTTGAAGAGGGTCGTAATGTGTAATAGGCAGACATCTATCCAGACCATCACACAGGAATTCCAAACTCCATCTGGATCCAGTGAAAGTAGTATGACATTTAGGCAGGAGGTGAGAAAGCTTGGATTTCATGGTAGAGGGGCTGCTCATAAGCCACACATCACGCCGGTAAATGCCAAACGACGCCTCGCTTAGTGTAAGGAGCATAAATATTGGACGACAGAACAGTGGAAAAACGTGTGGAGTGACGAATCACAGTACTCAATTTGCGATCCGATGGTAGGTTGTGAGCATGCCAATTGCCCGGTGAACGACGTCTACCACCGTGTGCAGTGCCAAAAGTATAATTCGGAGGCGGTGGTGTTATGTTGTGGTCGTGTTTTTTATGGAGGGGGCTTGCACCCCTTGTTTTGCGTGGCGCTATCACAGCACAGGCATACATTCATGTTTTAAGCACCTTCATGCTTCCCACTGTTGAAGACCTCTTCGGGGATGGCGACTGCATCTTTCAACACGATCGAGCACCTGTTCATAATGCGCAGCCGCTGGTGAAGTGATCACACGACAATAACATAGCTGTAATGGACTGGCCTGCACAGAGCCCTGACCTGCATTCTACAGAACACCACTGGGATGTTTTGGAACGCCGACTTCGTGCCAGGCCCCACAGAGCGACATCGATACCTCTCCTCAGTGCAGCACCTCATGAAGAGCCGGCTGCCATTCCCCAAGAAACCTTCCAGCACTTGATTGAACGTATGCCTGCAAGAGTGGAAGTTGTCATCAAGGCTGAATTCCAGCATTACCGATGGAGGGCGCCACTAACCTGTAAGTCATATTAAGCCAGGTGTCCAGATACGTTTGATCGCATGGTGTATATCACCCACTGCACGGCAGTCGTACCTGGTAAACCGGGAAAAAAATTTAGCAACAAAATACAAAACTAGTACCACGTCGACGGTAGGCTAGATCTGCCACCCATGTAACGCTAGAAATCTTACGTCACTATGAGATTCGTAAATATATGGGAAATAATTATATGTGACATCGCCATACGCAAACGAGACACAATGCAGCAGAAGAAATAAACTCATTCTACATACAAAGTGATAGACTGTGATTCAAAAATGCGAACAACCGACGCACAGTGAAGGATGGAAGGAACGGATCTCACGTCCGTAAAAACAGTCCAAACAGCAGCGTATTTATGACATGAAGATGTGTGTCTCTATCGACCCAGGGCCGCGACTCCTGCAGAAGCGATTGTGAGCCAGCACGCTTGCCTGGGAATAGTGATCAAACATTGGCCGTACAACACGTCCCCGTTTATGTGCTGACGGTCTCGGGGAAGTGCCATTTCACAGGCTCCAAGTAACTGCGAGAAAAATCATATGACATTTGAGAGATTGGGATACTCACGTCCCTGTAGCTAGTCTACCGGTTAGCGGCACATGTGAACTCTCTCGCCTGATAACTGGCAATGCCTCTTAAGACGAATTCTCCAGCGACTGTTGGAAAGAAAGGGGATCCGTGGATCTACCACGTGCTGCCGGTATCGGAGGCTGTCGTCAACTGATGATTCTAACAGTGTTCCATGTGCAGAAGACCACACTAAGACCGCACTAAAATATTTTATCACATGTCTGTGATCTGCTACATAATGTCTCATAAACAAAAATGCAAAAACACATCATACCTCTTCTTGTTTCCAATATCAGCAGATGTTAGACGTTAAGACTGTACCTCCAATCCCCCTCTCACATAACATTAGAGCTTCGACAGCACAATGTCGCCGATGACGACGCATAAATCAGATAATATCGGAGCCTCATCATTCTGGAATGAAAGGTAATATCGAGATTTTATTAAATCGATTGTACTTGGAAAAAAAAACGTACTGAGACAAATATACAGTAAGTTGCGTCATGGCTGCCATCGTACCATTCCCTGCTCACACCCTACTCCTCGCTCTTTGTGTGTTCCAGTCACGACTTGTGCACAGGAGTAACGAACACTGGTAAGCCAGCGTTTGAGTTACAATGGCTCTCATTTTACCACGATGGTCTTTTCGTTATATATACGTAAGAAGAGGCAGTATAATCATAGTTTCATCGAGATGTGGTTTGGAAATTTTCTCAGCAATCCGTACCGTGACCCTCATTCCTCTCTCGCAGTATCTGCCGCTGGAGCTGGATAAGAGCCTCTGTGATGCTTTAGTCTGTGACGAAACTTTCTGCTCTTCATTTTTTATCTTGTCTGTCAACAGTCTCAGTCTGACGAGCAGTTAGTGTCTTAAACTGCTCCATCTGCTACGACGTACTGTAAACGTCGCGTCTCCAAACATTCGTGCCTCTCTCGACCTTGGACAGCGTTCTGCGTTGTGATAGAGAACATTTGCTCAGTGGGACTGCATAGATCGCAAGTCTTGCACGTCATCATTTCTACGCGGGCAGTGAACAGAGCCACCTCAGTGCTTTCAAGCATAACTAGTAATTTTCACAATATTTCACATAATCCCGATGTTAAATGACTATGCGAAGTATTCCAGGAGTAATAGTCAGTATTCATGGGTATGAGAGGAATGAAGAATAAAAGTCGAGTAATCATGGGCTCTTAAATTTCATAGCTTAATAGCTATAAGCACTTCTTCATCTTCGATACTGCGAAACAAACCTCTTCTACTGCAACTTGTTTGCTTTCCATATTTGTTGGGGGGGGGGGGGCAGGTAGTATTTCGGCAGACAACGGTTCAGCCATCTTCAGGTGAGTGTTTTGCGCTGGAGGTTTATACCAAAAACAGGCACTACGACGCATTTGACATGGTAACCCTGTCAAGTTGCTTAAAGTATTCACTGTTGATTACAAAAGTACGTTGAGGAAAGGGCATGATGGAATAGCGATGTTCTATCAGCTTTGAACTTACTTCTGACGAGTGACAGTGAATCCGTGAGAGTTACTCTAGTGAAGAGTGTGACAACATCGAGACATACTAATAAGTTCGACTCGTGGAGTCGAAACGCCTTCAGTCTATTAATAAGGTCACCGGAGTTGCGAATATGATGTGGAAACTTCCACCCAAAAGGTCTCAAAAATGGCTCTGAGCACTATGGGACTTAACATCTGAGGTCATCAGTCCCCTAACAACTACTTAAACCTAACTAACCTAAGGACACCACACACATCCAAGCCCGAGGCAGGATTCGAACCTGCGACCGTAGCGGTCGCGCGGTTCCAGACTGAAGCGCCTAGAGCCGCTCGGCCACACCGGCCGGCCCCAAAAGGTCTTAGTAATAACGCAAGATGTCTAGCTTAGTCATCCGTTGGTGCGCCCATATTACTCACAATAGGAACTTCTTTGTGTATTCTTGGAAGACCATATACCAACCGTGGTACAATAGAACTTTGAGGTCTGAATCGTTAAGCAACTTCTTGCGGAAGAGAACAAGACTCCCACAACGCTGACGTTGTTCTGTCTACTCTCCGTGCGAGGACTTCATTAGTCTTCCGGTACGTTGGTTCACTTGTACTCTTCCGAGGTGGAGCTCTCGTAAGTGCGCGACACGTTTCACCTCTAATTTCTTCTACAGCGTTACTGGGAAGGGGTCGAATAGCTTCCCCAACAGCACTGATAAAATCGGTTAAAGTCAAGGTTCTAGGTGTAGGCGCGAAGTTCCAGCTTTTTCCAAACCTTGACAGCTTCCCTTTGTCCAAAATTTTATACTTAAAATTGACCACGGAGCGTCGAAAAGCATCTTCTTGCGGTATCGTTGCTGACTCCTTATGGACTCAGTCCGCCATGGCCAAGGTTACGCCAGCAACCCATTCCCGAGAGAGAGAGAGAGAGAGAGAGAGAGAGATTAGAAGCAATCTCCATATGCAGATAAAACACCTGTTGGCGTTCAGTTCACGGCGAGAAAAACTAATCCTCTCCTTCACTAGTGCTAGAATTGTCTTACTTGTGACGAATTTCGAAGTGGCGATTTTGATAAAATGTATCACTCTGGCAAACTTCTGAATCATGCTACTGTCCTGGAATTTCAGTAAAAAACACAAAGAACTTAACAGTTTATAGATTGTGTAACTTATCCAACTTCTGCATGTGTGATGCCATCTTTCCGGTAGTGGTATCTGATGTTGTCCCTGAAATTTTCGCGGCGTAAAAAGTATTCCATGACGTTTCGGTACCGCAGCCGCATAACTTTGATTTCTTGCCACGGTATTTCCGCTGACAACCATCCAGCCATCTTCAGGTGAGTGTTTTGCACGTCTCTAATTTTATACCAAAAATAGACGCGAAGACGCATGCGCAAAGGCACCCGCTATATATGCTGTCTCTTTCGAGTTACACGCTCTTTTCGAACACTGTTCCACCTATGGCGTGCAAGCGCATACATAATGTGTTATTACATGCATGCTCTCTGTCGAAACGTGTCACTGGCGGAGTTAAAATTCAGATGTCATAGTAAAATTAGAGGTCATCACACGTGTCATTGGTCATAAAACGTTTTCTTCATGAAGAAATTTAAGAAATCACCAGATCCTAAACCTTATCAATTTGAAAGCCTCCATCACGATTAGTAAGATCTCGTGGTAAACGCATTTCCACCGAGTCTTTAATAATTGAATACCAGAAGGATCTCCGTGGCAGAGTAATCCATGGGTCTCCTGTGGACATATAATGCTCGGCTATGGCTGACTTACTGGGCTGCAAAAAGTATAAAGATAGAGATGTGAACTAGCAATCTGCAGTGCAAAACACTCATCTGAAGATGGTTGACTGGTTGTCAGCCGAAATATTTTTACAGTAAGTCGACGTTATTCGGCTGCAGTCCGAAACTTCTCGGAATACTCTTCACGCCAGGAGAATTTAAAGAATCACAAAAAAAATTGCCAAGTAAATTTCACACCTTAAAAGCTATGAGCACTCGTTCATAAGAAGATATGCGTTCCACACTCACAAAAATGAAGAGGTGCTCATAGCTTTCAAGGTATGCGATTTAGAGCCCATGTTTCCTACACTTTTTTTCTTCAAATGGTAGTCCTTGTCATATCGCTGAATTTACTACTACTTCTGGACTCATTTAACCTCGAAATTATGTGAAACATTTAGGAAATATATTAGCTGTGTTGAAAGCAGTGTGGAAGCGCTGTCGAGGACGCAGAGTCTTGCTCTCTATGCACCAAATTCGGGAATCGTTCTGTACCACAATGTAGAACGCTGTACATTGCCGAGGAAGGCACAAATGTTTGGAAACGCGACGTTTACAGTAGGACGCTGCGAATGGAGCTCTCCAGCAGATTACCGATGGTCTCGCTGACCAAACAACATCGTGATTGGGCGGCGCTGGAAAATACTCATTGGACGGTGGAACAATTGAAACGAGTTGCCATCTCCAGTGAAACATGCTTGCTGTTGCATAATGTCGATTACGTGTCGGAACACGCCGCTCTTCGGAAGAGCACCTGTCGGAACAGGCCGCTCTTCGGAATAGCAGCTGATCGAACTTGCTTCGCAGGGAATACATAGATCGTCAGTGAGATATACTTCACAGTGGCATGCGTTCACGGCCCTCTTTGAACGTCCCCTTGTTACATATGTTTCTATGACAAGCGTGAGCCTTATGCTGACTACCATTCGCAGTCTATTTTTCAAGGCGCTATCCGTATTAACTCAGCCTATATTTTTATTCCACTGGCCATAGTACGGTGTGAAGTCCTTCATATTAGGTTCGTGAAAGAATGATTGTTGGCGTCGTTTTGTGGAAGTTCGAGATTGTAAATCTTTTCTACCACCGATCTCCTTGGTAAGTTGTGAACTGGAAAAAGAAATATTTTTAGTGATTCGCATCGCGATCTTGTGTATAAAGCTTGAAAGTTGTCCATATTTTGTTTTCAAACTCTTCTGCTTCTATTCCTGATTCCTACTCCATATTTGTTTTCTTATTTTACAGCTTGCACTTTTTGCCATATGCCATGGACTTATGGAACTACTCTGATTCCTGCCAATAGTAGGGAAAATTTCATTATATCCCAACTACAGCTTGTACAATGTGAAGTGAAGTTTACATGAACGTTTACTGGTATTTTGCCCAATAAATTATTTCAAAAGCGCAACGGAAATTAATAATGAGAATTCAGCATCACGATCCGGGGAATGGGTTTTATTAAATATTCGTTATTCATTTCTCAAGCGCTGGGCTTTCCGTGAGTATTTACACAGGGGATATGGGAATATGGTGGAAATCACGTGGTCGAAGAACGAAGAATGAAGTACATTCAACATTTGTTAGCTAGACAGATCATCCGTTCCGAATCATATGAATACGATTCCTTAAGAGGGGTGTGGATTTCCCGTACATGTGCTTTGTATCTGATATCAGCAAGGGATCGTTATTCGAAGGTGATGGGATACAGATACTCTTGGGAACGCAAAAAGCTCTGAACATCGGTACACACAACACTCGTACGGCTAAAAAAAAAAATTATGGGAGTAGATTGCACCGGATTTGCGTAGTAACATGAGTTATCATTACAAATGGTTCCCAAGAGAAACAAGAGGCTAAGTCCCCCATATTAACTAAAGATATAATAATTCCAAAATATCCCAACCTATCAACAGCTTCTCTTATGAATATTCATTCTGATGAGGAAAATGAGAGTAGGATATCATTGTATAGTCCTATTGTTGATTCACGCTAACTCCACAGCCATCCAGTCAAAAATAGGTTATGACTGGTAAAATTCTGAACACGCAGATTTGGATTTATATCTAGGTACATATTCGCACTTAGAATGAAAATCAGTTGTCGATTATTATTATGATAATTTGATAACAAGATCGTACTTATGGTTCGCAAAAAGGAAACAACGAATGTAAGTAAAAATTCACTTCACCCGATGCCGAAGAGCATTAATTTGCATGGTTGATAATTTACGTGAACGCAAGATTTGCCTACATCGAAAAGCGAAACCAGAATCTTAAACATGACTGCGGTTCAGCTGCTGTATAAATTTGAAGAGGCTGAAACAAATCAGCCAACCAGTGGAAAACCGAGGTTTATTTAGCCCTTCACGTAGGTTTTGAAATTTATAAAAATAACTTCTCCAGGAGTAGTCTGCCTTAAAAATGTATATACCCATTTCTACATACATACGAAAATATTAATAACAGAACCTGTTACATCACATGGTGGTAAATTACTTTAGCTGAAGCCGAGCGGCTCTTGTCATATACAAAATTGTTATAAAGATCAGAAACAACATGTTCACTAACAGTTTTTTCATATATTTTATTATTATTAAAACAGTTTCGAATTTCTTTTTGCAGATTAATAGTGGGATCTGTACTAATCTCGGTAATGCCATTTTCCTCAAAAATCTGTTACGTTTAATCTGCATATCCATTTTTATTGATAACGGCAACTGTATTGCCTTTATCAGCTTTATTAAAGCTTCATTATTTTTTAATTTATGATTAATATTATTAATCACTTTCTTTTCGTTAGTGCAGATGCTACTCACAGCTGCCATTTCTTTTTCTATGACGTTGTTACATTCATGAGCTATCCTATCTTGTTGGGCCTTGTCTGCTTTAGCATTGTCTTGACCAATTTAAGGCCAACCACGAAGCCAACTATTGCTGTAAAGTCACTAAGCCCAGGATCTACATTGTACTTCAAACCTTAGACCTTCTTCCTCCGAGAACTTAATTTGAAGTTGTTTTTTTTTTTTTTTATTTGCGAATTGACCACTTAGGATCACGCTACAATTTCATTTCTTCTTTGTCTGGAGTTTCCTCTTTCTCCAGTACTCCTTCATATGGACCATGTGCTCTTACTTCTGTTCATCCGTCCAGGCTCTCCTAGTCTTCTTAGTTCTTTAGAATTGAAATCCTTCCAAATTTTGAATCATGGTGCGAAATGTAGCCCTATTTAACATCTGAACTTCCACTATGTTGTACCTTTCCAGATCTTTACGAGCTTCCTTAAGCCATGTCGTTGTTGTCTTCTTTTACCACAGGTCGTCGAATATCCTTTTTGTTAGTCTGGTTTTTTCCATTGTGTACAGGTGTCCTACAAATGATAACCTCCTCTTTTCGTGGTCTCAGAGATTTTCTCCGGTTTTTTCTAGATTTCATAATTGCACCGGAGTTTCCAGCCAGTTTCAACCTTGGTTGGACCCATGATTTTCGGTAATATTTTTCTTTCTAGTTTTTGTTGTAAATGTTTTTAGTTAATCCGTAAGCTCTCTCATATTTGAGATCCGGCCCCCACATCTGCTTCCTCCGTTCTCTTGTATGGCTTCACCGAGGTATTTGAATTTTTTTACCCTCTGTTAGTCCAATCACTGTTTCCAGGAATTGTGGTCCATATTTGTCGCTTGCCAAGAATTTGAGTTTCATTTAATACACTTTCAAAAAATTGATGCTGTGTTCTTTTATTTACTGTAAATTAATCATTATTTATCAGTATGCTGTTTTTATATCCATTTTGAGAGCCCACTCCTTCCGATGAAGATATTTTTATAAATATCTAAATGTAGGTCAAGGACTTAGTAAACCTAGTTCGCAACTAGTTAACTGATATTTTTTCTACCTGTCCGAAAAGCGAAATGTTTAACGGATACTGATCAAAATCGAAATATACTGAGCGTACTCATGGGAGCACGGTCACAGCGCCGTCACCAGGAAGAGCGTTCGCAAAGCCCTCTAGATTCCCTCCTTAGCCACCGTTGTTAGGCGCATCTTTAAGAAGTGGTGTTAGGGTGGGAGGGAAGAGGGGAAAAAAGACACCAACAAGGAGCCAGGCGTGTAAATCCACACGTTGTGGCTTAGCGGTTCTAGGCGCTTCAGTCTGGAACCGCTCGATCACTACGGTCGCAGATTCGAATCCTGCCTCGGGCATAGATGTGTGTCATGTCCTTAGTTAGGTTTAAGTAGTTCTAAGTTCTAGGGAACTGATGACCTCAGATGTTATGTCCCATTGTGTTCAGAGCCATTTGAACCATTTTTGGAAAAGTGTGAAATAGGTTACAGATGTGAAACACAAAAAATAATAATAAATAAAAATAGGCGCCTATGCAATCCCCCTCGCAGCATAGAAGGATAATAACAAAAAATAGCAGAAGATCAGTCTCCTAGTCTCAGAGAAGCAAGGGAGTAAAAACGAATATTATATGAAAGGGGACTCAAACAGGTCCCCTTCAAGCTTTTGGCGGCGGGCAACGATCCCCTCATATTGTTTCCTCACAGAGTTTGTTACTCATTTCTTCGGCGCTGCTGTAGTGCTCGGCACATCTGTGTACCTATTCTTTATCTGTTAAGTTAATCCATCTTGGTATAGATCCCAGACATACGAATAATATTCAATAATTGGTTGAACGAACATTCTACATGCTACTTCCATTTTTCCGATAAATTTCAGGCTGCCTCCACCACGCATACATTTACTGAGCTCAAGCAGCTCGAGAAAGGCAGTTATTGATCCTTGACTAACTAATGCACCCCTGCAAATGTAGATACAAATGAATTTTTGCGACCGGATAGATTCAATTACTCGAGACCAAAGAATAACACTAATATCTGGATGCTTGTGCATAATACAACGTATACGACACAAAACAGGACAGTAAAGTACGTAGACTGCTTACCATGCTTTGTAAAAGAACACTGGAAAAATCACGATATACGGTAAATGCACAGAAAGCTTTGACAGCATGCTAAAAATTATGACCACGCCATAAACTCAATATAGCCGACAGCATGACAACTGTTAATGTAAGCTTGCGTTGTTATTTTACACATACACTCTTGTATAATTCCTACTTCAATGATGTTTTCATTTTTATTTTTAAATAGTGTCTGGAGGAAAAGAGAAACCGGATATAAATTTTTCCTTCAAATGTGTGTTATTTTAATATCCTGTGATTGAAGAAGTTTTATTTTCCTTCAGGAACAAAACACTGTGCTTAGTTTGCATACGAAACGACTATAAACTCTTATCTTTTTCTTAACAATAAGCAACCTTACGAGACAAAGACAGGCAATGATGCGGCCAAGATAAGCAGAAGAAGAAGAAGAAGAAGAAGAAGAAGATGTTAATGAGGAATAAATCCAGGTGGTTATGATGATGTAGCTCTAGCCTATTAAAAAGAACAGTGCTATTTATCGTGATTATAAAAAGCCCTGAAGCATACTAAGGCGTGCTGAAAAGTAATGTCTCAGAACTTTTTTGTTCTGTCCTCAATATAGGTTGAGGTATTACATATCATGCGTACTTCTCGGCCGACTTCCCCGCTTCGCTAATGCAAATTTGCAGCCCTGTGCCGCAAGACGGCTCCGAATTGTAACATCTAACATGGCGGTGTGTGAGATAATCATGAAACAGCGTGCTGTAATCAAGTTTCTACCTGTAGCAAACGTGCACACTTCGAGCACTCTCTCCCCTAGCACAACGCCAGATCACTCACTAGCGTTGCGGCATCTGCAACAATCCGACGCCTTGGGTTCATTGCCATCGGTCATCTTCCATACAGTCCCAGCTTCGTCCCATCCAATTTTAATTTGCTTCCTAAACTTATATAACTCCTTCGTAGACTTCACTTTGATGGTGATGAAGCGGTGCAAGCAGAGGTGAGGCTCTGGCTGCGTCAACAAAGACAGACATTCTACAGTGACGGTGTCAACAAACTGGTCTGTCGTTGGGAGAAATGTGTTCGTTGCCAGGGTTACTACCGTAGATATGTCTGTATTACGTTGAAATACTGTATGTTTACTATTAGTAAATTATTTTTGAATAAAAAGAAAGAAGTGGAAACCGTTTAGATTACTAGTGGTGGAAGAATTTTTCACCACCAGTGTTTGTCCGGCAAGTGGTGAGCCAGATTGAGGCACGTAAGCCCAAATGTGGTGTCACCGCTAGACACCACACTTGCTAGGTGGTAGCTTTAAATCGGCCGCGGTCCATTAGTACATGTCGGACCCGCGTGTCGCCACTGTGTGATCGCAGACCGAGCGCCACCACACGGCAGGTCTAGAGAGACGTACGAGCACTCGCCCCAGTTGTACGGACGACATTGCTAGCGACTACACGTACGAAGCCTTTCTCTCATTTGCCGAGAGACAGTTAGAATAGCCTTCAGCTAAGTCCATGGCTACGACCTAGCAAGGCGCCATTAACCATATCTGGAGAGTCTCACTTGTATTATCAAGAGCAATGTACAACAAGAAATTAAAGTTAAGTATACGAGAAGCTCCGTTCTTTTCTTTATAGCTTTCATCACGTATCCTGTTTCAGACTTAACGCCAGTCGGCGTGTGTGTACGTGTGCCTTTCGGCTACCCGTCAATGTGGACTGGCTGCCTTGTCAGTCCACTACACCAAACTTTGCGCTTCTGTCCTAGGTTGAATTCCAAACATCTCCACACTGTCGAATGGAGTGAGGACATGTGGCAGCGTTGTTTGTGAGCCGATCGTCGAATAGGATATTTTAACTCAGTGGCCCCCTTGGCGCTATTCGACAGGTGGTGGTAAGTTCCAGTTGAGCCAGATTGCTGAGGTCATCGGCGCCTAGGCTTACACACTACCTAATCTAACTTACTTATGCTAAGGACAACACACACACCCATTGCCGAGAGAGGACTCGACCCTCCGACACGGGGAGCCGCGTGAACCATGGCAAGGCGCCTGAGACCGCGCAGATACCCCACGAGAAGTTTGTTGCGAGTCGGCAACACGTTTATCATCTGCACTTCCTCATCATCATAGACCACCATCATGACCTACAAACACATCAGTTACAGTCGCTCAATAAATACCTACTGCCCAGTCCCATTAATGTGGCCACCTGTAAAAAGCGTCAATAACCGCTGCTGCGAGACGTGCAGGAAGAGAGTCAACGTGGATCGACAGGGAAGTGGTGCAATGCTAGCTGCAGTGTCGTGGTTGAGGATCCCGAACAGCTCACTCGAGGTGGTCTCACAGATACTCGACTAGGTTTTAATCTTGTTGCTCCTTGAACCACACATATACACTGCGAGTTGTGCGACACATCGCACTGTCCTGCTGGTAGATGCCATCGTGCCGATGAAAAACAAACTGCCTTTGGGTACGGACAAGGTCCCCAAGGATAGATGCATACTTGTGTTGATCCATTGTCCCTTCCACGACGACGAGATCACCCAGGGAATGCTACGAAAACATTGCCCGGGCCATAAAGCTCCCTCCCCCTTTGCTTTCAGACTTCTCACGCTGTACATGCTAATGGCATTGTGTCTGATGAAGCACAAAACCTGATTCATACGCAGAGGTCCCCTGTCGCCACTCAGTACACGTGCAGGTGTGGTACTGGCGTGAAAATTCCAGCCCCAGTCATCGTAGAACTGCAGTCAGCAGGACCATTCGCCTACGGAGACCCATAAGCAAAATGATCAGTGAACAGTCTTTGAGGAGACACTTTTCATAGTCCCTTGGCTCATCTGGGCATCTAATTGCTCAAAAATTGCATGACTGTTTGCCCGTGCACATCTCCACAGCCCTCGTTCACCCCTGTCACCTATGGCACTACAGCTGCCTTGGCGCCGGTTTTTGCTTGTGCCATTTTGCCATGCACGGTATACTTTAACCACGCTGGCATGTAAACAGTTAGGTATTCCAGAAATGCTTCCACCCTTGGCCCGAAAGCAGATTAACATGCCCTTTTTGAGCGTCAGATAAATCGCTGTGATTTCGCATTACAACAACGACTTTCTCGACAGACTTGATACAACCTCCGCTTCTAGTGCTACCACCTGCGCCTATGGGTGGTTACTGCACGTTGACGTCGAAAACAGACACTGGCCACATTAATATGACCAGATAGTGTACTCGTACTTAAGCTGTATACACAACGAAGAGAGAGGCCACTGTGTGTGGAGGAAGATAAGCCTTTGCAAATATGCTGCTCAGACTACTACTCAGCTATTCTCAGCCAACAACGCGTTAAAGGTTTGAAAGGTAAACCCTTGTGGGGGCTGTTTAAAATGATTGAGAATGTTGGGATAATTTTAGTGTTCTAACAACATTTATTTTTCAAAAGAAAAAAGACATAAATTATGCTAAACAACTTACTGACTGAGTACTGTAAACAGCTACCAGGTGGTTTATAACTACAATGGTCAAGGATCCTGGGTGGCAGAAGTGAGACAAGTACTCTGGCCATAAAAATGTAGGTAACACAATCTGAATAGATCTGACGCTGAGCAGAACTTTGATTGATCAAATCTACCGTAGTTTCTCTACACAGGTGCAGCTGAGAGAAAGTGGGGATTGAGATTTGTATACCCTGACAATGCCGGAGTGGCAATATGCTACCCTGTTTGCTTCATGTGGCGATGTAACTTGCAGCTGGGGAGATGTGTGCGGCGGAGGTAAGGCTTGGAGGAGGCACATGTGAATCGATCGTGGCCACGAAAGAAGTGCAAAAATCTCACGGTCTAGCGATCAGACAGACGGAACGCAATGTACTCTCTATCAGAGCCCTGAAATCACGATATATTTCGGCGTGTGACACACTGTTTCGCTGGTCGTACCAATTTGGCTCACTTATACGTCAGAACGCACAAGGATACCAAACGTCAAGACTGGTAAACCAAAAACGAATGAGTGTGCCCTCAGCAAAAGAGTAGTAAGAGACGTTTGAAGTCGCAGTGTTGGTACAGCAAGAACTTCCCCCAGGCTCCCCAGCCTAAACTATACGCAAGAGAAGTCAGTCTTAGGACAGGCCCCAAGTACCAACTACACATGCCAGAGCTCCGACAAGAAGTGCTTTCAGACCAAAGTCCTGCACCCGAGTGCCTCGCACCTCTCCAGGAAAAAAAAAATTCCGTTTTTCCACAAAATGCACAGACGACACTGCCTTCACCCCATCTTGAGGCAATCACAGGGCTCTAGAGGCGCTAAATCCCCCCTACCACATGACAGCACAAACTCATGTCAAACCAGGGCAAGAGTTAAGAAAACTACATCTCTGGAAAAAAAGAAACCACCAATCACCAGCTTTTTAAGTTTTTGCAGAGGGGGAAGATAATTTTCACCGAAGTCGTGTCGCTTCCAACAGCAACAAGTGAACAGATGCAATCTTAAAGATCTTTATCTAAATCGCCTGTTCCTTGGAGCTTGTTAGTCCCAGCTATGAGGTGCAATAAAGATTCTATCTCTAAACGTTTCTCAGATGTCGGAGTTTCTTATACAACTGAGGCAGCCGTTAGAAGTGGTTCACAGGCCTGTTTGCAGTATCGGCGAACACGGAAACGTGAATTTTTATTACATGTGCCCCTGCACAAAATGCCTGGTTTACGACTCCACTGTGTAAAGATGTTCCTTCAGACCGTCGCCCGGAGCCCAGGATTCTGCGGGTGCCGTGGCAGGTATCGCGGCATTGCTCTGCTGGACACGTGCCTTGATGAGGGCCTGCCCTGTTTGGCTGTGGACCTGTCTGGAAAGATTTACTGAGGGATGGGCTCTCTTCCAATTTCTTCAACTCCCAACAAGCTGTTTCTATGAGCTAAAAACCAGAAAAATACCTAATGTTTTTAGCGCCTTATCAGGCTCCATCAACGTCTGCTCAGGCCGTTAACTTTCTAGAGTCTCGCTCAACATGTGTCAGGTTCTAATAAAATCTTTTAATAATTCTCTGTATTCGGAAAATAGGTGAGAGAGTAACTTGTCCTCTCTCAGGTTTTTCCAACTCGAAGGAAACCAACACTGATGTTGCAGCAGCTGTTCAGATAACAAGTTGTAGCCAATGACGTCACAGCCCAGTTCTCCTTGTGATTATTCGTTGTGCTACTGGACACTTCAGCGTACCGCAGTGTAATCACAATGGCAACGTCTAACGCACCCACTGTCGAACGAGTCCAAGAAGGCTGCATTTTGAGACTCATTTCGGCAGCGGTGGCCATGACGTTTTGATGGGAATCTGAGACGTCTGTGTAATCTGTACAGCATCAAAATGCGATGCTGTTACGTAGGCCCCACGTTCTAGCGGCTCTCATTTCCAATAAGTTTGAAGTAGGATTTGCAACCCAAGCTAAGATTTCAAGAATGAATCTTTTATGACAGGTGTTCAAAGGAAAAGGTAAGAAGTAACAATATGGATATAACTGAAGACTTATTCGAAAGCAATCACCAGAGTATTGAGCACTACCATCTTGCTGTTTCACGAGCCGAAGGATTTCCTGTTCCCAGAATTCCTGTGTCTGTGGCAGCAGCCAGTCCTCCACTGTGTTGAAGCGCTTCCCTTTGAGATGGTTTTTCAGCAGTCGAAACACGTGGAAGTCGCAGAGCTCAAGCCGTTCCCATTAGAACTTGGTCATTACACTCCTGTGACTTTGGAGACCTTGTAGTGGAGCAGAATCACTCACCCACAAGCAGCCTTGGCCGTTTCCTCTTGATGGACTTGTCTCAATGTACGCGTCACCGTTAATAATTTTTCCTTCTTCGAGGAATGCGATGAGTATCGGATCTTGAACGTCGAAAAAGACGTTGAGCATCATCTTGCGTACTAAGGGCACAGCTTAGAATTTTTTGGTGGAAGGTGATGACACTAAATTCGCGTCATTAGATGTCTCACTACGTTATCCCAAAGCAGCGTATGGTGATTTCACCTAGTTTTGCTGTTGTGACCTTCCGTAACTCTCCATTTTGGCACACCTTACATACTCTACGTGATCAAAAGTATCCGGGCACCCCCACAACCTACGATTTTCATATTAGGTGCATTGTGCTGCCACCTGCTGCCAGGTACTCCATATCAGCGACCTCAATAGTCATTAGACATCGTGAGAGAGCAGAATGGGGCGCTCCGCGGAACTTACGGACGTCGAACGTGGTCGGGTAATTGGGTGTGACTTGCGTGATACGTCTGTAAGCCAGATTTCCACACTGGTAAACATCCCTAGGTCCACTGTTTCCGACGTGATAGTGAGGCGGGAAAGTGAAGGGACCCGTACAGCACAAAAGCGTACAGGCCGACCTCACCTGTTGACTGACAGAGACCGTCGACAGTTGGAGAAGGTCGTATTGTGTAATAGGCAGGCATCTGTCCAGAGCATCACACAGGAATTCCAAACTGCATCAGGATTCACTGCAAGTACTATGACAGTTAGGCGTGAGGTGAGAAAACTTGGAGTTCATGATCGAGCGGCTGCTCATAAGCCACACATCACGCCGGTAAATGTCCAACGGCGCAACGCTTGGTGTAAGGAGCGTACATATTGTACGACTGAACAATGGAAAAACGTTGTATGGAGTGACGAATCACGGTACACAATGTGGCGATCCAATGGCCGGGTGTAGGTATGGCGCATGCCCAGTGAACGTAATCTTCAAGCGTGTGTAGTGCCAAAAGTATAATTTGGAGGCGGTGGTGTTATGATATGGTCGTGTTTTTCGTTGAGGGGGCTTGCACCCCATCTTGTTTTGCGTGGCACCATCACAGCACAGGCCTATATTGATGTTTTAAGCACCTTCTTGCTTCCCACTGTTGAAGAGCAATTCGGGTATGGCGATTGCATCTTTCAACACAATATCGAGGACCTGTTCATAACGCACGGCCTGTGGCGAAGTGGTTACACATCAATATCGTCTCTGTAATGGACTGACCAGCACACAGTCCTGATCTGAATCCTATAGGACACCTTTGGGATATTTTGGAACGCCGCATTCATGCCAGGCCTCACCGACCGACATCGATACCTCTCCTCAGTGCAGCACTCCGTGAAGAATGGCTGCCATGCCCCAAGAAACCTTCCAGCACCTCATGGAATTTATGCTTGCGAGAGTGGAAGCTGTCATCAAGGCTGAGGGTGGGCCAACACCATAGTGCATCCCAGCATCACCGATGGAGGGCGCCACGAACTAGTAAGTCATTTTCAGCCAGGTGTCCGGATACTTTTGATGACATAGTGCATAGTCTGTCTCAGTTGATCCACCGTTACTAGAGCCTAAAATAAAAATACTCTAGAAATATTAACTAACCATTACGAAAATGACTGGGGGCGCGGAAGGCGAAATTGACTACGATATGTCATAATTTCACGCAGTAATTTCCAATAATATCTGGATACTACACTCCACTTGAAATAATCTCGGTTTCGCTTCATTTGATTTGTAAAGAAAACAATCTACTGAACCCAAATAAATATACGTTATTTCCAAAAAATACAGCCATTGCTCCTTGCAATATTGACACTGTCTGTTGCAAATCAGTGTTCATAATTATTAAAAAATGGTTCAAATGGCTCTGAGCACTATGGGACTTAACATCTTAGGTCATCAGTCCCCTAGAACTTAGAACTAGTTAAACCTAACTAACCTAAGGACATCACACACATCCATGCCCGAGGCAGGGTTCGAACCTGCGACCGTAGCAGTCGCGCGGTTCCGCATAATTATTAGTTTCTCCATGTTCGGAAGGTGTGCTGATTTCGCAATTGTTAGTTTAATCAATGAAAACAGTTCTTGTACTTTTAAGAACGTTATTTCGTCCACTGCTGGAATCGGGCAGTTTCTGAAAACTGTCGTAAATGTAACAGACAAAAATATAAACAGATGGCGTATAAAAACTTATATTATACCATTCAGGAGCAACATCAAATGATTAAAGTAAAAGTAAGTCCGTTGGATTCAGAAAGTTATGCGCCTATTGACATCGAGAGAGAAATTGCCTTATCAAGATTATAAAACTTGTCAACTTAACACATTAAAAGGCACGCATTAGTTTTAAATGGAATTTGTCCCCAGACATGTTCGAAAATTCAAATTGCATGTTTTACCAACAGAAGGCTAAGGCTAATTTTAGAATTAATTAAAGCATAAAATAGTTGCAGTGGACGGAGCATCCTCGTCTAATGTAGTGTTACGTCCTCCAGGGTACTACAGCTGACTTAGGGATTCGTAAAGGGCATCAGCGTAGCTTCGAAACATCTGGAAATATCGTGAACAGCTTAACAGAGCATGTTTATGACTGTATCCAGTTGGCTTCCATATGAGGGGAACTGTTCGTCTGAAATATAATATGTTTATTAATATTACAACTAATCTGGTATAAATACGTTCCCCATCATTTCGATAAAAAATCTTTTAAATGATCTATAGGACATGTAACTAACTTTCTCGAATTTCCTGTTCCTACTGGCACAGACTGTGTTTCGTGTGGCCAGAGAGTCATGTATTGGACACTGGCAAGGATTGGTTTTCTTTTCCTTCTTCTGCCTCTGGTGGAATTCATTTGCTGCTTTTCGTCTGTAACTGTGTGTTTACACTTTCCTCGTATTCCACACCTTGCTCCTGAACGCCTTCCACCGTCGGAGGAAAGTCCCACCGCCAACGTGCAGTACAATGATGTCATTGTAAGATAGAAAAACTGCAACAAGGCAGTAAGGCCACTCTGCACCGGTGACGCTGCGCTACAACCTGTGCCTCATCTTCCCTCGTCATCAGCATACCGAGAATAAGAGGCCGCTCGTTGTCATTGTGCTATACAGTAATTTGCGCACTCATTAACGATAGAACGGTCCGAAACGTGAAGAGCCAATCGCAATACAGGGTAGCGAGAGCAAATAGGATGACTTCATTTCGAATGAGCCTGTGTGCGGTCGAGTGCAAGCATTTTATCTTTGGTGTTCTTTGGGCGCTGTGGCAGACGTGACGAAAGGAGAATGTTGATATATGAAAAATTGCGGGACCAATTCGTCAGCAGATAATTCATGAAATAGTACGTTTGGTCGCTGCGTGTATCTTTGTGAAAAAGAGGGATGGA
Source organism: Schistocerca nitens (assembly GCF_023898315.1). Lineage (NCBI taxonomy): Eukaryota > Metazoa > Arthropoda > Insecta > Orthoptera > Acrididae > Schistocerca > Schistocerca nitens. The sequence goes on along the minus strand of NC_064615.1, from coordinate 1,176,552,495 downwards.
AATTTAACCTGGCCATATTTTCAATACTTGTGTGCTCGTGTTATTGGCTTCTGATTTTGGAACATTAACGTTTTGTAAAGATTCACTGAAAACCTTTTTTGTAATTTGTAGCAGTAAGTGTACTGAATATTTGTCTTAGCGAATAGTGTTTGCGACATTTAAGTGTGTATCTTATCCTTAAGTGATCGTTTAGCGAGACGTAAAACGTGGTACAAATCACCGACGGAGGCAGTAACCTTAATGTCCTCTTTTTTGAGTTTATCATCACACACCCTGTGCTGGTGTTTTCATGACCGCTGGATTTATGAAAATGCTGTTAACGATTAGATAGAAGCAAAATGTCTGTTGCAAGCAACTATATAAACGTCTTTGATGTCGGTTTCACCCGCAGAAATTTCAGCTCTGCACTTAGGCCCCTTCCTAACCAAACCTTCGTATATTTCTACATAATCGGAATAAACAGCAACGTATTGGTAACAAGCTAGAACGAAAATACCATTGGAGATCGTTTCACTTGCGTGGAGTTTCATATTTCGTTTTTTTAATCTGACTGAAGTCACAAAATCGAAGACATTCGTTTCCGAGACAGCGTGGTCTCATGTGTTACACAACATCGAATAATGCAGAATATGTAACACTAATAAGAAAGAACCTGAATCTGTTACAACCGCGAAAACGGAAAAAGATATATTTGCATGTAGCAGGACGCAACGTACTTCCTCCGAAAGCATAAACATTTATCTTTAACCACAAGACCACAACATTATCTGCGGCTTTTATCCTAAGTAATGTCTATCACATTTCCTAAGGACCTTTTGCTGCTGATGTGTCATTAACTGGTATTTATTTGTAACAAATCGTACCGAAAGTGACGATTGTGATGAATCTCGATGGTCCATTGTCTTCAAACAGCATGCCGTCGTAACACACAAGCTATGATACAGAAACTATAGAATACGATGAAATCCAATATGGACTCTGCCAAGCAGCCAGCCAATAACGTCACTAACTTACGACGTCACGCTAGTCGGCTTGCCTGCCACACCTCGCGAACGCTCAGTTCCGTGCAGGGAACACGGGAAATAAATACGTAACTGAAATGGTACCCACTGAAGGTCTTGACTTTGTCGTGTGGTATCGAGAGCTTGAATGCATTTGAACGCGCATTCAGGAAATATCAAAAGTCATGTGAAGTAGTTCCTCGCTCCCCGCCGGAGACCACACTCTTAAGACCTGCAGTGTCACGTGCTGTGATGTACGCGCCACGGCCTTTCCTTCTCGCGGGCCATGACCCGACCATAATTCCGTGAACCGCTGTCGGTTATTCTTGTTTCGGTCTGGGCTGTTGCTAACGGTAAGTCTTCTCGCCGGGGCATTAGGCAGCTGAATGGAGCGGAACAAGCAACAAACAAGCGCCGCGCGCGAAGTTTACATGATGTATTTTCTGACGGTCATAACTGCGTATTATTACAATTATGGATCAAATTCTCGCGTGGTATCGATTTCTGAGGACGATATCTTGCAAGTATGCATTTTTCTCCTTAAAATGCAAGGCCGAGTCGGTGATACTTCCTTGTTAGATTAGTTGATAACTTCTTGGAAGGAGTAATTGCTTTTCTCATCATACCTCTTTAATTTCTGTTGCACAAGATACAGTGGAAATCGATAGCTCCGGTCCTCTGAAAGAAGAACTAATTTCGTAATAAACTTCAAGCATCTTCTCTAGTACCGTCCGCTCATCTTCTTTCAGCCATAATAGCCGTCTTCGTCCTATCGTGAACTTCCACGGCGAATACTGCCGAGAAAGCAAGAATCGTTGATTTCCTATTAGCACTCGACGCCATAATAGTTCGCTGTCTGCGGGTGTAGAACGGATGTGCAGTTTGCGAACGTCTAACCACACGCGACTTTTCTCATTCGCTCTAGCAAATGTTTTGTAGCGCTCATTACAAAAAGTGTAAATGTGCGCAAAGGAATGTGCTGCAAGCAGTTCGTATGACAAAGAAATGAAACTACATGGTTCGAGAGATCTATTCGATTCTCACACATATCTTGTTGTTGTTGTTGTTGTTGTTGTTGTTGTCTTCAGTCCAGAGACTGGATTGACGCAGCTCTCCATGCTACTCTATCCTGTGAAAGCTTCTTCATTCCCAAGTACGTACTGCAGCCTATATCCTTGTGAATCTGCTTAGTGTACTCATCCCTTGGTCTCCCTCTTGTAGCCTATCTAAGGGATTCCAGGGGTAACAAAAATTTTCAATATTTCGCATGATTACTGAAAGAATTATAAATTTTAATTCTGTCATAATCTACTCAACAATAAGTATAACCTTACGTTACAGAATAACACAAGTATTACATTTAGAAACTGTGTCTTGAGGCAGGGTAATTCACCACTTTTAAATACCCAGATTACGTTCGTCGACTATTTGAGACTGAGAGACTTAGTGACTTGCAACAAAGTTTACATGTAATTCGAAAATTTTACAAATTTTTTCCGCTGACATCCAGCACAAAATGGTGAAGCGAACCAGTGTAGCGTTTACTACATTTTTGTTTTTTGTGTAATAAAACTGACGCATCAGGTATAATATTTAATTTTTCACTTCTTTATTACTGATTCCATTTGCAGACAGTATCCACATTAACCACTGAAATGTAGCAACAAAGTTAGGCAACTGCATGAAACGTAGTTCAGGCAAAATGATGTCTTAAAAACTGAGGAGCGAGAAAAACCAGCTTCTGCTTCACACGTAGCGCAAATCACCCAGACTTTACTCATGCACTGACTGATAATTGGAGCACCTAGCGACCTCCAAACTTCGAACACAAAAAAATGTTTAAATTTTTTTCGCTTACAAGTTTAACATCAAATGTTTAACTTGTTAGCTCGTAGTTAAAGTAATCAGAAGTCCGTAGCTGTTTTATACACGAGAGTTGGATTCTTTTAAGAATCGGATTTTCACTGATATTATAGAACACTTGATTTTATTACTCGACGGCATATGCTTCAGTGAACAGTAAAACATGATGTGCGACACCATAGTATCAGGTGAAAGTACTGAAACTGAGGATCATTAGTAGTAATAGAGACAATACCAGCAGAAGAAAAATAAACAGAGCCGAAGTAGAAGACGAATGTGTCTGCTAAAGGAAGTAACTCAGACAAAACGGAAACATTATGAGCCTCTTCAACCATCATCTGCCGACTTGATCATGTGTAGATGGTGGTTGAAGTGATCGCTACAGAAAAAATCTATTAATACCTTTATTGTTGGCCCCTGTTTTGATCAGAAACGAGGCAGAATCTTCTTACACGTCTGTGAGGGGCCTGACGATAGACCAGTAAAACGCTGAAACTGGTAGCCAAATAAAATAAGTTCGGAAACTACAAGGCTGGGGGATAAGCCTGCTGTTGATCGACCTGTAAGTAAAATATTGAATAATCGGTCTGGCTGAGTCAAAGGAAACGATAGGGGAGCAATATAACAACATTAACGATTAACAATGGTGTTGTGGCTCAAACATAAATATACAAATACACGTTTTCAAAAAGATGATTTTCATTATGTATAAAATTTTACGGGGTAGGCTAACAAAGATAGGTGTTCTGGCATAATCAATTTAAGAAATAAACGAATTTCAGAAATAAACGAAAAGAGTTGGAATAGCGATAGGAATGTGAGTTGCCCTAGTTGAAATGAGTGTGTTTATAAAACACATATTAACATGAGCTGTGAATGGTGAAAACTGTAGAGGAAGTCAGAGACTGAAATACATTTAGCAAGTAACTGAGGACGTAGATTGCAAGTGCTTCTCTGAGATGAAAGGGTTGGCACATCAGAGGAATTTATGACGGGCCGAGACGACCATTAACACATGCTATTGCAGTGCCTCTGTTGTCCAGAAGTACGATACAATATTCCTTCGGGACTACGGATAACGAATGAAGGAGTGCGGGTTGTAGACACCTGGTTAACGACATATGGAAGTTTGGGTCTGCGTGAAGCGCGCTCGGATAGCCTAACGATTTGACGACCGCTCGTGAGAAGCGGCAAACCCGGGTTCCAGTCCTCGTCCGGCACTTGTTTCCACTGTCGTCATTCCGTTATACACATACAGCTAAATGTGGTCCACATTCGCAATTCTGAATACATTTCACGTATTAACATAGCACTACGTGCCGCGTTATTGCTAGACAGACGTCTTGGCAGCTCGTAAAAGTTTTAAAAGCTCTTCATCATAACGCAGGATTACTCAGAGAAAGCTGAATGGCGGCTCTCACGAGGAAACTCTTAGTCTAGACGACGTAATTGTCGGAAAAAAAGATTGTTTGCGAGTCTCATGTTTTGCACGTGGAAAGAAGACGTAACTAATGTCACCCTGTGCAGTGTCAACGCAGTGCAGATCTGATACGGTTTTATTCCACTGCAGTGAATGACCATCGAAAAACTTTCGTGGTTGAATCCCATGCGGCAGGTATCACCCATCTGGGTGGGAGAACAACGTCAAACCACAACGCGAAGGCAGCGTTTACGTGAATTAAAAGGCTGACCAAGGCATAACATCTTCCCTTGAATAACTGACATATGTTCCAGTCTTCTTGCTACTGTTGAGGAGCATTCTGTGTGGCCAGATGATACAACTGAATAGCAATTTTTTTTTAACCAAAAATGTCGACTATTTCACTATGAACGACGCCTTAGTGAGAGGAGTTTACAACCGGTTTGTAAGTTGATAACCCTTACATGTACACAAGTCGGTGCTGCCACTCTGATATTGATTTCCTAATTTTATTTTTAATGGCTCTGAGCACTATGGGACTCAACTTCTGAGGTCATCAGTCCCCTAGAACTGAGAACTACGTAAACCTAACTAACCTAAGGACATCACACACATCCATGCCCGAAGCAGGATTCGAACCTGCGACCGTAGCGGTCTCGCGGTTCCAGACTATAGCGCCTAGAACCGCACGGCCACTCCGGCCGGCTTTATTTTTAATGCCGTCCTCGTATTACCACAAATTAACTCTTCCTATTTTTCGCGTAAGTACGTTATACACTTTAGATTACTTTACATACGCTGTATGTGTCCACACTGTAAGATACTATCGACTCTAAACATCGAAAGTTATTATGATCGGAAGGCTTGACTTCGCCTTTTCGACGAAACTAGTAGCCTGGCAACTTCTGAAAGATCGTCAAGGTGAAAAATCAACGCGAAAAAGGAATTTTATAACCTTTTTTCATCTGTCTATATCGATGCTTCAAAAGAGTAGGAATGATACTTTAAAGACGTCCTTAGGCGGGTACGTTGCAGGTATAACTCCAAAATACCTGACATTAACGACACACCAACATTTAGGAGGCCTAATGGCCAAACCTTGTTCTCAGCGCACACAAGTTTTGCGGTTTATCGGCTTTCTATACTCTCCGCTCCGCTTCTCGTAGCAGTAGCAGAGGTGATTCGTTTCCAGATTATCGATATTCTGCACCGGAATTTCGTAACTGCTGGTTTTGCAGCAACATTATGAAAAGTTTTAATGATATACCAGTGCTAAAATTGAGTTAGAAGACTGTGAGCCCATCATCATTAGATACATCTCCATGTACTCTTCGTATATACGCCACAAGCCTCTGCACAGGGCCTGGAGGAGGTTTCTTTGTAAAAACATAATTGATTTTCTGTCCTGTTGCAATCAGATATTGGGTGATTGAATAATTGTTGTCTATCTGCCTCACTACTCACCCTAATGTCTGTCTTCTTATTCTCACGATCTCACGATACCGATGAGAGAAATTCTCTTAAATCAGCAGGCCGATGACATAATGTTTGGGGCGGCATGTCATGTATTCCTGTTTTGCGCCAACCCCTTCGTCTCAGAGCATCAATTGAAACCTACGTCCTCTGTTGTTTATTATATTCAGTTGGCTGTCTGCTTCACATCTGCTGTGCAGTGAGCTACGTTAATTTAAGTATTAACTGTATTTTTCTTACTTGTCACTTCTTCAAAAAAAGTTCAAATGTGTGTGAAATCTAATGCGACTTAACTGCTAAGGTCATAGGTCCCTGAGCATATACACTACTTAACCTAAATTATCCTAAGGACAAACAGACACACAACCATGCCCGAGGGAGGACTCGAACCTCCGCCGGGACCAGCCGCACAGTCCATGACTGCAGCGCCTGAGACCGCTCGGCTAATCCTGCGCGGCGCTGTCACTTCTTCTTCCGTGTGTTTTGCTTTTAGGAAGCTTTAATTTTCGAATACTAGTAATAGTGTTCCACAGATTTCGTGTTTGTTTTGAATACAGTCAGAGAGAGTCCCTTTAGTCAGTTATAGTGCCAGTAGTGCTAGCGTTTGTTTTGAATACAGTCCAGAGACAGGTAGTACTTATTTTCGTTGTTTTCAACAAGAAGTGTCTAGTAACCACAGTTCAGTCAGCTATCAGCCGCCTTTAGTGAATTAGCAGTCTAGTTAAAAGTTGAAACTTCCTGGCAGATTAAAACTGTGTGCCCGACCGAGACTCGAACTCGGGACCTTTGCCTTTCGCGGGCAAGTGCTCTACCAACTGAGCTACCGAAGCACGACTCACGCCCGGTACTCACAGCTTTACTTCTGCCAGTACCTCGTCTCCTACCTTCCAAACTTTACAGAAGCTCTCCTGCGAACCATGCAGAACTAGCACTCCTGAAAGGAAGGATATTGCGGAGACATGGCTTAGCCACAGCCTGGGGGATGTTTCCAGAATAAGATTTTCACTCTGCAGCGGAGTGTGCGCTGATATGAAACTTCCTGGCAGATTAAAACTGTGTGCCCGACCGAGACTCGAACTCGGGAGTTCGAGTCTCGGTCGGGCACACAGTTTTAATCTGCCAGGAAGTTTCATATCAGCGCACACTCCGCTGCAGAGTGAAAATCTCATTCTAGTTAAAAGTTGATTAACTCTCTACTGTAAACTGATTTCTTAGGATGGATAGGATGTGTGACTGCTATGTACGGACGCAGGAGGAGCTGGCCACTGTTCGCGAACGGCTGAACGTGTTGATGGCCGCGGTCAGCCGTCTTCAGGCTGCTGCCTCGGAGTGTAGCGGCAGTGGGGAGTCTGGTGCGTCGTATGGTACACCCCAGGTGTTACATGCTTCACCCACTGTCCCTGCTGTCGAGACATCTTCGCGGGTACCGGGCGCGGTTGGGCCACCCTCTCCCCAAGGGGAGTGGCGGGTTCAGCGGCGTTCGCGGCGCACGAAGCGGAGGGTCAATGTGGAGGCTGGCCGTGTGGCATCGCCCGCTCTGACTGTGAGTGGACATGTGGCCGCTCCTTCAGCAAGGTCCGAGCAGGCACACGGGGGGAGGGGTTTATTAGTGATTGGGAGCTCCAACGTTAGGCGGGTGATAGAGCCCCTTAGGGTAATAGCGGAAAGGTCGGGGAAGAAGGCCAGTGTTCACTCTGTCTGCTTGCCGGGGGGGTCTCATCCGAGATGTGGAGGAGGCCCTGCCGGCGGCGATAGAGAGCACTGGGTGCACCCGACTGCAAATTGTTGCTCATGTCGGCACCAATGACTCCTGCCGTCTGGGTTCAGAGGTCATCCTCAGTTCATAAATGCGGTTGGCAGAGTTGGTGAAGGCGGAAAGCCTCGCTCGCGGGATGGAATCTGAGTGAACTATTTGTTGTAACGTTCCCAGAACCGATCGCGGGCCTCTAGTTTGGAGCCGAGTGGAAGGCGTAAACCAGAGACTCAGACGATTCTGCGGAGATCTGGGGTGCAAATTTCCCGACCTCCGCTATCGGGTGGAGAAATGTAGGGTCCCCCTGAATAGGTCAGGCGTGCACTACACGCCGGAAGCGGCTACAAGGGTAGCGGAGTACATGTGGAGTGCACATGTGGGATTTTTAGGTTAGAGAATTCTCTCCCTAGACCCGACAAGACGCCTCCTGAGACGCGACAAGGTATTAGTAGGTAAAACGCATCAGGGACTAACAATATTAATGTGCTAATAGTAAACTGCAGGAGCGTCTATAGAAAGGTCCCAGAACTGTTCTCATTAATAAACGGTCACAACGCCCACATAGTACTAGGGACAGAAAGTTGGCTGATACCAGATGTCAACAGTAATGAAATTCTAAACTCAGATTGGAATATATACCGCAGAGACAAGCTGGACAGTGAAGGGGTAGGCGTGTTTACAACGATAAAAACTACAATAGTATCGAAGGAAATTGACGGGGATCCGAAATGTGAAATAATTTGGGTGAAGGTCACGGTTAAAGCAGGCTCAAACATGGTAACTGAATGTGTCTATAGGCCCCGTGGCTCAGCAGCTGTTGTGGCAGAGAACCTGAAGGAAAATTTGGAAAATATTTCGAGTAGATTTCCCGACCATGTTATAGTTCTGGGTGGAGATTTTAATTTGCCGGATACAGACTGGGAGACTCAAACATTTATAACAGGTGGCGGACAAAGAATGCAGTGAAATATTTTTAAGTGCATTATCTGAAAACTACCTTGAGCAGTTAAACAGAGAACCGACTCGTGGCGATAACATATTAGACCTTCTCGTGACAAACAGACCCGAACTATTTGAAACAGTTAACGCAGAACAGGGAATCAACGATCATGAAGCGGTTACTGCGTCGATGATTTCAGCCGTAAATAGAAGTACTAAAAATGGTAGGAAGATTTTTCTGTTTCGCAAAAGTGACAAAAGCAGATTTCAGAGTACTTGACGGCTCAACACAAAAGTTTTGTCTCAAGTACAGATAGTGTTGAGGATCAGTGGACAAAGTTCAAAACCATCGTACAATATGCGTTAGATGAGTATGTGCCAAGCAAGATCGTAAGAGATGGAAAAGAGCCACCGTGGTACAACAACCGAGTTAGAAAACTGCTGCGGAAGCAAGGGAACTTCACAGCAAACATAAGTAATCGCAAAAGCGTTACGGAGATGATAGATGAACTCCAGTGAAGACTTTGCAGGAGAGACGCTGAGTAGCTCGGTACGAGCTTTTGTTGAAGTTTCGAGAACATACCTTCACCGAGGAGTCAAGCAGTATATTGCTCCCTCCTAGGTATATCTCGCGAAGAGACCATGAGGATAAAATCAGAGAGATTTGAGCCCACACAGAGGCATACGGACAATCTTTCTTTCCACGGACAATACGAGACTGGAATAGAAGGGAGAACCGATGGAGATACTCAAAGTACCCTCCGCCACACACCATCAGGTGGCTTGCGGAGTATGGATGTAGATGTAGAAAAGTTAGTAATGTTCTTGTTTTGCACGTTGCTAATCCGGTTGTTATGGTTCTATTTACCGGTTGCCATTTTTATTTGTAGTTTACTGTTGCCATTTGAGTTTACTTATTGTCATTTTGCATGTGAGATAGTGAGATAAACTGAGGAAATGTAGAAAGACTTGGACAAAATTTCTTCTTGCTTTAATGAATGGAAACTCTCTGTAATGACCATCGCAAAATAATGCCGAGTATAAAGAGGAAGGACTTGACACTGTCATTTCTAGCTCCAGCAGCCCATAAGGTTTACTCTCACGCTTTACGTCTCAGCTGAGCGGAGATATGGTAGCTTACGTGGAGTGAGATAGGAACAACGGGTGGAGCTGCAAGTAAAATTCGTAGGAAATAATATTGTGCTAACTGAACAGTCTTGTTAGTTGATTGGTTGTGACGGAAGATGGATGTATTATCCTCGGGCCAGCACGCCGTAACTCTATGTTTGTTCAACCCCCCCCCCCTTTTTTTTTTTGTTAAAGCACGATTCTGTTCACAATACTGAAGAATCTCTCAGTACTAAGCTATCACCATATTCCAAACTTTATTTTTAGTATCATTTTTTGGGGAATATTTGAGAGACAGCCGTGCGGTTAAAGGCGCTGCAGTCTGGAACCGCAAGACCGCTACGGTCGCAGGCTCGAATCCTGCCTCGGGCATGGATGTTTGTGATGTCCTTAGGTTAGTTAGGTTTAACTAGTTCTAAGTTCTAGGGGACTAATGACCTCAGCAGTTGAGTCCCATAGTGCTCAGAGCCATTTGAGAGACAGGAAAGTGCTTAATGAATTCATATTTCGTCGGCTTTGCGCTGAATTATCGCCCAATGAAGCGGTTAGTGCTAAACAGTCAGTCGTTAGTAGAGGGGCGAAGAGTATAGTCGATTGCATGCCAGTGCGCGTCCAAAATTCCGACTCTTGCAGGCAAGGCAGAGTGCGCGGTTACAAAGTGTGAAATACTAGCAATACCCTGAATCACATTTATCAGTCTTTAAGCTTTATATACTGTCCAGTCGCATTGATGTGACCACCAGTCAGAAGCCTGAATGACCACAAGACCGCTAATAGACGTGTATGAAGAACGTCAGAGAGGTTCTGAGAGGCACGGACAGGGACGTGCAGCTATTCTGACTGAAGTGCCGTCGCTAGATGCGCTATCTTTGTCGGTTGAGGGCCCTTGACGCGAGCAGCCCAATCGAGGTGATCTCACGGATTCTCGTCTGGGTGTAAATCCAGCGAGTTGGGTGGCCAGGGGAATACGGTTAACTCATCCTGGTGCTCTTCGAACCACGTACATACAGTGCGAGCTGTGTGATACTTTGTATTACCCTAGAGGTAGATATCGTGCCGAGGGTGCATATGGTGCCAAAGGATAGATGCATGCCTATTTCAATCCACTGTGCCGAGCAAAATGCCAAGATTACCCAGGGAATTGCACGAAAACAATCCCCAGACAGTACCGCTCCCTCCCTGTTGCAGGCTTTTACTTACAGACGTTTCACGTCGTACACGCCAACGGCCGTCTGTCGGATGAAGCATAAAACATGATTCATCTGAAAAGGCCACCTGTCGCCATTCAGTGGACGTCCAGTTGCAGTATTGGCGTCCGTTATCCAGCCTTCGCCGCCGGTGAGCAGTAGCATGGGTGCATGAGCCAGGCGCCTCTGCGCAGGCTCACACGCAGCAGCGTTCGTTGAACGGTAGTTGAGGAGACACTATGCGGTCAGTTGCTCAACAGTTTCACGTCCAGTTGGCAGTACATATCTCCGCAGCCGCCGTTCACCCCTGTTCATCACTGGTCCGTGGAGTACCACAGTTGTTTCCCCACCGGTTTTGGGCCATGCTCGTTTTACTCCAAATACTGCGGCACGCGAATAGCTTGTTGATTTAAACGTTTGAGAAATGCTTCCATCCTCAGTCTGAAAGCCAATGCTTGTGCCTTTACGGACGCCACATAAAACAGTTCCGTTTCCGCTATACGACAGTGACTACACTGTCTTCCGCGTTCCACCGACACGCTTTGTATGTCCTTCACTGATCGTGCTGCCACCTGCCGTCTGTGATTAGTTATGCAGATTGACGTCCAACATAGGCTGTGGTCAGATTAATGTGAATGGACCGTATAGTTTGGCTCGGTGAATCACCGCTACAAGGCGCCTAAAACTAGAATCCCTGGAAAATTATTTTACCAGATGAAAATCATAACTGGGGCTGTGAAATTCCCATGTGACTGCATCCAATAGCGTTCTGCCGCCCGGATCGCCGTAAACAAAACTAAGTAATATCTAATGATGTGCCGGTGGCGACTATTGGGAGGCGTGGCAGATGGATGCTGTGACAGAAGTTACTCTCCCAGTTCGCCACTTGACGGTTCCTCATGGGAGGGGAGGTGGCTGTAACCTGCGTACGCCGGAGGCCCAGTAAAAGAAGAGTAACTTTTAACCATTTATTTCTGCAAATACATCTCTCCTTCAGCGGCGCTACGGAGGTCCTCCGCACTCGAAGAAGATGGCGGGAGCGTATGTGGCTTACACACGCCGGCCTAGGAGGTCCTCGAACCTCTCGCGTAACTGTGGCTCATTCTGCTCTCTGAACCGCGATGGCTGTTGACGTGTGGTCAAGAAGTGCGCCGACCCTGGCCTGCCGCGCAGGTAGACCCCAAGGCTCTGCTGAAGCGTCAGGAACGCTGCTGTCCTGGCACAAGTCGAAATGGAAGACCCCCTCCCCAGGCCTTCCCATCTGCGCTGGAAGCTGTCAGCAGCGCCGAACTCGTGACTGGTGCTTAAGGAGCGAAGACAGCTCTCCGGTGGCTGTTGGCGGTGTTGCGTACGAGCAGGAAATCTACAACAGACTTATGCCCAGCGTTAATACCGTGTCAGGGAATCGAGTACGCGTGCCCTACACACCATCGATCCTTCTGACCAACTCCCCTCCGAACTCAAATATTGCTGCGACATGTGAAATACAGGGAGGAGCCTAGCCTCGTCGTCGTTGTAGCATTCACATAAAAAAACTTGGCACTTGTAGATGATATCGTGTAGCATTGCCTCTATGTTAGTGGGAGAACTGCTTTCTACACTTACAGTGCCATTGTATCTCTGATTGGCAATATATTTTTGTCGATCGAAATGCGTTGTGTGTTTACAGATGGAAGTAAAAACACAGATTTTTATAAAATATTTTACTGAAAGTTTAGTGATCCAGCTTCAAACGGTGGTGACGAAGACAGCCCTTTTACAATTTGGGTCAGTGCTGTCATCAACCTCTCCCATGATTCAGCAGTCCTCGACAATTCTTGCAGTGGCCGCGACGATTTAAATACTGAAACAGTGGCATATAGCATGGAGTGAGCAGTATTGTTCTCAGTGTGAATACCGTTAACACTCCGTGCCATATGAGAGACTACTACTTCCGGCAGTCCTCCTACAGCAACATTGGATGGAGCCGAACCCTGCGGTAGCATCGGAGGAAACCTCGGCCAGAGCGTGTGGGGAGAGGCCGTGTGTTAGCTGCAGCAAGGGCCGACGCACTGAATTGGCCGACGCGGTGACACAGCTCACGCTCACGCTCCAATGCCTCCTCTGCTGAGGCTACGACTCCATCCTCTGCCACGGCAAGGGGACTCCCCTCCTCATACTGCAGGTCGAGTAAACCGACTGTCACCGCTTCGACACGAGACAGAAATAAATCGTCGTGGTCGCATCTCGGACGGGCTTTCCTCGGCTGTAGACCGTCGCCATTGACATCCACTTGCAGGTAGGTGTGTCCCATTGCTGGCCAGGCATGAGACGCCGTCGGAGAACGTCTGCAGGCACCAACATTCGCGCTGCACGCCACGTACGGATGTCTGCTCACACTGAAAGAGCACAGCTTTTCTTAAATTTCTGTATGTCGGTTAGGGTACAGTCGATATGTGTGCTGGCGTAAGTCGGCGCCAGCAATCGGGGCAGCAAAGAGGTTGCGAGAAGATCGACAACAGACGCCGAAGCAAACGAGCCTATCAGGAAGGAGGCCAAAGACAGACTCGCTAGCAACGTGCCGCCAACGCCTTCTCCGCTGCCAATATTTAGATCGCTGCCGCGGACCGAAGGGCCCAGTCGATCCGTCATCCAGTGAGTCAACGAATCGAGTGATCAGTCACAGCCCAGTTGGAGTGGCAGTCGCAGTTAGCTCACCTGTAGCTCAGAGTCATGCAGCACATAGCGACCAGGGTAGTGTACATAGGGGGACTTTCTACCTCAACAGCAGTGAGGCTAAGGTGAACTATTATGGAAGAGCTTGTACCACAACACCTGGAATATGTTAAGTACACTACTTCCCATTAAAATTGCTACACCACGAAGATGACGTGCTACAGACGCGAAATTTAACCGACGGGAAGAAGATGCTGTGATATGCAAATCATTAGCTTTTCAGAGCATTCACCCAAGGTTGGCGCCGGTGACGACACCTACAATGTGCTGACACGAGGAAAGTTTCCAACCGATTTCTCATACACAAACAGCAGTTGACCGGCGTTGGCCGGTGAAACGTTGTTGTGATGCCTCGTGTAAGGAGGAGAAATGCGTACCATCACATTTCCGACGTTGATAAAGTTCGGATTGTAGCCTATCACGGTTGCGGTTTATCGTATCGCGACATTGCTGCTCGCGTTGGTCGAGATCCAATGACTGTTAGCAGAATATGGTATCGGTGGGTTCAGGAGGGTAATACGGAACGCTGTGCTGGATCCCAACGGCCTCGCATCACTAGCAGGCGAGATGACAGGCATCTTATCCGCATGGCTGTAACGGATCGTGGAGCCACGTCTCGATCGCTGAGTCAACAGATGCGGACGTTTTTGCAAGACAACAACCATCTACACGAACATTTCGACGACGTTTGGAGCAGCATGGACTATCAGCTCGGAGACCATGGCTGTGGTTACCCTTGACGCTGCATCACAGACAGGAGCGCTTGCGATGGTGTACTCAACGACGAACCTGGGTGCACGACTGGCAAAACGTCATTTTTTCGGATGAATCCAGGTTCTGTTTACAGCGTCATGACGGTCGCATCCGTGTTTGGCGACATCGCGGTGAAAGCACATTGGAAGCGTGTATTCGTCATCGCCATACTGACGTATCACCCGGCGTGATGGTATGAGGTGTCATTGGTTACACGTCTCGGTCACCTCTTGTTCGCATTGACGGCACTTTGAACAGTGGACGCTACATTTCAGACGTGTTACACCCCGTGGCTCTACCCTTCATTCGATCCCTGCGAAACCTACATGTCAGCAGGATAATGCACGACCGCATGTTGCAGGTCCTGTACGGGCCTTTCTGGATACAGAAAATGTTCGACTGCTGCCCTGGCCAGCACATTCTCCAGATGTCTGGTCAATGGTGGTGGAGCAACTGGCTCGTCACAATACGCCGGTTACTATTCTTGATGAACTGTGGTATCGCGTTGAAGCTGCATGGGCAGCTGTACCTGTACACGCTATCCAAGGTGTGTTTGACTCAATGCCCAGGCGTATCGAGGCCGTTATTACGGCCAGAGGTGGTTGTTCTGGATACTGTTTTCTCAGGATTTATGCACCCAAATTGCGTGAAAATGTAATCACATGTCAGTTCTGGTATAATATATTTGTCCAATGAATACCCGTTTATCATCTGGATTTCTTCTTAGTGTAGCAATTTTAATGGCCAGTAGTGTAACTTCTCGTTCGTTAATAAAGAACCCTGTTAATATATTCGTGCAGTTGTGTCACAGAAAGAGGTTACCAGCCACCAACAACATCCTTTCCTTGCTTCCCATGGTACAACCTACAGCGACAACGAGATGGCACAAAAGTATGGGCCTCAGTCCTCCCTTAAGACAACAGTGACTGCCACTCACCCATGGTGACCACGGACTTCCGTGAGCAGGGAGGGGCGTCCCGCAGCCGGCCAGGCCTTGAGACGTCCTTGGGCGACGTCCGCGGGCGCCCACAAGCCGCCACAGTCCCGCTGCACACCTCGTGCAGTAGTTGCCGTGCTGCACGCCGCGTCTTCCCGTCCAGGAGTGGGCGCCTTCACACCGCTTAGAGAACAGTGCGAGGCTGTTTCGAGCCCCACACGCGGGCCTGGAACTGTCTGCCGCCTTAAGCCAGATGCTGTTGTCAGGCAGCTAGGGCACTCCTCCTCATGTAGACGTTCGACACTGCATGGCACGGTTACCGCGGGAATGTTTCTTGACCTCAAAATCCAGTCCCTTCATTGTCTCTAACAGTTTCATCTACAATTGTTGCTGTTGCAGTATTATCCTCGATCGCCAGGACAAAACGGCGCCCTTCTTCCTCCCTAATTTGCTTATGTGTGTACTGAACTTCGGGATCGAAACATTGTAACCTGTTTTATACTGCCATCAGACAGCTACCAAACCACTGCACCTTATTGCGATGCAAACACATTATGATCCTTCTTGAGAGTTGAATTCCCATCCTTTCTTTCTTTTTATGTCTTTTTTTTTGGGTTATCAGTCTTCTGGCTGGTTTGATGCGGCCCACCACGAACTCCTCTCCTGTGCCAACTTCATGTCCGAGTATCTCTAGCAACGTACGTCTCAGTTGTTGCTGGATGTATTCCAGTTTCCGTCTTCCTCGAAAGTTTTTGCCTTCTACAGCTCACTCTAGTACCACGGAAGTCAGTCCCTGATGTATTAACAGATGCCCTATCATAATGTCCTCATTCTCAGTGTTTTCCACATATTCCTTTCCTGTCCGACTCTGTGCAAAACCTACTGATTCATTACCTCGCCAGTCCACACATTTTTCAACAATCGTCTGTAGCACCACATCTCAAATGCTTCGATTCTCTTCTGTTCCGGTTTTCCCACAGTCCATGTTTCATAACCGTACAATGCTGTGCTCCAAAGTACATTCTCAGAAATTTCTTCCTCAAATTAAGGCCTATGTTTGATGCTAGTAGACTTCTCGTGGCTAGGAATGCTTTTTTACCACTGCTAGTCTGCTTTTGATGTTGTTCTTGCTCCGTCCGTCATTGGTTATTTTGCTGCCTAAGTAGCAGAATTCCTTAAGTTCACCTACTTCGTGACCATCAATCGTCATGTTAAGTTTCTCGCTGTTCTCATTTCTGCTACTTCTCATTATTTTCGCCTGCCTTCGATTTGATCTCAACCTCATTACATTGTCCCTTCCATTCAGCAGATCATGTAATTCTTCTTCACTTTCACTCAGGATAGCAATGTCATCAGCGAATCGTATCATTGATACCCTTTCACCTTGAATTTCAATTCCGCTCCTGAACCTTTCCTGTATTTCAATGTACAGTTTGAAAAGGGGGAGTGAGAGATTGCATCCCTTCTCTAGACACCATTCCCATCTATAGAAACCAGTACGGGTTCCACAAACAGAATTTGCTCAGGTCGTCCACCAGATCAAGTCTCTCGTAAGCACAAGGGCCCAGGATGATGGCGCATCCTTAGTCAAGAAAATAGTTGATAGTTTACTGAGTATCAGACCCTCGTTGTGACTCCATTTCAGACGATTACACATCATCCGTTACGGGACAAGGTCCACAGACGTGTAAGTCACGTCGTAAGAATTCAATTCGGAAATGATCTAGTGGGTAACGTCGGGTACGCCTTGGTGATATTCGCATAAGATAGTGTCATGTAACAGGAACGTTGAAATGCAAGAAAACTGCAATCAAATGCAACTACACATTACACAGAATGGCAGTTGGCCATGAACGTAAATAAATGTAACATTAATTACGTGCAGCTGTTCTCAAAAGCAAGGTTGATTCTGAACAGAACACACTTATACTGGGTATGGTCACATTAGAACTGCCTTGGCTTCGCCTTCCTTTCGCAGCCAGTTACCGCGGGACATATAGTTTCACCTGGATTCCGAACAACGGTGGACAGCGGAATTTTTCACATTTACAGATCAGTGTCACAGCCGAACGTTGCGGTACGCAACGAGAGAATTTCTGGGCTCATTGCCGGATTCAATCCCGGACCCTCTAGTTTGTATTCTGTCACTTCTATCACTAAGTTACCTAATATGTATCGCTCATAAACAGACGTAATCACCAATTCCTGTTAGCGTCACGAAATGAACTACTCTTCTATCGACTTTTTCAGTCTCATCTGTGATCGTTGCTGTTAAGAGCCTTACAATGCCATCTGCGAACAGCTTCTTGGGACTGCAGATATGGGGCGTCTCCATTAAGAACGGAGCACTGAGTTTGATAAACAAAGATAGGACAGTAATTTATAAAAAATAGTGAAAACCAATGCAGTGTGGTCCGTAATTAATAATATTGAATGCTTAATCAGAAACTCTGATACATTTCTAATACCAGCACGTAATCAGCCAATACTTTGTGAGCTGTACAGAGGAAACCAAAACGTCAGTGAGAAAATGTAATGAAACATATAGATTAAGAACAAAACCCTAAATCATGATCAGGCCAGACCTTCACTCTAGTGAGGCAAACCAGAAAAAGTTCTTGAAATTGTCATAGACTTGAAAAATTCGTATGGTGACATATTTTTAATGCAACAAATAAGTTACTGAAAGAAATAATATATTTCACTGTAGCTCCACTGATGTAATCTATAAACATGTGTTTTACAGTGAGGTGTTTTCCTGACCCACTCAAATTATTCTGAGTGACTACGGTCTTTATGAAGGGAAGCAAATCTTAACCTGAGAACTACAGACCAGTTTTACTAATCCCAGTACTAGCCAAAGTCTTTGAAAGCTTCATGTATAAATAAATGTGTGAGTGCTTAGAACTGAACAAGATGTTAAGTACGTCACAGTTTAGTTACAGGAAAGAAAGATCATGTAGGCAAGCTATAGAGCTCTTAGTTAGAGACATTTTATCAGCAAGCGACGACCTGCTCGTACAAAGGCAACATTCTGTGATCTGAGTAAGCCCTTCGACTGTCTTGACCACCATATTTTTGTCTACAAACGAAAATACTGTAGAATTTTTGGCAAAACTGTAAAACTAATGCAATTGTACCTCAACAAAAGGAAGCAGATGGAGAGTTCAGAAGCTCAGTTGCCCAACAGATTTGGGGTTCAACAGGGAGTGCCGCAGGGATAAAAATTAGAATCTCTTCTGTTCCTGGCAGAAGTAAATGACTTGCCGGATAATACAGATATAAAGACATGTACGTACACAGAAAATATTGTTACTTTTCCGTCAGTAAATTGTGTGTCTGAAGACCTTGCCACAAGAATGAATATTATGAAAGAAAGTGCAGAATTCTGGTTCAACACAAAAGGTTGATTATTAAACGTAAACAAGACGCGGAATATGTGGTTCAGTCTATCAAAGACGGCAACAATAAAAAAAAATACAAAACGTTAAATTGTTTGGAATCACACTCGACAACAAACTAAGATGGAGCATCCGTGTAGAACAAGTAACAGTTAGGTTACCAAGAGTACTGTACTTGCTGAAGATACTGATGTGTATCACCTTTGAATATGCAAGACAGCGTATTTTGCCCTTTTTTCAATCTACTTTAAAAAACAGATTAATATTCTGGCGAAACAGTAAAATATGAATGAAATTCTCGTACTTCGGAAGAAGGCAATTAGAGTAATAGCAGAATTCATTGCAATCCTTTGTTCGCAAAGTGTAAGATTTTAACTATAATTAATTCTTAAATTCTATAAAGTGTTAATTACATACTCGCTGAACTATCAAATTTAAGTGTAACAAATCAAAGACATGATTATAATACAGGACCAGTTTTATTCTGCTCTTACCACAAAATAGACAAGCTAAACAAACAATGGTCATACCTACATGCCAATCAAAACATGTAACAAACCTTGTAAACGTCTCACAAGTATTCCAGTCAAATCATTTAAGGAAAAACTGCACGGCTTCTTGCTAGCTAACCCATTTAATTCTTTAGCGGAATTTTTAGAAATGCACATGCAGCAATGCAAATAATGTAAATATGTATTTCGTAATGTTAATAAGCAAATGTACTCCCGAAGTCCTTTTCATGTACAAACATTGAACGACTGATAGACTATGAAGCTGAATCTGATTGCTAGGTATCTTCATTCCAGTACTCTTCAGATATTCCCGACGCAGTTATTTTGTTTACGAAGCAACGGTGCAGAACCGAATAGAAGGCTTTCTGTAACTCAAGAAACACGGTTCTGCTCGCTACTGCTACTGCTTTCGTGGAACTTATAGACGAGTAGAGCGAGATAGGCTCCACACACTCGGTGCTAATGTAGAAAAGTCGCCTTATCTGAGCACAGAACATATTTCATAAGTCTGCAGGCAAATGACGCCAGTGAGCCGGGTTTACAGATCCTGCAGTCCTCAGGTTCTAGGGACTTGCGCCTTCGACCGGTTCAGTGGCACGGTGCGACCCGCGGTAGCTGGCGTTACAGGAGGGGCTTCCCCGTGTGTTGCATACGGAATATTTCGGTCCATTATATCGGTGATGTGTGGTCTGGAAAACAGTCCGACACCTGTTGACCAGGTTGTGGACGTCCGTGTAGTAAAGACACGCGTCAAGATCGACACTCTGTCACAGGGACGAAATTGGGGCACATTTTACATTTGCTGGGTCATGAGGGACCTTTGCAGCAGGAATAAGATCACGTGCACCTCTGTCCAGGCTACTATCGAAACCACGACACCGTCCACCATGGCTACTGTGGTGTCGTGAAAGCTTTGACTGGACTTGAGAGGTGCTCTGTTATCTTCAGTAATGTCAAGAGGTTGTGCCTGTATGCACAACACATTTACGATATAGACCCGGTGCGCTGCCTGTTCCAGATTGCATTTGCCGCACACGACACACAGGTCCCATCCGAGTCTCCATGGCGTGTGTGGTCATCAGCCACAATTCGCCGTCACATTTGGTGTCTCTGCAGAGTACAGGAACCACAGCCCGGTACATTACACTGGTTGTTGTGGCGGTACCTCGGTAGGCGGGTGATGCGCTGTTTCAGTAGGTGTACCCTTCGTGGTGTACAACACTTGCTCTGTCGAGTAAGATCAACAGATCTGCCAATTTGTACGATGTATGGGCCATGATGAACCGCGGACTTAATTGTTCTACCGGGCCTGCATTAAACCTAGCCGAAATGGGACAAAAGGCCTAAGATTCTTGGAACAGTCTGTCGCAGAAAGCCATTCGGCATCTTTACGATCGTTTACAAGCGAGAATACGCGCCTGCTTTGCCTCCAAAGCGGGATGCACTGTATTTTGATGCGACTGTGACACGTGTGTTTTTCATGTGGTCTGAATTTTTCGTACGCCTACGACAGTTTACATGTTGTTCAAATAAAATAACAAGCACTGCGCCTCGTAACTTTCTAACGATCTTTAAAATGAAACCACTTGTAACTGCAACAACTCTGGTGCAGATATATATATATATATATATATATATATATATATATATATATATATATATATATATATATATATACTTTTTTTTGCTATATAACGGCGGATTGTTGACTCCGTGCCTCTTTCTCCACTGTTGTGGGTCTCCGCTTCATACACATCAGTTCTCAGAGTAATGCATTGCCTCGAACAGCACGAAACTGTGTGACGGCTCGCACATTCTTTACCGTTTACGCTAAATAAATTTTCTTAAAAATCATTAATAATAGGTATTTTCTCCTCTTATCGCACCATCTCCCATCGCTCATCAATCATCTGAAATTAGTATTTTCCCATCTTTATACTTGAAGTTAGTACTACAGCGGGAATTACAAAAAACGCATGTAACTGGACCGTTACAAGCCTATAAAAGTAGGTTTTCAATGCTCAACGTATGCTCAAACAACAAGAAAAACTGTAGGCAATAGCGTTATAAGTCGGCTTCACGAAATGTAGGGGAAACGGGGCACGCAGTAGTTTGAAGTCGGAACCGCCCTGCAAATTCAGTCGCGTAAATAGATTCCCGTGTCTGGTGAGTAAAAGAGTGATAGCAATTGATTGTGGTACATTGTAACTATTATGCCTCTGTCCAGCTAGGTCCCGTTGCATACAATGACATTAGTTATAGCCGTATTTAATAACACAATGTAAGCTTTCACAGCCGGTGTTAATTGCTATTGAAACTTCCAGGCAGAGACCCCTTATTCGAAGTACAAAATTAATCTCTGACGCTTCGTCCCCAACGGCGACATTAGGAGAGGTGAATCAACATTGCAGCTTCGAGAATGTGTACCGAAGATGATGGTGGAATGTCAGGGACTAGTTTTCTGCTTCCACAGTAGCCCCTCAATCTGAACGTTTTAAGTTAAGAGTTCACGCTAACTGGCTCTGAGCACTATGCGACTTAACTTCTGAGGTCATCAGTTGCCTAGAACTTAGAACTAATTAAACCTAACTAACCTAAGGACATCGCCCGCATCTCGTGGTCGTGCGGTAGCGTTCTCGCTTCCCACGCCCGGGTTCCCGGGTTCGATTCCCGGCGGGGTCAGGGATTTTCTCTGCCTCGTGATGGCTGGGTGTTGTGTGCTGTCCTTAGGTTAGTTAGGTTTAAGTAGTTCTAAGTTCTAGGGGACTTATGACCACAGCAGTTGAGTCCCATAGTGCTCAGAGCCATTTGCACCATTTGAACCTAAGGACATCACACACATCCATGCCCGAGGCAGGATTCGAACCTGCGACCGTAGCGGTTGCGCGGTTCCAGACTGAAGCGCCTACAACCGCTCGGCCACACCGGCCGGCAGTTCACGCTAACTCTAGATGGGCAAAGAAGAGGTGTGTATAGGTACCGCAATTATAATTTACCGCAACTTGACTTTGGTCGGTTGCGGATACGTTGCCTAGTCTGCACTTATCAACCGAAGATTTTAATGTAAGTACTTGGCAGAAGTACGGGGTTTATGAACTTGAAATCAAGTTCTATAGTTAGTTAGAAAAAAAATTAATGTACGGAATATCCAAAAATTGGCAAAAACACTTCTTGTGTTTTCCCGAGACGAGAGACGGACGAAAATGATATTATTTATTAGGGTAAGGGCATATAATTCGATAATTTTAACTCGAAAGTAACGCATCTCGACCTATATTAAATGTAGGTTATAGTCAGTAGTTATGTATTTAGGCTGGCTGGGTCGGAACTATAAAAGTCAAAACATCAGGCAAGGAATGACTTTGTGGCTCTTATACGTGTTTCAGAATATATCCAGCATCAGATATCTACAAAAAATATCAGATACAAAAGTATTTTAAAAAACTTAGTGATGGATGGCTATAGCATTCCGCTTTGACTGAAACAACGTGGCACAGACTATAACAGACCTACCTATGAGCGATTGCTGCACGTAGGTACGGCGTTTCAGGCAGTATGTGAAACCAAACATTCGCAGATTACTCACACAGTTCTGGTGAGTGCAGACCAAGAAGACATTTTTGCCACGAGGTGGCATTACGGAAAAATTAGTGGCGCCAAGGCGCATCACGCGTCTACTGCCATGCATTTATTATCCGTGTGTATGATGACCGTGAACAAGCTTATTATAAAAGAATATTTTCTTTATACAAATGGCAATGATTTTACACTGACAGAAGGTTACACATAATATTTGTTAAATTCGGGATTATTACATGGCGCCACACACCGTCAAAAGCTACAATCACAATAATTGTGCGCTCTGACAAGCGATATAAAACTGACATATCAAAATGTGCTACAAATTTAGTAAAGGCGTAAGACAAAGGGAGGAGAATACAGTCCGCCTGTCAGACTCAAATATGGTACCTGGTGGCAAAAATGTGGTCCACACTCTGCAGAATTGTGCCAACAGGCTGCCAATGTTAGTTTCACATGCAACTGGAGACACCATATCTACGTGCAGCAGACGCTCATGTGTAGGTGTTATAGTTTTTGCTAGGAGATTTCGGTCAAAGCGGAATGCTATGACCATCCATTACGATGTTTCATAAAATATTTTTGTATCTGACTTTTTATTGTAGATTTCTGATGATGGATAAATTCCGATATGCGTCATATGAGCAATCAAGTCATTCCCAGCCTGATGTTTGACTTTTACCGTTGTGACCCAGTTAGTGTGAATGAAGAACTGCTGATTGTAATAGTAACGATCGCCTGCATCGTGCATGACATTTATACTACATTTATTCATCAGCTTCAAGACGGCAGTGAGTCTTGGTAACGTTCCTTCATATGACGACGGGCGCGATGACAGCAAGGACGCATCTGGTCACAGGTAGCTGGCGGTTAGAATCACCTAGGTAACCTGAACGACTAAAACCTTTCCAGGGGAAATAAAACTTTAATTTTCTGTATTTCACACAGTTATTGACCAAATTTAATAACTTAACATGATGTCATAATCCACAACCTTATAGGTGTAATCTTACGTTAAAAGTTTAAGACAGTACTTCAAGTATTAAAGTTACAAACCGTGTACATGATTTGAGACAGCTTACCTCACGGTGCGCAAATGAACCACACTGTATTCATTTAGAGTTTGATAATGGGGGCACTCAACGATTTTCTAGTAACTTTAAACATGATTTCAGGCCTTTTTTTAAAACTTTTTCTCGCTTACAGCGCCACATAATGGAAGGAAAACAGTTCATCTCTGACTAAATGCTCGTTGTTCCTATGCTAAAACTTCAACACCAGTCAACATCTTTACTGCTAACTATATTCGTTACCCATTTTCCAAACAGTATCCACATATTACAAAACTAATACCATAGGATCTGCACAAAGTCTTGTTAAATTATAACTCAATGACTTTGGTAACGTCAGGTCAAAAACAAACGGGGTTTTCACTATGCACTATTTCCCAAGAAGGTCTTACGTGAACACATTAAGGGGTTTATCACGTTTTTAGATAAACAGTTTCGGTTTTGCCTTCTACATTATCCTGTGGCTGAACAATACAAAACTTATAAATCTAACATAAAGGTGATATTGTCTCCTCATGTATGAAGGTCGTACATGCTTAACGTCAAATTCACTGGTGGACGAGACGTAAGGAAAAGAGTAAATTCCACATGATGTGCCAGTGGCTCGATTAAACTTGGACCATACATAGAAATAACTGGCACAGTATAGTACAGTGCATTCCGAGCTCCCACCTGTAGAGTACGTAGTTCACCCAGGAACGTCGTCGAATATGTTCGCTTAGGTTGGTTGGTTGGTTGTTAGGGAAGGAGACCAGACAGCGTGGTCATCGGTCTCATCGGATTAGGGAAGGATGGGGAAGGAAGTCGGCCGTGCCCTTTCAGAGGAACCATCCCGGCATTTGCCTGGAGTGATGTAGGGAAATCACTTCGCTTAGGTGGTGCTGTAGTTATTGTGGGGGGAGGCATGACGTTGCACGAGCGAACTGACGCCAAAAGCTTTGAAGACGGTATAGTCACCGGTAAACGTTATTTTGTCGTTGCAGTACGTCCATATGCAAGTGTTTCCAGTATTCAGCCGTGCCTTCATTTTCTTGGATGACAGTGCAAGACCATACCCAACAGCGCAGGTAGCGACTTCTTGGAACGAGAGGTTATTCGGCGAATGGACTGACCTGTTCGTTTTCTCAACTTAAATCCCATCGTGACACATTGGGGGCACGTATTATAGCACGTCAACATGTACCACGACGATTCAATAGTTGTCAACCACGCTACTCAAGGAACAGAGCGCCCTATCCCGAGAACTGCTTGCCGTCCTTTTTGCGAGAATGGGAGCACGTTTCAGGCCACGCATTTCTGCGTCTGATTGTCTAATGGTTCAAATTGCCCTGAGCACTATGGGACTTAACTTCTGAGGTCATCAGTCCCCTAGAACTTAGAACTACTTAAACCTGACTAACCTAAGGACATCACTCACATCCATGCCCGAGGCAGTATTCGAACCTGCGACCGTAGCGGTCGCGCGGCTCCAGACTGTAGCGCCTAGAACCGCTCGGCCACTCCGGCCGGCTCTGATGGTGTCACACCCTGTTAAGAACCATGTCTCGCCTTTTGTAATGCCCACTGGACCATCATAAATCGCGGTGACTTCAGTGAATTTATTATCTTTAAAATAACAATGTTATTTCTGTTCGTCTCATTTCTATTTCCTTCAGTTACCTTCTGTGCTATACTGTACCAGTTCGTCCCTTGTATGGTCCAAGTGTCGTCGACTTATGTCACTTGCCTGCGACCATCGTGTAAAAGTCCAGCAGCAGTGTATTTAACACATTGCCTCATTCGCATAGTAATCAGACCTCTGAAGCTTAAACGTGGGAATTCGATTCTTTGAAGAATTTAGTGGTGATGGGGTAGTTGGTGTCAACTCAACTGGCGACCTAACAGATCTCTCAGAACTTTCGGCAAGTTGAAAAATAGAGTGAGGGAGGGAGATATATTCTTGCGTACGACAAACCCTTTCGCCCGAAAATTTCTCTCCTTCATACCTCCTCTGTGTTGCCACAGATAAGGTGTCACTGATGCCATTTGTAGTACGACTGCAGCACACGCGAGGTGCCCAGTTGCTTCAACCGCCCTGAGTGGAATCCATAGGTACTGAGCAATGTTCGCCAAACTGCAGTCTGCAGTAGCTGTTGTCCCCTGCGCAGAAAACAGCAAGTACGTCGTGAAGCCGTTATCTTGAAGCTGTAATAAACTCTTAGCGATGAACTGGTATTGTACAAATAATTAAATCTTCAGTCATTTTGTATATACGGGATGCCACTCACTTTCCTATTAGCAGAACACGAGAAACTGCACGGCTATAATCCACTTTATAAATCACAAATAATCTCTATTATTTACACTTCCGTAGAAAACAAACAAATTAATGAACAGCGTATTTGGGTAATTACTATCAGAGTGTTCTCAGTTACATGTCCACTTAACGAGAAATTGATAATTATGTTCTTAACCGATTCTGACCAAGGTAGGCAACATGTCTCTCCTCCGAAACAGCCGGACCAGCTCTCATCTTACAGCCGAACCACTTCGCCCGGCATCCAAGTTAGGCGCGATCCGAAGGTGTCGGAAGTGCTTCGTGTGCCTTTTCGTTTAGAAACTGTGTGTATAATGCTGATGGTAATTAATACTTCTGAAATAACAGAATGATACCCTGATATTGAGAGATGCTTTTATGTGAAATGCAAGCAAATTCGCTGTTCAGTTTTTCTAATATTAATAGCGGAACTTTATGTTGGCGCGCTACTTCCGAACGCATCAGGCAATCGCGGAGGAGGACCACAATTTAGGCGATATTTCTCACGACATACATGCCGAACAAACCATCTGTCATCGTTACTTCGCAGCACAGTACGTCATCTTCCCACTGCTGCCAGCTCTAAAAAGAGCTGAATATGATGGCTGTAAACGAGGAATATTACAAACTTAATTACATGAATGCTTTTCGTACTGGCGTCCTTGTACGGAAGCAGTAGGAAATCAGTACTAACCACGATAATACGTTGATTATTTTTTTCGTTTGATCGAGACTCTTCCCAACACAATGATTGCCGTACGACCCTTCTTGCTCACCCACACTTACATGACCAATCAATGAATCAATCGACTGCTTGATTCCCTACTAGAAGTAGGATCGGGTACGTCCACCTGTTAGAGTAGCAGGTTATGTGTAGCACCAGTGGTCCAGCAAAAGCTGAAGGGACTGAGAGGGGGCCCTCTTACGTACCTTTTCCCAGACAAGTCCCCTCGGAGCATCACAACTACGGCGAGTCAGTTATCACCCCATTCTTCAACCGTGGAACACGCGTTCTGCTGGAGTGAAGTTTCTGATTTGCATCTCTCGTTTCGCAGAAGGCGGCGGAAAAAGAAATTTATGTTCTAATGCAGTTATTTCCCTCGGCTCTCAAGCTACCACGCAATATACTTCCCGGCAACAAATTACGGAAAGAGCCATTGTGTGCGTTGAACTCGGCAAACTGCCAGTATTCATATCAGGTGGAGCAAAATCAATTGGTGCTGTGCCGCTCGGTCCAGAGCCTGCTGGGAAATCACAGACAATTTAGGAAGCGGGCGATGCGCGCTCCGCCGAGACTGTCTGGCCGGCCAGCCATCCGGAGCGGCGAGTTGCGTCCCTGGCGGAAAGGCGGCGGCCCGCGGCCTCGCCGTTGCTCACTTCCGGCGGTTCTGCAGACTCCGCGGAGGGCTTGCCGCGCAGGGACCCCGCAAGCCTCACTGGCCGTTCGGTTACTCGTGTTCCAACGCCATCACAAAGCTCGAGGATCCTGTATCCTCACGCATTACACTTATTAACTGTTTTTGTCATTTTCATTAATATTTCTTAACTGGACACGGACATTATCGCAGGTACTTACACCACGTCAGTCTGAGATAACCTACATGCACGTGCAGGGAGGAAGATTCTCCAGAAGACACAGTCTTCTTTTGCGGACGATACGCGAACAATACACATACACGACACTTCGCTATATAGAAACACAAACACATGTATACACAGGAGACCATGAACAATGGACACAATTAAATGCATCAGCAGACAGTATTTCAAAAACAGCACATGAATAGTACCTGCAGACACGACATAATAGACATGCCTATGTACAACCACAGTGACAGCGGCAGCACTGACGCTGTGGAGGAACAGGAGCAGGAGGAAGGTGGTGAGATGCAGCACTATATAAAACATCTAGAATTCTGAATCAGACAATCAGACATAACACGCAAAACGCACTGACAGATTTTACATATCAGTCAAATAATAGCGAATACTAGAGAAAATGTAGTGTAGCGTGCTGGCAATCGAGCCAACAAAGCACCCAGTGTTGTACATGGATGAGTACCTAATCTTCATGCATAGGATTAGCAGTACAGTTTCTCTACTACTAACTGTAAACTTTTTTTTGTCTCTGTGTGTGACTGGCTGTCAGTAAAACGAAGAAACCATTCCGAAGCGTGCACCCCCAGTTACAGTCGGTGATGAAACTAACAAATCTCTCCTCCGTCCTACCACCCTTATACATTATTCTTACAACATCATTTCATGTACATTTCACCTCAAAATATTTGTTATTTTAAAAAAGTATTTCTTCCATTTCGAATCTTGCAGACATAATCAAAACAAAAAACTACAATATATGACAAACGAAATCTATAAAATGTACTATCTGTTTTTAAATATCAGTTAATACTTCTTTAAATCTACAAATAATAAATAAAAACTAAATAAAAATTTAGTATTCTTAATAAAGAAAAACCAAAAATAAAAATCAGTACGAATGACTCTGTAGATGTGATAATAAAGGAAGAAGTGCAAAAAGTTATTCAAGAAACAGAAAACAAAGTCGCCGGGCATTGATAATATAAATATGAGTGTGATTAACTTAAGTACAGAGCTTTACATTTTATGATTTGTGCTAGGTGTGTGGGCGGCTGCCGTACCAATGATGTGAACCTCTGATACACCCTTCTTGCAAGAAGAAAGATAAATCAAAATGCACAAAATATTGGGGAATAAGTGTGGTACATTCCTGTTGTAAACTGCAAGCTAAAGTAATATGATTAATACTGATGCACTGGTCGTAGTTACCCACGGATCTGGATAGCTTGTATGCAGCGATCCGTGAGCAGCAAACAGCTGAGCCTTTTATTAAACACTTAAAGCCTCCCTCTAGCTCCTCCGGCCCTCTCTCTCTGTCCTCTCCATCTCTCTGACGTTTGGTCTCGTTTATTGATATTGCCAACGAAACTTTGATTGGAAAGTGAAGTCGCTTAAAGTGGATGAGTAAACTGATTGGGATCAGTGGTTTACGGAATATGACAGACCTCTCCTCCAGCTGCATTTTAATCACAGAATTTCGCGTAGTTTTCATCAGCAAATGGGTCGGATAACAAAGTTTCGGGCGGTTCAGGTTCCGCAGTATTATTCTAATCATAAGCCGATATGTCATAAATAGTTTTCCTATTTTCTGTTAAAACCGACTGCGAGGGAGAAAACAAAGCAGCACACAGATGTGTATACAATTTTTGTTTTAAGTTACACATAAGGAGAAAGAAAATATAAGGGAGAAACAAGATCCATATAACATGGATAAATTTAAATTAGTCTACTGTTTTAATGCGCTGGTAACGTAGTAAAAATTGACTTCGAGAAAGAAAACGAAACCGCACTTTTTTTCAGTACATCATAGCACAGAATTTTCTTCCTCACAAGTTGGGTCCAATAGAAAATCTGTGCCTTGTTGTTAAAAAAGTATATGTGTATTGTCTAAAAACCTGGAAAAAACTAAAGTAGGCCAAGAAAGTTCCAGTTTTTTTTTCTGTTTTTCCTCTGGTGTGTGTGTGTGTGAAGAATATGTAGCCCATGTCCGTCAAAACGTTTAAAAGCATCGTATAAAAATTTGAAGTAAATCGGTGGAGAAATTTTCGAGATTTTTGGTAACACCTTTTTTTTATAGTAATGCAGATTTTATTTTACCAGACAAGCAAGGTTAAAGTTTTGCGTACATTGGTACTTGAACAAACAGTTCCATTGGATCTTTAATGTTTTCAAACAAATTCTGCGACAGGACAACAGGTTTTGGCCATCAAACAATTAATAACTGAAATAGCTACAAAAGTTTTCAAAGGACTCTTAAGAAGGAACAACCAGCTTTGGCTCTTAAAACACGTAAGAATTTAGTCACTAAAAATAAGTTTTTGTAAAAAGAGTTGTACACATCTATTCCAGGCTTGCAATAAGAAAACTCTTTGACGCATAAAGTAAGTCATAATTCAGTTATCTAAGTGGAGCATCGAGAGGCACTCAGTTACTCAAGATTTTTAAACCCAAAGACTCAGATTAACATGCCACTCCGTAAGAAACCCAGAAACGTAATGCACTGGTAGGAGCCCCACTTTACTTCACATTATCTGTTCGAGGTTTAACAGATTTAAAAAATATTAACCCATAGTCTTAGTAACTAAGAACAATGGATAAAATACAAATCACACAAACACACTATGTGATCAAAGGTATCCTTACACCCCAAAACATAGGTTTCTCATTCTATGTGGATTGTACTGTCACCTATTGTCAGCGACCTCAGTAGTCATCAGACATCATAAGAGAGCAGATGAGGCGCTCTGCGGAACTGACGGACTTCGAACATGGTCAGGTGATTGGGTGTCATTTGGGTCATACGTCTGTATGCGAGATTTACACATTCCTAAACATCCGTAGGTCCACTGTTTCCGATGTGATAGTGAAGTGGAAACGTGAAGGGACACGTGCAGCACAAAAGCGTACATGCAGACCTCGTCTGTTGATTGACAGAGACTGCCGACAGTTGAAGAGGGTCGTAATATGTAACAGGCAGACATCTATCAGACCATCACACGGGAATTCCAAACTACATCAGGATCCACTGCAAGTACTACGACAGTTAGATGGGAGGTGAGAAAACTTTCATTTCACGGTCGAGCGGCTGCTCATAAGCCACACATCACGCCAGTAAACGCCAAACGACATCTCGCTTGGTTTAAGGAGCGTAAAGATAGGACGATTGAACAGTGGAAAAACGTTGTGTGGAGTGACGAATCACGGTACACAATGTGGCGATCCGATGTCAGGGTGTGGATATGGCGAATGCCCGGTGAACGTCATCTGCCAGCGTGTGTAGTGCCAACAGTAAAATTCGGAGGCAGTGGTGTCATGGTGTGGTCGTGATTCTCATCGAGGTTTGTAGTTTTGCGTGGCCCTATCACAGCAAAGGCTTACATTGATGTTTTAAGTACCTTCTTGCTTCCCACTGGTGAAGAGCAATTCGGGGATGGCGACTGCATCTTTCAACACGACCGAGCACCTGTTCATAATTCACGTCCTGTGCGGAGTGGTTACACAACAATAACGTCCCTGTAATGGACTGGCCTGCACAAAGCACTGACCTGAATCTTATAGGACACCTTTGGGATGTTTTGGAATGCCGATTTCATGCCAGGCCTCAACGACCGACATCGATACCTCTCATCAGTGCACCACTTCGTGAAGGGTGGGCTGCCATTCACCAAGAAACCTTCCAGCACCTGAATGAACGTATGCCTGCGAGAGTGGTAGCTGGCATCAAGGCTAAGGGTGGGCCAACACCATACTGAATTCCAGAATTACCGGTGGAGGGTGACGCGAACTTGTAAGTCATTTTCAGCCAGGTGTCCGGATACTTTTGATCACATAGTCTACATTATCTGGTGTTACTTTCTACACAGTTGTACAGACAGTGTTTCAGTGGTCCACTTTCAGAAAACTACGTCTGCTCTGTCACACCTCGCTGAAGTAAACATTGTGAGGTAGCCAGTGTACCCATGCTGCGTACCAAATTACGTTAACCCATACAATTACAACAGGCCTCTGCAACAGAGAGATAGGCAGAAGTAATCTACACATTACAATAAGGTAAGCCAGTTGTACATGAATTCACAGTACTGTCCAGCACAGGCATGCACCATGCACATGGGTGTAACTGGCAGTTTGAAAAATTAACTATTACATAGTTCGCGATCCTATTCGTTAACACCCCATTAATAGTGTTTATCGGCATTCGTGCGACAGTATAGGTGCCTAATATTTTCGAAAAAGCCGCTCATTAAAACAGGGCTTTCCGGTCCTCATACCTCGGGTTCCACTGGTGATAAAAAGATAGGGCGAATTGTTGTGGATAGCCCTTTGACTAGGGATCATTTGTATACCCAACAGAAGGATCGTTCTAGTGTCACTATCCTACAATACAGGATCAAGTATGAATATTACACGCTTCCCTCTGCTTAGGTGGCTAGAGAAAATCGTTTGGTTCTTTTAGCATTTGTTGTGGTGTACAATCGATTTGATAGGACTTCTGGAGACACCATTAATTCATAGGCGGTACCCCGTAAGACCCAAAGGAAGGGGCATTTAACATGCAAACGTAGGCTTCCGCGGCCATTGTCACAGTCAATAAAATTCTTCTGGGTTTGAGGCCGCATTGTCAGCTATAAAAGGTCAAATGAAAAGTTCGACAAATTGCAACGGATAACAACGACTGAAGGACTGATTCTGGACGCGCGACGGACAGTGGTGAACCTCTCCAACCACACCTTGAGCCATGCAGGCACACACATTCTGGCTAAAGGGATGAACTATGCAATCGCACCGAAACTAGTACCGAAAGAAGACATTATAGAATCAGTGGAGGCTTCGGTTCGTCATCTACCACATCCAGAAGCAGAGAAGATCCGGCAAGAACAGGTACGAGTGTTGGCTCACGCAAAGCCCCCGAAGCAAAGCATCAGTAAGGAGGAACGCCGTGCCATCAAGGAGCTGAAGAACAATTCTCAGATAGTGGTAATACAGGCGGACAAGGGAAATGCCACCGTAGTGTACGACACAGTAGGTTACGACAAGCGGATGGAGGACCTTTTGAGTGAACCCATTTACTATAAACTTAAGCGAGATCCGACGGCCAACATAATGACATCGACGCAAGTGCTGCTGAAGCAAATTAGGATGAATTTTGACACGGCCGGAAGAACTCATTCCACAGGTGCCACGGGCACCAAGAATACATGGTATACCAAAGGTCCACAAAGAATCTTTTCCTTTACGGCCAATAGTGAGTAGTAAAAGCTTACCGACTTACAAACTAGCGAAAGAATTGGCTCCGAAGCTTAGACGTCTAGTGAGCCACACAGATTCATACATCAAGGACTCCACCCACTTTGTGGCACTTTTGAAAGAAAAGAGTGTCTCGGATACACATCTGATGGTCAGCTTTGACGTGCAGTCTTTATTCACGAATGTACCCGTGACGCACACCATGAACATCTTAGAGGAACGCATGGCACCTGATATCTGCGAGCTAGTGCGCCACTGTTTGACGATCGCCTATTTCAGCTGGAAAGGGGATTTCTACGAACAGACGGGCGGTGTACCTGTGGTTCCTCCTCTATCGCCTGTTGCAGCAGGCATTTTTAAGCAAGCGTTCGAAGAAACAGCTCTCCAGTCCGCGCCGTTACGCCCAGAATGCTGGTGGCTACGATACGTTGACGACACGTTTGTCATCTGGCCACACGGAGAAGAAGAGCTTCAGAACTTCCACCACCATCTCAATCACCAGCATATCAAAATTCACTTTACCATCGAGATGGAACAGAACGGGGTATTGCCTTTTCTCGACGTGGAAATTTACCGTAAGCCTGACGGAGAACTTGAACACAGAGTTTATAGAAAGCCCACCAACATTCTACGCAAATGAAATCGGCCCTGTAAACTTTAACTAAGAGAGCCTACAGGATCAGCGACGAACACAATCTTAAAGCTGAACAGAACCTCAGGTCCATTTTTGGATCAAATGGTTACGACATGAGGATGATAAATAAAACTATGGCGCCAAAGGAGGAGGGGAATAGCGAAATGCAGAACGAAGCACGGAACACCATGCTGCTGCCATACATACAAGGGGTTACTGAACGTCTGGGCAAAATTCTCTTTAGGGCAGGTATTAAGCCCATCTTTCGTAGCGACAACAAAATAAAAGACGTTCTGGGTCCGACGAAAGATACAATTGACAAGTTTCATGCCACCGGAGTTTATGAAATCGGGTGCGAATGTTGACTGGTGTATGTAGTTGAGAATGGGCGTCCAATAAGCACAAGGTTATCTGAACACGAGAGATACATCCGTCTCAAACAGTACAAAAAGTACGCGGTGGCAGAACACCAGGAACAGTGCAGGATGAAGATCGAATTTCGAGAGGCCCGCTTACTTTCGAAACAGCCGTTTAGTTTGAGGAGGAAGATTAGAGATTCTATAGAAATAGCCAAGCGACCCGAAAGCATGAATAGAGAAGACGGGTACCTACTTCCAGCGTCTTGGCTGCCAGCTGTGACAGCTTTGCGAAAGGACAGCTCTCGCAAAGCAACAGGCGCGCGTTAGGCCACAGCTGTATAGGGTACACAGAGCGCTGACGCGCCCTAGTCGATACTAGGCAGTTAGTAAACTACGCCAAGCTGCAGTCGCCGCTCAGTTTCCCATCCGCCGATTTCCACCAATGGCAAGCAATAAAGGAAAGTCAAATGGAGAACCCCCGTTTCTGCCAATGAAAACACTCAGTGCAAAGACCAATAAAAGAACACCTGATACCCTTCCTGTTCAAATGGTTCAAATGGCTCTGAGCACTATGGGACTTAATGTCTGAGGTCATCAGTCCCCTAGAACTTAGAACTACTTAAACCTAACTAACCTAAGGACATCACACGCATCCATGCCCGAGGCAGGATTCGAACCTGCGACCGTAGCGGTCGCGCGGTTCCAGACTGAAGAGCCTAGAACCGCTCGACCACCATCGGCCGGCGATACCCTTCCTCCTCACCCTTATATCCAATGACAGCACTCCTCCATAGTATATAAGCAACCAAACAAGTGCTCACTCAGCAGTTAGCAGTACACCATGAGGAAGGAGTCTTGCAACAGTCGCCGAAACGTTGGAATTTTATAGTAGACAATGCGACCTCGAACCCAGAAGCGTGTTACTGACGACATTTAACATATTTTCGCCGTCGCCATAGGACCAAACCCAGCTGACGATTGCAAGACGGCTACGCACAGCAAATGGCTGAAATTTTTACGATGTATTCGTAGGATTCCGATCTATAACAACCTTGAATATTTTCTTGGTGTCTTCATCATTTCCGAGATACAGACATACCCTGTTTGTGCACGTAAAATACGCACGTAAAATCCGGCATGAGACGAAAAAGCAGTTTATAAAGTGACGCAGCACCGAAAATAATGCAGTTAAGTGCCTTCGTTATCATCCCGATATTGTACTGAAGCACTGTAAATTTTTTTTTCACGAAAAATTCGATCTGAAGTGTAAAATTAGTTTTACGTTATTTCAATGTCACGTAAGTAAACTGTCTAAATTTTACTGACCAATCTATTTCATGTCATGTGAGTTACACGCCCTGATTCAAGAGGGAAAAGAACGGAAAATGCTCCTATTGGCGCACAAAAAATGTGAATATGTTCATGTTTATTTACAAGATTCTCACTGAAAAGTGGGTTACATGCCAGATTGCACCTTCTTGCGAACGTTTAAAAAATTTTCCAAAAATTTTTCCATGCAAACTTATTCGCGCATCTTTTATGCTGCGAGAGATGAAGACAGTGACAGTGGCAGTGGCAACGAGACGGAAAAGTAGTGAGAGTAGACTGTGGTTGTGAAAAGGAGGGGACGCGGCTGTAGTAGAATGGAAGGAACGAGGTAGTAGCAGGAGGAGAGAACAAGAGGGAGACAGTGACAGTGAGAGAAGACTAGTAGCAGGACAGAACAAAGGGGAGACAATGACAATGACCTGGGCTGAACGAGGGAGTTAGAAAGTGCAATTGGGAGCGAGTTACAGCGATGGATGGGTATAAATGAGTCACAATTACGGGAGCTTGTGGGAGTTTGAGGTAAGATGCATGGAAAAAAAAAAATAAACACGAATATTTTCATATTGAACTGTGATTTATTTTCAAAGAATATTCTTAAGAATTTATTTTATTTAATAACGATTAATATTAACACATTTAATTACACTATGTAAGCATGGAAGTAGTTGCCAGGGAGTAACTGATGAAATCATAACCAAATTCCTTTTAACAAATGGGAATTTTATTTACTTTAATAGTGCCTAAAAGCATTTTTTTAATTAACAGATTTAAAATTATAATTAGAAAGCACCCTCTAAATATGAAAGTTACAATTTATTCAGAGGCAGAAAGAAACTAGTTTTGACAGTATGAGCTTTCGGGCAGAGAACCTTGCCGCTCCCTTTTGACACGGCCGTAGTTACGACCGCTCACAACAGCCTCTGAAAGACTACACTGGTGCAAATCTGCAACACACCAGATAACTTTAAATTAAGTTTTAACAATTTACACAAACACACAAAATATGCACCCCCTGTAGGGGGGATGGAAATGGTACAAAACACTAACAACTAAAATATTAACCTTGCCCCCCGAAGGTGCAACTTGATTTTAACTTCCAAGAAAAGTCTTACGGTGAAAGGGTGGCAACTTTATATACTAAAATGATCATTTAAATAAAATCCCATGAAATGCAATCTTATATATAATTCTACAAGGTTGGCCAAACAATAGTTAAGATGCTCTACTTTTCTCAGATACTGCCTATCAAGATCATAGGCAATTATATCAAAGTTTCCAAAGATCAAAACATATTTCAGGTACTAGGCCGTTACACTCCAAGCAATAAATTCGTTAACACACCAAATCCGACAAACATGACAGAGGCAGCTACTAGCGGACGGTAGATTGAAAGGGAGATTACCGAACAACGCGAACCGCAGGTTGCTCTAACCCGCCCCTACTCCACAAGGGAAAAAACGGACCACCCAATTTATAAACAACCACCTTCCCGCGGGTGGGCAAACGGAGAAGAATGGTGGGACGACCCCAAAGCAAAACGGCTGGTGACCTCACCAAGGAAACAAGTGGAATTTAACAAGAGTAAATCAAACAAGATATCACCAATCACTTAACTTCTAATAAACTGCGATTTCTCGAGAACGCCTGGCGCAGCACTCCCAAATCGCTCTCCCTAACCGTCCGCTGCCAGCAGCTTCAACGGACGCAGGAAGGAGCGCCGATCTCTCGTCTCACGGCGTCGCAGCTCGCACCGGCCAGCCCGATGTCGTGGGTTGACTCCCGTTGCTCTCGTGTCGACCGCGAAGTCACTACCCCCTCGCTATACGCTGCGCCCCGCTGGACTCAAGTGGCGACTTCACATGCGCCGACGCTCAAGACGGCTCTCGGCTCTGAGCACTATGGGACTTAACATCTATGGTCATCAGTCCCCTAGAACTTAGAACTACTTAAACCTAACTAACCTAAGGACATCACACACATCCATGCGCGAGGCAGGATTCGAACCTGCGACCGTAGCAGTCGCGCGGCTCCGGACTGAGCGCCTAGAACCGCTAGACCACCGCGGCCGGCGCTCAAGACGGACAAGTGATCTTGTGTCTCAGTGCGCGACCGACCAACCGATCGATCCAACCGCCAATGACCATTGCCTGAGCAAACTCGAGCAGACTGGCGGCCTAACGTGCAGACTCAGATGCAGGAAGTAAGCCCCGACCGGGCGACCACTCGCTGAGTTCTCATGCTGGACTCTCATTTTGCCGGCTTTAAAATTTGATCCGAACGACATACATACTAGCACTCCGAACGACAGACGCACACTAACTGCCCAACAAATGCGGACGAGAGACAGACTAGCCAGCTGGGGACGAGAGACAGACCCAGACTGACCCAATGGCGAGCTCATAGCGCCCCTTAAATGCACGTGAACAGACAACCTTTTTCCCCTTTGCCACCAGAGTGAGACACCGAAGCAGCTATTGGCACAGCGGCGCCACCGCCAAAAACGGCGGGCGACTGCTTCACACTACGCGCTGCGGCGTGCTCTTCAAAACAGCAATTTTTACCACGGCTCATATATGCAGAACGTTTTGGGAAAATTTTTCAAGGTGCTGAGGAAGGTAGAATGAGGCAACTGGTAACCCCACTTTTCAGTCATTCATTTAAATAAACAGCAACATGTTCGCAATTTTTTGTGCTCAGGCAGCAGCATTTATCCGCAGGTAGTTCAACGGTCACAGAGAACACACTTGTATCCATGCACTCGATAAGCGCAACGTGAAATGCCACGCTTTAACCGAAAACTTCGGGAATAATAGCCTATAGTTCATCACTGACTTGACACTCTAGCCGCCAGCTGAATTCTCAATTTCAGTAAACGTGAAGAACCTTTACTCGAAATTAAGCATGTGGCGAGTTCCCACCGTTAATCAGATGGCGGAGACGAGAGCAAGACTACCTTCAGCACGGTGCAGCTTAGACGCCCCGCACCGCGATCCGTTGGCCAAGAACCAGCGTGCTGCGCCGTCGCGTCTATGTTCGGGCAGTGGCAGAGTTACAGCACTGCCTGCCCCGCTGCCTGCCCGTCTCTGACGCGGAAACCAGTACGCGACCCCGACAAGGGCAGGCTTCTCCCACTGAACGGCGTACGCTCCGCTCTCTTCTCAAAAGTCAAAACAAGATTCCCCCTTTCCGCGCTCGGGCACCGCTTGAAAAAATTTCAGGCCGCCGCGCGCGCCCTCTCTCGCTACGAAAAGGACGTGTAAGTCCTTTCGCCAGTGGAGCCGACGCTCGGGAGGAACCGATACTTGCCGCGCGGAGTGGGCGCGTGGTTTGAGGCGTCATGTCACGGACTTCCCGGACCCTCCCGGCAGAGGTTCGAGTCCTCCCTCGGGCACAGATGTGTGTGTTTTTCTTAGCATAAGTTAGTTTAAGTAGTGTGTAAGTCTAGGGACCGATGACCTAAGCAGCCTGGTCCATTAGGAATTCACATACTTTTGAACATTTTTTGAAACCGGTACTTCCGTATCAAACACCTATAGTGGAAGCAAGTATGTCAGATATACGACTTGGATTTAAAAACTTTACATCATATTCTCACTCTCTTTTCAGTTGAGCACAAATAACTAAGAAAAGTAGAGAGTTAAGATTACTAACTTATCATGTTTTTGTCGATTACTAAACGTGTTTGACGACGTAGAAAGGGAAAAATGCTGTGGGAATCACTAAAGGGATTGGAAATTCCACCGTCCCTCCACAGGCGAAAACGTAAATTCAGATGTTATTGAAAACTAATGAAGTGAGGATCTGTATCGTAAGAAACGGGGGAGAATATGTCGATATTAATCAAGGATTTAGACAAGGCTGTCCACTGTCCCACATCCTTTTCAGTGTTTATATTCACGACCATTCATAAATGACTGTTTATAAGAGGGGCATTCAGTAAGTCATGAAA
Organism: Schistocerca nitens; assembly: GCF_023898315.1. Taxonomy (NCBI): domain Eukaryota; kingdom Metazoa; phylum Arthropoda; class Insecta; order Orthoptera; family Acrididae; genus Schistocerca; species Schistocerca nitens. The sequence continues at coordinate 1,176,513,354 of NC_064615.1, read as the reverse complement.
CACACAAACACATTTTTTTCTGCAAGATGGTTGGTGTTTTTCAGGATCCCAGTACACAAAGCCCTATTTTTCCAACATAATCCCTGTTCAATGCGACGGCCTTACGCCACCTTAATGGGAGGGTCCGTATGCCCGACTGGTACCACTCTACTGGTCGGCGTCAGACCTACATCTTACTGCGTCGATGACCTCGCCATCCCCGTACTGCTTCCCATGGAGTGCATCCTTCATTGGGCCAAACAGATGGAAGTTGGAAGGTGTCAGGTCCGGGCTCTAGGGTGGATGTGGAACAACAGTCTAGTGAAGTTTTGTGAGCTGCTCTCGGATGCGCAGACTTGTGTGAGCGATCTGTCGATCACGACGAACGAAAGTGTCGGCACGTTCCAACATAGCAGGAGTCACAGCTGTGTGCGACCGGCTGGCATGCGAAAGATCATATTGGTTTGTGCTGCCTTGTTGCAATTATGACAGACGCCGCACCCAACGACTCACCGCGCTTTTGTTCACCGCCAGTCTCCGTAGACATTCTGCAAACATCTATGAATATGTGCGATGTTCTGCTTTTCCGCCAAAAGAAACTCAATGACAGCTCTCTGTTTGGAACGGACCACCGTTACAGACGCCATTTTGAAGGCTACGCACGGGGCCGCCACGTATCGGAACTTCATGAAACGTTAAGGGCTGAAGCGGGAATATTTCACGGTGTTCCGCAACAAATTCCGCGTTTTTTCCGTTGAAACTAGCCGAGAAAAAATGTGTTGCGTAACTTATTGAACGTCCCTCTAATTAGACTCCTCGTTAAGAAGCGATAATTTTAATTCCATGATGCAGCTATTTGCTGGTGATCAGTCTATAATAGGAAACGGTTGAAACTGCAACACAAAAGTTGAGTCAAATTGCTATTAAGTACAGAATGAGAATGACAGATAAAAGAAAAGTGATAGCATTTCAAGGACTGGAAACCGTAACAGGCAACATTGTTATATCTAGATGGAAAAATAATTGAAAATTTAAAGGAGTTTAAATATCTGGGGCCCAATTTTAAATTTCGGCAAGTCAGATGACGTAGAACTAAAACTGGCCAGATTCTGACATTCCTTTGGAACTAGACAAAGTAGATTAAGACATAATGTACAGAAAGAAACATTAACAAAACGTCGCAAAGTAATAGTTTGCCTTTATTTCTGTTTGGTAATGAATGTTGGGTCCTATTATCAGATCAATTACGAGCGACAGAATCATCAGAAATTAACTTCCTCCGCTTTGTAATGGCATATTCATTACTGGAACATAAGGGAAACACCGATATTAGATGATAACTACGTAGAACCCATTACAGCTGTAACTGAAAAATCTGAAGTGGGAACGTCACGAATGTCTCATAACAGGCAAGTTAATCTGCAGTACTAACTAACTCAATACGAAACAGAAACTTTGGTCATCCTTAAAGAGATGACATGAACAATTCTGACACGGAACAGGCCATAGGGCTATGACTGATGATGATTATGCTTAGTATTTTCGTGTTGGTGCCTACTGTGCTGTGAAGTATCGACAGTAATGCAAGTTGTACAGGATTAAATTGCCTCCAACAGTAAAAATGCTTTTTGAGTGCTGCAATTCTTTTGTGAGTTTTCATTGCTGTTCTTGCAGTATGAGCGTAGTATTCGAACCACCGCTTCAGGAGCTGCAGGAAAGTTGAGGTGTCGTTTCGCGGTATCGATAACAAAACTGCCGACATGTAAGTCCGCAGGCGCTCGTGGTCGATATCGTTAAAGGTTAAACCTTGTATGCTGCTAGACAGCGTGACGTTCCTCTTCTAGACAGCCGATATTTCGACCCCTCTGTTGTGATCTAGTTGAGGACTTCTGTTGTTCCAGGTCAGTCGAGACTCGTCGATTGCGTAGGAAGAAATTGCAGAAGCGCGATCTAACAATCTATTAGATTTTTGCCTTCAAAACGGCAATCACTTGAGTTCAATCACTCACCCGATATGGGGTCTTGCCCGATCGACTCTTATAGGGTACCTAAAGGAAGCTGCTTTCTTGGATAGCTATACAACAATTCAAGCAAATCACATTAATGGTTTTTATTACAATAAAAGAGATTGACAATACTTAACTTTGGTTTAGAGCGTCGTGTCGCAAGCTGTTAGCGACATGCAAATAATCAATCACTTTCGCTATATAGACTGTCCATGCAAATAATGGATATGGATCACAAGTAACAGCTCTCTCTTATACTCCGGGTCTACTAGTCTACTAGTCTACTTCTACTGTCCCCCCGAGGCTGGCAGGACCGGCGCTTATGTTCGCTACGTGTAGGTGCCGCCCCTGTCGTGGTGCGGTCCTAGTCAGCGTGCTGTTGGCTGACGTCGCCTCACAGCCGTCCCTGCTCTTGCTATCTTCATCTTCGTGCCGGTGCTTGTCGTTACGCCACAACACCCAACGCTTACAGTATATTTGAACTTTCAGCATGAAACAGTTTATCGAATATGGTGAATTACTGGATTTTTCTAAATCAAAGCGTCGTTTGATCTTCATTGATACGAAAAGACATGGACCAATAAACTTTCAGTGTATCTCAAGGGAGTATTACAGGAGAATTCCTGCTCACGATGTACACTGCACAGTAAAACGTAAGGGCAAGTTAAAGTAAGATAACATATTAAATACTCTTTGAAAACGCATGGCAGTGTGGGACAATGTTTCCAGAGGCCACCCGGTCGTGCACAGAAACTTGGACGTCACCTGGCATGAGGTCAAGTTGACTATAGCTCCAAATGGGGATGGTTCCACGACACGGGACAGTTGAAGAACGGGAAAATACAGTGTGTATCAACCATCCACCAGTTTCGGTGCATTGTGGTGGTGTTCTTCATTACAGCACGGCCTGGAGGCAACCTTTGGATGAGTTCACACAGGGAACAATCAGGAGGAAACAGGAAGAAGGACGAAATGTGACGAGTGTAGCCCAGTTTAGTACTGCTCACTCCCAATGTTTCAGGTGTATCGGTAGCGTTCCGAACCACAGGCACTGCTGTCCGATGGAGGTGGTCGACCACGGTCGGTCAAGTACAGCAGCAGGTGACCGCTGCACCGAACACCAGGCCGGAAGGGGCCCACGTCAAACAGCGGGTGCGTTTGCAACCACATGTAACAGCACTACAATGCTCGTAATCTCACACTCCACAGCGTGAGACGACTGCGTGAATGTGGTACCTTTGCCCAACGAACATTACGTTGTGATCCGTTGACACCCGCAACTCGGCAGCAACGTTTGCGATGGTCCCAAAGCGTAAGGTCTGGACCAAATCAGAGTAGGGTTGCATGATCTCGTACGGAGGTTCAAAATGGTTCAAATGGCTGTGAGCACTATAGGACTCAACTGCTGAGGTCATTAGTCCCCTAGAACTTAGAACTAGTTAAACCTAACTAACCTAAGGACATCACAAACATCCATGCCCGAGGCAGGATTCGAACCTGCGACCGTAGCGGTCTTGCGGTTCCAGACTGCAGCGCCTTTAACCGCACGGCCACTTCGGCCGCCTCGTACGGAAGAGTTTCAGCTTGGGTACTGATTCTGGCGAGAGTTAGGAACACGTAATTCATCTGGGAACATTGTCGAACATTATCATTTTGGTGGTCCAGCTGTTAAGGTTGGGTGGGTTTTAGGTGGGGGGGGGGGGGGGGGGGGATAGTGTTGCATGAGCCTGCTGACCTGCAAACCTTTGAATACGGTAGACCCACCGGTCAGAGTCATTGTGATACGACGTTACTCCTCCCCTTTGGGTTTCTTCTAGCGTGTATTCGACCCTGACTTCATTTTGCTGGACGACAATGCGTGATCGCATAGAACTGCGTGGGTGAAGGATCTCTTTCAACAGGACGATTTTCGGCGAATGGGCTAGCCTGTCCTTTCCCCCGACTTAAATCCCGCCGAGTAGTTGCGAGATTGGTGGGGGAGAGGTATGACAGCTCGTGCACTCACACCAACTTCCACACAGAGTTATCAACCGCAATGGTGGAGGGATGCTACGCCCTACGACACGAATTCACTAACGTTGCGGGCAGAATGGTATCGCGTTGCAAAAAATGAATTTCCGTCCTTTATCATACACCCTGTTAAGGACCATTTGACGCCTATTGTAATGTCCAGGAGACCATCAGAAATCGGGACTATTTCAGTCTAATTATTGTCTTTGAATAAAAATGTGATTTTTGTGCAACTCATTTGGTTTTTATTTCAGTTTTCCTTTGTACTACAGTGTAGCAGTTCTTTCTACACACGGTAAAGTTCCATCGAGTTTAGTTACTTTTCAGTGACACATCATGCAGAAGTTACTTTAGTCCTTTAGTTTTGCACCCTATTGTATAAATGCAATCCTTGCCAACTAAAATATATAATAATTACTTTTCTTTCTACTAAAATTTTCAAACTTTTTTTTGTGAATCCATTATGCCTGTACAATAGGTGCTGGAAAGTTATCTTTGAACGAAAGCATTGGCACAATATATATTAAATTGCACAGCAGTGTAAAGTGTTACACAATGTCCTTTCTACTAAGACAATTTATTCCGACCTTTGTACTAAGATTAGACCAATTTATACCCACTGCTGAACGTACCGGGTGTCCGGGAAGTAGGTTCAAATGGTTCAAATGGCTCTGAGCACTATCGGACTCAACATCTGAGGTCATAAGTCCCCTAGAACTTAGAACTACTTAAGCCTAACTAACCTAAGGACACCACATACATCCATGCCCGAGGCAGGATTCGAACCTGCGACCGTAGCTGTCGCGCGGCTCCAGACTGTAGCGCCAGAACCGCTCGGCCACTCCGGGAAGTAGGGACCAATTTGAATTTAGCACCATTTCGTCATGTAACGGTTTGCAGCCGAAGTTCCTTCATGTTTGTTATTTGTGCTCCTTCCCATTACCAGCCTTATAGCTTTTGTGTGGTGAACATTGTTTTTTGATGATTATTTTCGTCATGGAGAGGATGACGTCTGAGCAACGTATCCAAGTGATAAAAAGTTATTACAAAAACAGGAAAGTCCCTCAGCAACCGTTCGTGAACTGCCTGTGACACTCGGACGTAGTATTGCTCCAAGCGAATCGTGAGTTCAGAAGTTAATAAGTTTGAGAACACGGGTTCCGTTCCAAACGTTAAGAAAACAGGACGACCGTGTTCTGTTCGAACACAAGGAAACAATGCTGACGTGTGTGACAATGTGACCGTAAGCTCCTGAAAATCTGATCGCGGACAAGCTCAGCAACTGCATTTATCACAACGTTCACTGCATGAAGTCCCATCAAAAGATCTGAAAATGCATGCGTACAAGATTCGTCTTACACAAGTGTTGAAGCCGGCAGATCATGGAAAAGACATCGATTTGCTCAATGGGTCTTGGCTCGACAAGCGGAGAACGAGAAATTCACAAAAAGAATAATTTTCTCGGATGAGGCGCACTTCCGCCTCAGCGGGTACGTCAACGAGCAGAACTGCAGAATTTGGGGTGACGGAAATCCGCGGAGTGACTGTGGAAGGCGAGGCGCGTCCACAGCACACTACTGTGTGGTGTGGGTTCTGGGCACCAGGAGTGATCGGCCAGTACTTGTTTTGAAAATGGTGATGAAGCTGCCGTCACTGTGAACGGCGACCGTTTCCGGAACATGCTTTGTGGTTGGTTTCTCTCTCTTATTGATGGAAATGACGATTTTTGGTTTCAAAAATTGGTGCGACATGTCACACATTCCGTGAAACGATTGCTCTCCTGAATGAAAAGTTTCCTCAAAAAGTTATCTCTCTGCGTGGCAACCAGGAAAGGCCTGCAAGATCGTGCGATCTTACGCCTTGCGACTTTTTTGTGGAGATTAGTGAAATCAGAAGTGTACGTGAACAAAGCACAAACAATACACCAATTGAAGGATGAAATTTAAAGCGCTATTAACGACATCCCTGCTACAGAAGAATGCTGAAGATTAGATGGGTAGATCACATAAGTAATGAGGAGGTATTGAATAGAATTGGGGATGAGAGGAGCTTGTGGCACAACTTGACCAGAAGAAGGGATTAGTTGGTAGGACATGTTCTGAGGCATCAAGGGATCACCAATTTAGTACTGGAGGGCAGCGCGGAAAATCGTAGAGGTAGACCAAGAGTTGAATACACTAAGCAGATTCAGAAAGATGTAGGTTGCAGTAGGTACTGGGAGACGAAGAAGTTTGCACAGGATAGAGTAGCATGGAGAACAGCATCAAACCAGTCTCAGGACTGAAGACAACAACAACAACAATAACAACGACATCCCACTAGATGTTGTGAACCCATCATCGAGAACGTCGCCGCGCGGGATTTGCCGAACGGTCTAAGGCTCTGCAGTCATGGACTGTGCGGCTGGTCCCGGCGGAGGTTCGAGTCCTCCCTCGGGCATGGGTGTGTGTGTTTGTCCTTAGGATAATTTAGGTTAAGTAGTGTGTAAGCTTAGGGACTGATGACCTTAGCAGTTAAGTCGCATTAGATTTCACACACATTTGAACATCGATAACGTCAATGAAGGCATTGCTCGTTGCTCCGCGACCTTGGGTGGTCATAAAGAGGATATAATTTTTCATACAAAAATGGGAAAAGTTACTTAATGTGTCTGTAAAAAAGAAGAAAGGAAAAAAAGCAAAAAACATATCACATTTTCAATAAATTTTGAATGTTCTATTGCACTTTAATATTCGTGCCTACTTCCCGGAAACCCTTCATTTAAGTCTGCTTATCTTCTGAATATTTTCTATCCTTCTAGTATCATCCAACTTGGAACCATCTTTGTATTCCTCACATATTTTGCCGACAGGCAGTTCGTCACCACATTGCGAGCATGGTTTGTGAGGCTAATGGTCGAACAGTTTTCACATTTATCCGCACGTGGCCTCGTTAGCGTAGATGCAGTTGTAGTAGCATAACCGGAGAACAGGATGTTGTGACACACACAGCGACGCTGGGAGCGGATGCAGCGGTGTGTCCGTCGCAGCGAAACCAGACTGCAGCACGCGACTCCCAGCGGAACTGGGCTGGCAGGAAACATTACACGAGGCACTAGTGAGCTGACTTCGCCTTTGTTTTCAGTTTTACTGCTTTGTTCTATATCGCAGCAGCACGGAACTCCATTACACCGCGTAACAGGAACCGGGTATGTAGGCTGGAATACGCCCCGTAGCTGTCACGAACATTACGCTCTGTGGTTTTCGTCTTAGAAAAGAGTACTCGGTCGCAAAAACTTTTCACTTCCTCAGCTGTTGTGTTTCCTCACATACATCATACATCTTCCAAATATTTTCTCCTTTAATATTCGAGCAAAGTGTGTACGCAGAAAATGAGTAAACACTGCGGATACGACTCATGTTTTCCTTTGCATTGAAAAGAACTTCCCAGAACTGCACGGAGATAAAAGTTATGGAGAAGCACAAAGTCATAAAGTTAAAAACCAGCACATTGGAGCAAAATACATAAAGGCGTTTATGACTTGCAGCTCGCGGGGACCGCGTATTATGAGAAAGCAGGTTTACGACTCCATGCTGTTCAACAGGCTTGGGCCTCGTTATATGGCGCAGTCCGGATCCCGAATTAAATTAATCATAGTGCAGTGTGCGTTTCTCTATGACGACCAACACCTTTCTCAGATACATGCTTCCAGCGTGAAATAAATACGTGTACGTTGTATAACTGTCCAGGTGTCTGTATGTAATAAAAGTATCTGAAAATAAAATTTCGGAATGGCCTGGTTCAGTCCGTGTAACGCAGCAGCTGACGCTCCTGGAAAGTAGTTAAAACACCCAGATGCGTTAACTGAACCAGTACTCAAATTCACTCATCAGTACCAGCACAGGTTTTCCAAGTGGAAATGGAAAGTGATAAGACTTTCTCGAAGTTCTCTACAACATAGATCATTAATTCATCTGAACCTGTCTCGGTAGCCCAAGTCGCGTACCGAATCCTGTAATGTGGCGCTCGATTCGGTTCGAATCCTGGTGAATGAAAGAAATTTTCACCGCCACTTTTGGCTGTCGAGGAAAGAGAGGTAGCGGCGTAAAGCTCCATTTTACGTAAAAGTTTTGCATTAAATTTGTAAGTCCGCTAGACGCTTTAGAGGGTGTATATCAATTAAAGCTCTTCAGTAGTGGGAAGGGAACTGGACCAAGTCAGATACCTGTGAAGTTTTTCAGAAATTATGCGAAAGGACTAGCTCCCCGGTTCTTGAGCATTTGTTGGTGGTATTTCTGATTTTACCATTACTAACCGTGTTTTTTAATAGTCGTGAAGTATTTGGTAAGGACATTAGTACATCTTATTTCTAATCTACGATGCCTTTTGTTGTTAGGAAACGTGGTCGTCGTAAGATTGACGAAGACGAAGCTGTTTATGTGTGCTGTAAAGGTTACAATCTACTTGAAAATGTTAATTTTGTTGCTGATCTGTCTTTGTATTATCATAAATAGATTTCTTTCCAAAAAAAAAAGAACATGAATAGATAAAACAGTTTGCAACCGTGGCTGTTTTGTTTCAAGAGACTTGCTCCCCTTTCAGTTGTACGAAATAGATTTGTGAATGGATCCAGGACTTTCTTGTTGATGGAAGTCAACACGTCATTCTTAACGGAACAAAATTAACAAATGTAATTTCGGAGGTTGCCCAAAGCAGTTTTGCAGGGCCGGTGGTATTTACATTTTACACAAATGATTGATGAATAACTCTGAAAGTTCCGTGAGGCTATTCGTGGGCGATGCTGTTGTCTACACCACGGTTACAACAACAGAAGACCGTGGCAAGATGTGCGCAGCATCGATGATTTCTCTAGGGGCTGTTAGTTAACCCTGAACGTAAATAAATGTAACGCAACAGACAACACCATTCGCAGATTAGGCCTTTCCCGTTTAGACTAAATACGTCTTATTGCGGCCAAAACATGTGAATGGTGTAAGTCCCCATTTACCGTTAAACTAATATTGATGCAAGTTCGTGACTGTTCTGACTACAATTCTCCACATGAAAGCAGTCAGAAGTTTATTAGTTCGACCTGAATAATTTTAACGTTCTCGACTGTCTATAACCCACAGCTATTCGCGAATTGCTACTTCAAGTATTTCAGTGGTCTTCTCATAAAGAAATGCTCGCCGTAATATTTCACGCTGTTCGCGGGACACGGCACACGACAAGAAAGTTCACACGCTAAAAAAATCGAAACAAAACCACTTAAAATATCCAGATTTTCAGTAAACAGTTCAATACTGCAAGACGCTTTACATTTACGATTCGGGAACAAGAGTTCCTTTATCTTATCACAAATATGTATACCGCGGTTTAACATTTATGTATACCGTAAGAAGGTTACCGAGGACTCCTATATACAGGAACTGTGGCACAACACACTACACACAGCGCGGAAATCGTTTAATTCCTGTTGGATGATGATTCAGGCAGCCAGTCGGAACAGTTCCAGCCCTCAAATATTCTCGGTAATCGCTAAGTCATCCAGTATAATCACAGAAAGCAGTTTGTCAAAGAAATTTGCGTTTACGAAACCAAATTTAATTTAAATAAAACATAGCACGAATTACTCCCAAAATGAATTGCTAAGTGCTTTAATACTCAACATCTCTTCTCGGTGCTGTTCTGGAAAACTAGGAACACTAGAACAAACGTCACATGATTCATGTTTCCACAAGAGCTTTCCCAAACATATATTTTACATACTTTTTTAGTGAAATGAAAATCCCTACTTCCCCTTCACTCTCTCTCTCTCTCTCTCTCTCTCTCTCTCTCTCTCTCTCCCTATCTCTCCGGCTGCTCGGGAAGAAACAGTTTTAAGACCGGTTTCTTCCCTACAAGGCCTAACGACTTGGAACAATTTGCAGCGTTGCAATGAGTAACTTATTTCTCGTAAACAGCCAAATAAACACCTAACACTATTGCAGTCAGATCAGTGTTAACCGTAACTACTGTACAATACTTAGGAGTAACCATACGGATCTGCCTACAGTGGAATGACCACACAAAACAAACAGCAGGAAAAGAAGATGCGAAAGACAAAAATTATTGGGAGAGTCTTGCCGAAATAAATGTAATTCATCGACGAAATAGGTGTCTCTCTAAACAGTTTAGATCGAATTTTCAGTATTGTACATCAGTCTGAGACCTTTACCAGGTCTCTCGTCGGAGGTTCGAGTCCTCCCTCGGGCATGGGTCTGTGTGTTGTCCGTAATCCTGTTAGATTAAGTAGTGTGTAAGCCTAGGGACCGATGACCTCAGCAGTTTGGTCCCATAGTCCTTACCACAAATTTCTAATTTTTCCCTTACCAGGTTGGATTAATATAAGAAGTAGAGAAGGTTCAATGATGAGCAGCGCCTTTCGTTGTGTGTTCGATTACTCGGCGCGAGAGCGTTACGGAGATGCTCAACAAACCGCAGTGCAAGTGCTTAAAGAGGTGTGTTCTGTACCACGCAGAAGTTTCCCGTTGAAAGTTCGACAGCGAACGTTTCGGGAAGAGTCGGGCAACATACTTCTTCCTCCCACACGCATCTTGCGAAAAGATCGCGATGAGAAAATTAGAACAATTAGGTGTCGTACGGAGTTTTAATGCCATTCGTGAGTTAACAAGAGACGGTAAACGCTGCAAAATGACTTCGAGAGTGTAGGTGTAGTTGTACGTGCACTTAGCGTGAGAGGGGCAGGGGCAGGCGATGTCAGCTAAAACCTCCCCTCCCCCCCCCACTCAAACACACACATCCAAAGAAGAAGAAATTAGTCGCAAATCAAGCGCGCATCTTATTCCACCGAACAGAAATATCAATCATTTAAGAGAGAATGTGAAGAATTCAGTGTCAGTTCGGAGAATTCAATGTCAGTTTGAAGAAGCAGCTCGTTGCCTAGTATCAAATTTACTTAAATTCGTAAAGTCTTAAAATTGTTTCCACCCTTCCCTCTTCCACTCTTCCTACCTTAGCGTAGGCCTCGATAACGCTCTTGGTCCCTGTGATGTAATCCGAGAGGAAGCTGTAACGACCCTGCTATATTTATTCTCTAAAAATCGTAACATTTTATCGGCGACTTCACGAGTAGCTAGTCACGTCCGCTGCAACTCTCTGCCCTTATCGTAGCGTAGGCTATGCACTCGAAAAGACTAATAGATTTTCACGTAGAAACTTTCGAGAACTGCTTTTACTGAAACAAATTTTAACGAGTCTAAAAGGCTACAGACAACTGCAAGGGCATTTTTAGTGCATTTTAGGTGGTCGGCGGGCGGAGGGTTGGTCCTTTCTAAAAATAAAAAAATAACAATTAAAAATAACAAAAAATAAACAGCTTGGTCACACACTTCACTGCTTACCATATGTGCTGTATAGACAGCTCAGTGTTGTCCACTTAACAACAATGCCAGCATTTACTGGGAGCGTTATCATTAGATAATTTGCTATAATGACGTACTGACTGCAGTTTTTTAAAATCCTTAATTAAAAATATCGAGATCATCATCAGACCATGTCTCGTTAGGTGGTGAGTAAAGACGACCGACGGATCACTGACAAGTTTCGGAAGACATGATCGAAACCTCTTACCATTCTCATGCAATTTTTAATACAGAAGATAAAAAATGTGATCAAGAATGATTATTATTATTTGGAAATGCAGTATTTTTCTTACGAAAATGAATATTAACGTCTATGTATATCGGTTACCTGCATGGAAGGGATAAATTTTGAGAATAGCGCTTTTAGCTGAACTTCAGATCTTTACTGGAATGTTCCGTAAAAGACTGCAGCTTTACTTTCAGGAGTTGAATGAAACTACTATCAAGACATATAGCGTTATCACTTCTGCAATCAAATTAGCTAAGCTATTTAAATGGAAATGAAGTTACTCTTTTAAGTTATTAAGTTTACTTTCAGCTTGCCAAACTGAGTAAGTGAAAGTAACCAATGAATATTAAAAAGCGATATCTCACAGTTGTGATGCCATTTTCTGGTTTGAAAATCTTTGTGGTGACATTCTTATTGAAATTACAATACAATGCATTATACTTACACAAACGCTTTTTAGTTAATAAACAGTATCTGAAAATGATTTTGAAAGTGATCATAAGGTATTTTTAAGTTTACGCACTTCCAGCGTGCTGGATGTCAATAGTCAGCAACTTATTATGATTCAATGAAATTACGAAACCGTGAAGGTTGCAAATACGAGTAAGTTTGTTTGTATTTAAATGCGGATCAGTGTCGGACGTTGGGCCATTGTCCATCCATCCTACAGAACACAGTGTTTCGTGTTCTGCAGGATAGCTTAATAATGTACCAAGGTCCGAAACTGATGTCCATTTAAATAAATATAAACTTCTGTGCAACTTTGACAACTTCGTAATTTCAGGTGGCACAAGTTACTGTAAAATAGTCACTCTATTGTTTTAAAAGTATCGTCACATTCTCAATTAAATGACTGTCTCTCCTGTAACAGTACTAAATATCGAATGTCAAAATAATTAATTTTAAGCCACAGTGCAGTCGTAAGCATTGTGCAGATCATCTTTCACGATATCTTCATGTCTGCAATTTGACAGATAATACACGCTGTATTGTCCGTCTTATGGAACAGTGCTCGATGTACTTGTGGAGCAACACATTCCAAAACAGAATTTCGCCTGGAAATATCATTCATCCGGTACTACAATTAATATAATACAAACAAGACGCTAAACAGTCGCTTTTTTTCATAAAATGTACCACATTTCTGCACTAGTCACAACTTTACGTAAATCACTTCTTGGTTGAAGTATACTCAAACACGACCTGGGAGTGACTGTGCCTCTGTCAACGTGGCCACTGTAAAGGCGAAAAGGGGAAAGTATCAGTTCCCCCACTTTTGTGGCTGAGAACCACATCCTTACCTTCAGAAAAATATTCTTGCGTCAGGAGGACAACAGACAGTTACAATTTGTATAAATGAAAATAATTTCAAGAGAGTTGGAACTTCAATAGCGGCAACCCTTTATTTACAACTTACACGAAATAAATACACGCTTCAAAGTCTTACTTTCCTTCAGAGTATTCACAAGCGATGTGAAATTCGTTACTTAAGCTTAGCAGCGCCTGTTCTGTTACTAGTTCGGGTGGAGTGGTATACTGCCAGATAAATTTTTGCAGCAGTTCCGAAGGGAATGACATGAAGTGCTTCCTTCATCTCAGAAACGAAGTTGAAGTGACAAACGCTTGAATCCGCGGAGTGTGGTGGGTGGTACAGGAGATCACAGCACATCGACTGAACAAATTTGTCACAACACACAGACTGCTCCACTGCTCCACTAGAACGAGAAACACAATTGGTGCTGCAAAGGGTAACCTACAACTTCCACATTACTGGCAATGGGTTATACACAATGCTGGTGTCTACTATGAAGAACAGCGAAACTTTGAAACATATAAAAAAATTTTGTAAGTTGTAAATAAATAGTTGATACCAATAAAGTTAAAACTCCTTATGTTCAACAAAGTTATGTTCAACAAAGCTATAACACAATTAGCTGTTACGTGCGAAATACCTATACAGCAAAGTAACGTCTTTGGTTTCCCAGAAATGGTACATCGATGTAATCAATGTCGTGTCATTATTGTTAGCAACATGTTATAGAGAAACTTAAAGTAACGCTGTTCCGTTACACGTTGTCTGTGCACCGGCTTAGAGTTCTCTGTCGCCTCCTCATCACACCGAACAAACACCTCATCACTCAGTACGCACGTCCAACACAAACGTCTACACTCAACAGATACAGGGTGTCCCACATAAAACTGGTAAGCCGCACGTACCGGCTAATCATATCTTATGAGATTATTTGTGACGTGGCGTCACGTCTGGAGCATTATGAGCAGGGCCCTTCATAAATCTCGAGATTTTGACGATCTAATGCTACAATTAGACAGATTTGGTACGATACCACTCAGAAGGACATGAGTCCGCTTCGAGAACTGCACATCGAGTTGATGCCACAAAGATCCACTGTCTCGCGTCTAATCGGTTGCCTATTTCAATATTTCACACGATGTTATCCTACGCAAAGCACGGTTCAAAAACAGTCAGTAAAAAGAAACATAAATAGAGTTTGCTTTCTCTCGCACATCCGACGGGAAATGAATGTGTGTGAGTGTGTGTGTGTGTGTGTGTGTGTGTGCAGGAAAGTGGCATTCATTTTGTGTGTTTGATCCAGATGACATCCCTTCTTTGCTTGCTTTCATCATTTATATAACTAGTAGTAATAGTTGCAATAGTTCTTCCGTAGATGTCTTTTACGAGGGTACTGGTTACGTCATGGTACTATAATTTACGCACAACAAAAATAATGCAATTTATGTATACGGCCGCTATGTAACTGTGATTTGTTAAGGATAGGGCAAGCAGTCGGCCGTGGCCTTATCGTAGGAACCATATCGGCATTTACCTGAACAATTTTGGATAGTTACAGAAAATCAAAATGACGATGGGTGAAGTCCGGAACCTCAACACTGCACGAATACGACGCCGGTCCGTCTACAACAGTACCACCTCGTTCAGCTTAACCCTAGTGTATAATAATGTTTTGGAAACAAGTTATTTAATAATGAAAAAGATAGTGCTACACTGCCCATTTATTTCTCACTACCAGTCACTGTACTCGCTACGCACACTGTACACACATTATACCGAAATGTAACATTACACACACTACTTGCTGATACGGGAACGACAGCGCCGATCATTAGTTTCCATTTTGTGTATCGCGACTTCCAACTTGTTGCTGTGAGAAACTGAGTGGGAATTTCTTTATAATAAGCAAGATATTATTGAGTTCAGAAAGACGATACACTTTGAAGGCTTACATCGACTGAAGCAAAATAAGAGAATCTTCAAGGAACACAAAGAGAGTATGAACAATTGTGGATCGTTTTTGATCCCTTTAATGTCCTAATTGTGCCTAAGAAAGAATTATTTTCTGAAGAAAATTCATTAAAAATCAAAACAACAAGAGTTATCCTCTCTAATTTTATCAACTCAGGCTTTTTTCTCGTTTTAGTGGGATCTGTTAGGTTGGGCTTCCCACACACATGAATAAAATTTCCATATTTTCTTTTCTTCCTGGCAATTCCTAGTGATCATAAAAGGCTCCTGAGTCCTGATCTCTCATGTCAGTGATTTAGAGTGTGGAGATGTAGTGACCTATGTACATTCACGGAAGTTACTTCGAGACTGAGCAAAGGATGGGAATTTGTACGGGCGCTGATAACCGCGCAGTTGATAGCCCCAAAACCAAACATCATCATCATCATCATCGTCGTCGTCGTCGTCAGTGGCGCGCCCCTCCTTGAGTCACTCGCTGGCTGCACACAACGTAGGAGGAGATCAGTGTTTAACGTCCCGTTGACAACGAACTTATTAGGTAAAAAATGAGAAGGAAAGTGGCCTTGCCCTTTCGAAGGAACCATGCTCTCGTTAGCCTGAAGTGAATTAGGGATATCGCGGAAAAGCTAAATCAGGGTGGCCAGACGCGAGTTTGAACCGCCTTTCTCCCGAATGAGAGTCTAGTGTGCTAACCCTGCGCTACGCCACTCGGTGCACGCAATGTACCTCACTTGTTCAGCTTCTACATCGGTTTTGTCATAAGGAGGCAGGTTTCTGGATGATACTTAGTAGGAAGGGACCACAATTTTGGTGCGTTCTGTTTGGAGTGCTCATAGAGTACTGAGCACTGGTTTCCATGTTACGTTACGAATCACAAAGCTGTTTGGCTAGTGTCTTTGATGTGGGCTAAAATTCTAGTAGAATTTTTTAAATGATCGCCATAGACTGAACATTTATTGCAATAAATTAAGTGCAATACCCACTATTACAGTTTGAACATTTTGGTCATTTTCAAGTGTAGGCTCACGTCATTATTATTATTACTTTACTAATGTTGGCTACTGCAGTGTCTTCAGTATCTGTAAGCACTTGAAAATGACCAAAACGTTGAAACTGCAATTGTGAATGTTGTAACAAATGTACAGTCAGTGACGAATACGAAGTTATTTAAATAATATTTTAGCATTGCGATGTACATTACGGGCCACACAGCGGAGAAAATAAGTATTACGTTAAGAAACAACCGTGGTAGTTCTCTGAACATACAGATTTCACAGACTGGGTCGGAATCAGAAACAGAGGCGCCACAGACACCAGGGCAGGCAGCGGCTGCATAGTGTGGCGTGTCACAGAAACAGAGAACAGCACACTGGCGACCAGGCAAACTATGCCCCATCTCTCTCTCTCTCTCTCTCTCTCTCTCTCTCTCTCTCTATGCAAAACAAATCCTCCTCCTAACTTTCTCAATATTACAGCAGTAAACGAAACTTGGAGTATATTTCTACATCCTACCACCCTGTAATAAGTTGTGATGATTTTAGTATGATTACTGGTAGGTACAGTACATGGTTACTCCTAAGAACTTCCGGGTTTTCAGAAGAGGACTGCGTACAAAGTGCAAGACACAAGGATTTCAGGCACACGTCACTGGATAGAGCTTCTCTCTATTACAGGTGCTCAGCGTTCTCGGTGTTAGTGACGTGGAAAACTTCAGTATAGGCGGAAAAGCATGTACGTGTAGGTTCATTGAAGTTGACGCAGCTGCTGCTGCCTGGGAAGGCGCGATGATAGGAGCCCACATAGAAATCTGCACTTCTGGTTGCCTATGTTTTTCCTTTATTGTTGTTTCATTCCCCCTCGCTCCATGTAGGCGGGAAGGAGGTGGGGGTGGCAGCAGTACAAATAACCCGCTCTTCAGCCAGTAGAACCTAATTCTGACTTATATGCTAAAACAAAAAACAGACACATGTACTATGAATTTAAATAATTTGAAAAGGTGACGTGAATGGGAGAAAAACAATTAATATAACGCTGTTTTCATAAATTGACAAGCAACGACGAAAATGTGAAACACTTGAGAAACATTTGAAGAACACAAAACACTTGAAAAAACACTTGAAAAACACCGAACACGACAGAACATGCACTGACCATTAGAAACGGAGCACCGTGCACTTTGACTAAAACTGGAAAACGACCTGCCCTGGGATGGTGTATTGTAGATGAAAAGAAGCGTGAGTATGGAGGGAAATAGGGGAGTGGTGGTGATGAGGATGGAAAACTGGTAAGGGGTGACTGTGGGAGACAGAGAGAGGGGCAACTGGTATTAAGAGCTGTAGAAAGGACAGGAATAGGGTGTGGGGGGTAACAGGAAAGGTGAAAAGCATGAGCTGTGGTAGGACGAGAGGAGGAGGAAAGACCACTGGGGAGGATGGATTCAGAGTTGGAAGAACATTTGATCGTCGAGGAGAGAGACGCAGTTGAAATGTCTTTGAGAGAGGACTTGTAGGGGGTGCAGGTGAAGGGTTAGTGTCATGTGTAGCTAGAGGCGCTGCTGCATTCTAGGATCGGAAAGGAGAGGGGAAACAATACTATTGTTGGAGTCGAGTTTAGAGATGGTGTAGGTGATTTGGAGGTGTTCAGTGTGAGAGAGGATAGGGGAGGTGGGAATTCAATGAGTCGGTGAAGGATCCGTGTGGGGGAAAGTAAGTGGATGCGGAAAGCGAGGCGGACAGCATGGCGTGCGAGGAACTGGAAGCACTCAAAGGCCATAGGAGGGGCTGAGATCCATGCAACACTTGGATAACAAAGGATGGGGTGGATCAGGGGTTTCTACCCGTGAAGGACAGTGGAGCGGTGTAATCCTCACGTTCGGCCGTTTAGTAGTTTTGGTATTTTTAGTCTGCTGTGGGCTTTCTGTTGGATGGTTGGTAGGTGAGGGTTCCGTGTTAGTTACCGGTCGAAGGTTAGTCCACTGGTGACCTATGTGTAAGTGCAGAATAATTTGATGCAACGTTACGGAGAGGACGATATGTTGTGCTCTAGTTGTGCACTCCGCAACTACACCATGACGCGTATTACAAATAGAAGCTCGGAGAGATCTGTTCACTAATGTACGTCATTTTTCTGTATGTCTTTTAGTTTTCTCGCGGTCATCTTCTGAAACCCCAGAGATACTTGCGATTAACCCTGTGTTGTCGACATCATGTGTGCTACAATTGGCTCGAGAGGTTACCACAGCTCTGCCCGACACAGTGCGGACAGCCTGTTACGTGCAAGTGCGCGGCTGTGTTGCAGGCGGCCGGTACTCGGTGTTCCCGTCTGGCGAGCTGCACATCCGCCACGTGACGCAGGCGGACGGCGCGCTGGCCTACCGCTGCGAGACCAGCCACCTGCTCACCGGGGAGAGCCGCCTCAGCGCCGCCGCCGGCAGGTGAGTCGCCGGAGGTTTAGTTAGTGTTGTCACGGCACGACCCACACCCACTGCCTTCCACCGCACAACGCTTCAGTACAACAGATCCAGAAATGGCTTCACCCGCTCGCCGACGTTGGCACCAAAGTGTCGTTGGTATGGGTTCCTGGACATGGCGTGTCGAGGTGTGAGACTTCTGCTCATAGTCGTCGGCAGAAATTGATCTAAGAAAGGGCAAGATCCAAAAATAGACATACTTCATGTAGCGATTTGCTGAGTTTGAAAACTTGTCTTGCCCTAAGAACTGATACTGACAGGATATACACAAAACATATTTTATCATTAACGGTTCATACTTATCCCTTAATACTTATAAGGTATACTCTAAGATAAAAAAAATGTACACCACGAAGGAATAATCCGAATGAGACTTAATTCGATAGAAGTGATGCACATATACAGACAAACAAATGTTTACAATTTCAGACAAAGTGGATGATTTATTCAAAAGAAAGAACTTTACAAATTAAAAAAAGTCACTAACGCGTTGGTCTCTCTCTAGTCCTTGTGCAAGCAGTTATTCTGTTTAGCATTGATTGACAGTGCTTCGTCAAAATCCCGAGCTGATAGGAAGGCCCGCCCCATAATGCTCGAAACGTTCTCACTTAGAGACAGATTCGACGTCTCAATTAAGGAGAGATTCGGCGACCCTGTTGGCAAGGAAGTCTTTGGCAAGTAAAAGACAAGCAGTAGAAACTCTCGCAGTGTGAGGCTGGGCATTATGTTCCTGAAATGTAAGCACAAGATTCCTTGTCACGAAGGGCAACAAAACTAGGTGTAGAATATCGTATACGTACCTTCGTGCTGTAAGGACGCAACGGATGACAAACAAAGGGGTCCTGCTATGAAAAGAAATGGTCTCCCAACTTCTGGTTGTCAGGCGATATGGCCAGATTGGTATCCCTCGTCTTCGCTGGTCATCGGAAAACAGTTCTGCTTCAGTCAGTGAGATTCATGACTAGGTATGTCGACGATATTCTACGCCCCGTTTTGTTGCCTTTGATGGCAAGCCATCCTGGGGTTATATTTCATCAAGAAAGTGCCAGCCTGAAAACGACGACAATTTGTACAGCTTGTCTTCATGGTTGCTAAACCCTACCCTGGCCAGCAGGGTAGCCAGACCTGTCCTCTGCTGACCCCGTTGGGAGCATATAGGCAGGGCCTTCCAAACAGATAGAAATTTTGACGATCAAACGCAACAATTGAACATTGATATTCCTCAGGAGAACACTCAACACCTCTATCAATCAATGCCAAGCCGAATAACTTTGAATATGGGGCAGAGGTGGACCAGGTACGCAAAGCCTGTAGAACGCATTCTAATCATTGATGACCGTAGTAACATAGCGAAGGAGATTTAGTTTTCCAACTTGGACACCAGGTATCCTCAAACGCTCCCCAAACGACCTTTTAGAAAAGGAGAGTCGTTGTAATGTTTTATTTCCCTCTGCACTAATCTTGTTGTTTTTTCACTTGCCCTGCACGCTCAGTGTCGTTACTGACTTGCTCAATTTCTGAAGCTGTTTTTCTTGGATAATTCATCCCATTTTTGTGAAACTGTGATCATTTGTTTTTCTATACATGTACATCACATCCACAATTTCCATCCCATTCCGATAATTCCTTCGTCGTGCGTCGTTTTCTTTCTTATTTTCTCATGGAGTATATATAAGTTAAATTCCTCAATGATAAGGATATTACAGTAGCACATGCAAATGATGACCCTTTGTTTCCCTACACGACTTCGGAGCTGAAGATGTTATGTAACTCATTGTGTTACATGCACGATTTCTATTTTTTAACGTACGCTAGCAAAGTAAATTTTAACAAATTGTGTTTGTTCGGTTGACTGAGCCGAGTGTAACTCAGGGGCAGTATACGAATAGACGAAATCCTCTTCAGTTTGCTTCATTATTGTGCAGTCATGCCAACACACTACAGAATTCGTAGCTCTATAGCTGCTTGTTGCGTGCACCCCTCAGAGTTTGACCACCTGCCGATTGCTGGATATTTTTCGACTTTGAAATTTCACACTCTTTCTTTTCTGCTAGCACATAAAATGGAATAACCTTTCTTCTACTGATGAGTGTAACTCCTTAGATTAAGTAATATGTATATCTACAGTGTATCAACGTCATTAAGAATCTTGTCGTGTAAAAGTAAACACTGATCAGCAATCCAATAAGTATCGTCGACGTCCACAAACAAACTACTGTTTTGATGTCGCTATGCAACAAAGGAAGGGGACGGGAATTCTAAATGGATGATGACTACATATACTGTACTATGCTGTTGTGTCGGTGACTGACATCGGAATCCGCGTGCCGCTACGTTGGGACGGTTCCGTTATGCACCGTCATAGGAGCTATGCGACGAAGCGAAAGGGTGAAGGTCGACGACACTGTTCCAGTGCGGCTGTGTGAGGAGTGCAGATCGCCGCCGACGAGGGCGTCACGTCAAGCAGTTGACCAAAATCCCCGTAAACAGCGCTCAGCCAAACAAAACTAAAGACGTATGATGATTGTTCAGGTCACTGAATTTCCGTTGGTTTGGCAGTGTTAATCTGCAGTTGAGAAGTTGCTAGGAACTCGTGAGGTTTCTGTTACGAATACAAGGTCTGTACGCAGAGTTCTGTTGCCCCCCCCTCCCCCCACTTCGCGGGTGCCAGTGCTGCCGATGCTGTTTTCGAAGCTCCAACTCTTCTAGCGAGGCTGGACGACCTCAGCGTTGTTGAACATGGGAACATTCTACCACTTTGGCGTTGAACATGGGAACATTCTACCACTTTGGCATGGACACTGCCCGTCTCTCCCTGGAAATAACTTCAGTGAGACTAAAGTACTCCACACGGTTTAGCCGGCCGGAGTGGCCGAGCGGTTCTAGGCGCTACAGTCTGGAACCGCGCGACTGCTAAGGTCGCAGGTTCGAATCCTGCCTCGGGCATGGATGTGTGTGGTGTCCTTAGGTTAGTTAGGTGTAAGTAGTTCTAAGTTCTAGGGGACTGATGACCTCAGAAGTTAAGTCCCATGGTGCTCAGAGTCGTTTTATTCCATACGGTTTGGGCGACTTGTCCATCTCGTCGCGTGGAGTTAACTTTCAGCCACCGCCATCTGTTAAGCGACAGCCCCGCACCACTTCATCCTCACTGTTACGATTCGCTGACGGTGAGTCACTTCCTGCCCTGACGTCAGTTTTTTAACATCTTATATTTTAATGTGTGTCTGTCATCTCAGCTGTCTGAGGTTTAAGCAGGTACAGCAGAGCCTGTAGAACGCATTCTACTCTTTGCTCACCGTACTAACATGCCGAAGGAGATTTACTTCTCGAACTTGGATACCAGCTGTTTCCAAACACTCACCAAACGATCATTTAGAAAAGGAGCGTCGTTGCAATGTTTTATTTTGCTTCTCCACTAAGCTTGTTGTTTTTTCACTTGCGCTGCACGCTCACTGTCGTTATTTTTTATAGTTTCCCGCACCAATTAATGCCGTTTAACCTCCTATCAGAAGCCCGATTACCATCGAATATTTCAAGTGAGGAAGGAGGGAGGGGGGGCGGGGGCGCGGACACATACGCGAAAGCCACTAGAGAGGTGTATCTTACTTTACTGCATGGTACTCAAATTTCAATTCCTAAATATTACGTTCCAGTTCCATTTCTAAGTGTGATAAAAATAATAATTAACACAAGCTTGCACGGAGCCACTCAGCTTTTGTTCTTCCGTATCTCCTCATATTATTTATTCCTGCGGTGTTTCCTTCCAGGGCGACGGATCAGATACGCGTCCGCCCATTCTGATTAGATTTTCCTTGATTTCCCTAAATCGCTTGAGGCAAATGCCGGGATGGTTCCTTTTCTTTAAAGTAAGACATTGCACCTTACGCCACACGCAGGTCGCTTCGTTGTTCCTTTGGAAGCAAAGCTTCTTCATCAGTAAAATAATTTAATTTTTGAAGAACCATAGTCCATTACGCAAAACACAGTGCTGATTCGTTGGAAGAAATCATAGGTCACCCTGTGAACTTAGTAGCTAACTTATCGATACATGTAATACTGAATGTATTATATCACTTTTTCAAAATACTTTCTCGTCGTGTAACGTGTGCCTCAGATATTGTATTCAACCGCTGAGAAAAACTGACTGACTGGTGGGCTCTGTGATCCGCATCTGAACATCGTCGTGAAACAAAACTTAAATCTCAATGAATTGCTGAACTTGAAATAACATCAATCTAACAAAATGCCGAAAGAAACTAATTATTTCCTCAGTTAAATCTATTTAACTGACACTCGATAATGAAGTACATTACGAAAAATGTGAAGTGCTATGCGAACAGGACGTCGTCAGAATTTTCAGGTGTTCTACTAAGTAAACAGATTAATATACAGTGAACAATGAAGGTGATATCAAGTAGTTATTTTCTTCCATATTGGGGCATGGTTTTCCTATCAGAGAGTTATAATTTTCATTAGAATTTCGAGTTTTTCTGTGCACACACGACAAAATATTTTAAACTTTACTGAGAACGATGGAGAAGGGTTTTACTATGCAAACACTTTTGTAGGAATTCTGGATCTGCTAAACATCGAAATATCTCCCACATTCTGACTGCATACAATTGGAATGCGAGTCCAGTGTGCTTACCACTGCGTCACCTCGCTCGGCTGCCACATGCAGTCACAGATTGTTTCAGACAACCAAAGAAAAATTTAGAGCAGGTATTTTTTTTAGCTGCTTCATTTCCTGATTTCAGTTTACTTTCGAGAACGTTAGCAGACACTTTTCTTTCAAGAGAGATCTCATTTTGCATTATTGTGTGTAACCTACCTAGTCTCTCTCAATATGTCTTTCTCAATGCAGCTATCTTGCCAGAAGTGAAGTAGCTCCGATTTTACCAAAAGGGCAAGAACTGGATTGCGCAAATATTTGTAATACATGCTCGAAAATTCAGCTTCCTCTGAACACAATCATGAAACCATTACACAATAAAATATCTTCCAAGAACAGAAACTACTGTTCAGTAAGTACGGATTTCTCTGAATGCAGAAAAAATTCCAGGGAGTTTCGAAATCTATATTCTCTAACTCAACTGATATTATGAAAAAAAGGTTTCGTAATTTCGAGCATAGACATTTGAAAACGTCCACGTCTTCTGTGAAATACTCCTATTAGTAACACACCAACACACTGGTATACCGGTGTACGAATAGTATGATTCCAAATTCCAAATGTAAACGTTGTCGAAATTTTCATTAATCCCCAGTAACATATGGTAACTATAATGGACCCATCAGCATGAAGACTGAATTCAGCGTTGCTTAATCAATCACTTGAACCTCTGTGTTAATTATAAAATGAAATCCGTGTAAAATATCGCGCATATAAATATCTGATAATATGGGGGATAAACTTTATCTGTGTATTTGTTTACCGCTGATGTCCTTAGGTTAGTTAGGTTTAAGTAGTTCTAAGTTCTGGGGGACTGATGACCACAGATATTAAGTCCCGTAGTGCTCAGAGCCATTTGAACCATTTTGAATCACTCAAGTGTCAAGAGTACTCACAGAAAAAAGAAATATTTGGGAGCAAGATACGTAATTGATGCGAGAAAATGAAACAGCATTGAGAAAAGGGAATGTCACAAGCCACAACATTTGGATAAGGTATTCAGATATTTTCATAGTGTAAATTCAATGATTAGATGAGGTCACCTCTGACGTATACTTATAATTAGGAAAGCGCATGATCCACATGAAATAATTATTTATGCACTGAATGTAATATAATGTGATGTGAAAATATCAACTCACAAGACTAGAATATACAAAATTCTATATGAACGAAAATTGTTGTCAATTATAGAATCTTATATCATTAAATAATTTTTATTACCTTCTATAAAACTTGTTTAATGACTGCATACAAAATGAGAGAATTAAGTTTAGCATCATACGTGGATCAATAAAACGCACTCCGTCTTGAGGCCACGAGTGGCCTACCGGGACCACCGTGTCATCCTCAGTAGAGGATGCGGACAGGAGTGGCGTGGGGTCAGCACACAGCTCTCCCGGTCGTTACGATGGTTTTCTTTGACCGGAGCCGCTACTATTCGGTCGAGTAGCTCCTCAATTGGCATCACGAGGCTGAGTACACCCCGAAAAATGGCGACAGCGCATGGCGGCCTGGATGGTCACCCATCCAAGTGCCGACCACGCCAGACAGCGCTTTACTTCGGTGATCTCCCGGGAACCGGTGTAGCCACTGCGGCAAGGCCGTTGCCGGATCAATAAAAGGCAGATGTAAATTATGAAACAAGTAGAAAAGTGAATTGAAATTTTACAGTTTCTCTCGTTCTCAACGTTATTATTTAGAACTGAGTCGTGGTTTTAATTAAGAAACAAGAAAGACGTAATGAAAGCGTAGGTATCAAATTTTAAGAGGTGGCAGTAAGATAATAAGAATTAGCAAAGGACATGAAATTCCAGATACGACCATAAATGATAACATTGCAAAAGAGCTTAAGATACATGATGTAACAGGGAGTGGCTCTAGAAAGACCGCCAATACAGTAAAATCTTTCCCCCTGTAAGGTAGTTATGTTGCTAGACAGAAAACAGGGAAGAATGCACACAGTTGGGAAAAAAATGTTTGATACGATAAGTGAAAAAGAAGGAGAAGAAGGAGAAGGAGAAGAAGAAGGAGGAGGAGGAGAAGTGGAAAAGGAATAAGAGTCAAACTCAAATAAACGAAAACGCCGGAAACCACAAGGTTGGCTGTCTCATCATGAGCTCTCCAATGACAAACAGCCCAACCAGTGCACCACGGAAGACTGAAGTAGACTCATCTCATAAAGATAGGATTGTCGTAAACAGCTGCCTACTGTGCGAGCGCCTTCTCCACACGCTGATGACTTGAGCAGTACCGAGGTGATCATGTGGGTCCACATTCGGTAATACTCCCTTCCTGTAGTTTTTTTTTTCTACATAGATTTCGCCGTGCACGTCTCCAAAGTGGCGTCAACTCAAAAGACTTGTAACAGGCGACCGACCTACCCGATGGGAGGCCTTAGCCACACGAGATTTCATTTTTTACATAGATTCAACAAATTTTATGGTTTTCTGTACAGGTTTAGTAAAAATGAAGTATTACTGAAAAATATAACTTAAATCAACTATGTTGATGTAACAAAAAAAAAAATGGTTCAAATGGCTCTGAGCACTATGGGACTTAACGTCTGTGGTCATCAGTCCCCTAGAACTTAGAACTATTTAAAACTAACTAACCTAAGGACATCACACACATCCATGCCCGAGGCAGTATTCGAACCTACGACCGTAGCAGTCGCGCGGTTCCGGACTGAGCGCATAGAACCGCGGCCGGCGTATTGATGTAACATACTACACGTAACTTGTTACGTATTACATAAATTATATAATACAGCTCAATCTGTATCTGATTCTTCACGTATCTGTTGTGCTGTGGTTTTCTTATGGCGGACTTCCGAGAAACTTTACACATAATTTCAAACCTCTTCGAAACTTTTACATACTCACCGTCGGCCCCCCCCCCTCTCTCTCTCTTACACACACACACACACACACACACACACACACACGAAAAACTAATTTGTCTTAAGGTATAGGGCAAACAAGTATACTTGCATAAAACATTAATTAATTGAGTTCGACTCTCATATAACCGGGGTGGGAATTCTGGTTAAAAAAGGAGAACATATTTTATTCGTCCTACATAATTTAATAATGTTGTACAAACAAAGAAGGGGGCTATAACTAAGAGTTGCAAAAATCATCCATTTCCAGGAATGTTTATTATATAATTCAGCTATGTAAACATATACAGGTTGTTACAAAGAGGTACGGCCAAACTTTCAGGAAACGTTCCTCACACACAAAGAAAGAAAATATGTTATGTGGACATGTGTCCGGAAACGCTTACTTTCCATGTTAGAGCTCATTTTTTTACTTCTCTTCAAATCACATTAATCATGGAATGGAAATACACAGCAACAGAACGTACCAGCGTGACTTCAAACACTTTGTTACAGGAAATGTTCAAAATGTCCTCCGTTAGCGAGGATACATGCATCCACCCTGCGTCGCATGGAATCCCTGATGCGCTGATGCGGCCCTGGAGAATGGCGTATTGTATCACAGCCGTCCACAATACGAGCACGAAGAGTCTCTACATTTGGTACCAGGGTTGCGTAGACAAGAGCTTTCAAATGCCCCCATAAATGAAAGTCAGGAGGGATGAGGTCAGGAGAGCGTGGAGGCCATGGAATTGGTCCGCCTCTACCAATCCATCGGTCACCGAATCTGTTGTTGAGAAGCGTACGAACACTTCGACTGAAATGAGCAGGAGCTCCATCGTGCATGAACCACATGTTGTGTCGCACTTGTAAAGGCACATGTTCTAGCAGCACATGTAGAGTATCCCGTATGAAATCATGATAACGTGCTCCATTGAGCGTAGGTGGAAGATCACGGGGCCCAATCAAGACATCAGCCACAATGCCTGCCCAAACGTTCACAGAAAATCTGTGTTGATGACGAGATTGCACAATTGCAACATTACCTTCCTTCAATTGGGCCAACTGGCTGTGAATCGAGGAAGTACAGTACATACTGAGGAAACTAAGATGAGCTCTAACATGGAAATTAAGCGTTTCCGGACACATGTCCACATAACATCTTTTCTTTATTTGTGTGTGAGGAATGTTTCCTGAAAGTTTGGCCGTACCTTTTTGTAACACCCTGTATATTATGGCACCGAAGTCACGTTCAGCAGCTGTGTCGTATTCTGTGGGAAATGCAGCTCAAGCTGACTGGCTACTTTCACCGATACTCGTTCTAAAGCAATTTTTTACCATTGTAATACAATTTTCTGAAACTGCTTCCAAAAGACGCTACAGTAACTGACATTGTCATAAATTCCTCAAAGCTATTTCGACGTTCCTATAAGCATCGTTTAAGCCATACTTTGAAAAAGCCAAGAAAATATCCAAATGGGGAGCCCTGTCAACGCTATCGCCAGCTCACTTACCTGGAAGCTGAAAGCCGCTATCTCGTTACACAGCTCCTCTGTACTGCGACTTCTGCGGTATTTGGCACCAAAATCAGCAAGCTGCACGTTTTTCAAAATAATGTACAGAGTTTCGGATGAAGTCGTGTGCTACTTATGAGATCTGTTGTTTAGCATTCTATCAAATATTTTGAAGCAGACCAGTTCAAAGAGTGCGTTCCAGTACTCAGTCGGCAGAGATCATGAAAATTCCGAAGCCGTCGGTGCCGATCAACAAGTCAATTTGCTTCAGTTACTGCTCGTCAGTCTTTGAGACCCTGCAGTACAGTGCCGGATTTGCAGTATTCTTGCGCTAATAGAGGTTGTGTAGAAGACAGCTGTTTGAACCAAGAATACTACTGCCACGTACACCTTTTGAGCGGCAGACGTCCGTTGCTAAAGCAAACAGTGCTAGCTGAGCAGAACGGCAATGTAGAAATGATTCTGTGCTTTTAAAGTTATGAGGCGAATGAAAGATTTATTCTCGTTGACAGAAGATAGTAACACGAGGAGTAGGAGCATTCACGTGCCTGTCTCGGTTATTTCTTTCTTTCCTCGGAATATGTGCTACTGACTTGGGTCAATTCCTCCTCACTGATTTTGGGTCTGCATGAGCCCGAGGGAAAAAAAAAAAGAAATCTATGTAAGATTAGATGACCTTGTAGGAAATGTAACATGTCATTACAACTAATGTAACTTGTTCAGGTCCTGTTGTTTAAAAATTCTCCCATTTTAAGTGTGAAATTGCCGTCATGCTTGAACTACAATCATCATCCGATTTGGTGGCATACCTTCAAAAAGAATTGATAAAATCTCTCTGCGAAATGCAAAACAGTGGTAACCATTCACACGAAGAGGCAGACTGCAGGGGACCACATCTGTGTTACCCATCACCTCGATCCAAACTGAGAACTGCTTCTGAATGTTGCGAACAACCACTACTGAGAGTTGCTTCTCAAGCTCAGAGAACAATTTTTCTGAAACCCACTGTCAACACTCTTTCCTGTGAAAATATTACAGAAAGTTCGTTCTGTTAACAGAAAATTACGTGAGTTGAAGTTCTGCACATTACACAACTTGAAGCTGTGACAATTATCGTTACATATGGTCCGAGAAATGATGCATAAATGAGCATAAAGATCATGTGGAACAATTCGACTCTTGGTCCGGCACACAGTTTTAATCTGCCTGGAACTTTCATATCAGCACAAACTCCACTGCAGAGTGAAAATTTCGTTCTGGAATTCGAATATTAATCGAAAATTTTTTTCAGAGCTGGAAATACGATGTAAATACATTCTGTTGTAGACCACAAATATGCAACCTCCCTCCAATGATTGTCTGGCATTCCATCGGCATTACAGAGCGGAACTGTTTCGATGAAGTTCTACCGCCAGCATGACAAATGGACGACTCAACAGGTCATGGAGTTTTGCAGATACCGTCAAATTAAAATTACTTAAGATTATATACTGAAGTTTTTAGAAAAGAACTTCTTTGGCTCTTGCAGCGCCAATGGTCACATATATGTATGCCTGATAATTCGTGTAAAATTTTCAGTTTCATTTGATTTTGCTGGGTAGAACTAGCAAATAGTTCCATATGTAGACTGGCCACTTCCAGAACGCTAATTTACCTGCCGAACAAAGAAATTTCTTGGGGAAGATATTTATACTAGAGCCTTATCTATAATCCCTACTGAAGGTTTAATCCGTTAATTGATGATTAGACAAACCACTTACTAATGGAGCAGTTTTTCATGATATACGTCTCAAATTAAAACCGTGCTGGACTGAAGTTCTACTATTCTTCGTTACATTTGTTACATACAAACTTTTCGCCGTATTTAGTGCAATAAAATGATGTAATAGTCAGTGTCGTGCAGTGTTTAAGACACTGCATTCCAATGCGAGAGGAATAAGGTTCGAAACTCTTGAACCATACTCCTTCTTGAATGGGTTCATCTTCTTTGATTTCTGTTTTAGGAAGAAGACAGGTTGGACAGGTTGAATTCAAGAAATCATTGCTTCAATCCGAACTATCCAATCTACCCTGGATTTGTTTCTAAATAAAAAGTACATAGTTTGTGACATTTGCGCGTGAGTGGAGACGAAACCCGATTCAGCCACGAAAATTCGCAGGACAGAACCGTTTCTAGAGGGATCCCAAGACCAGTTTATTTCCCGGCATACTGGAAGGACACCCACCATGTATTCTTGTTGGCGGCGTCGGAGAAAATAGGCAATGGGAAAGACTGTCGAAGTCACCTGACAGATCGAAGACTCAACAGAACATGAAATGAAAATTTTTTCCTGTTATTTGTTTGGCCTATTAAGGACCATATGAAGTAACTTACGTATTCTTTCTTTTCTCCTTTCTTTCTTTCTTTCTTTCCAGTAACTTTTCGTTCTTACCCAGTGTTCTCCTTTCGTCTGTCTACATTGCAGCTGTCTTTTTCTTTGTATTGTCCCGGAAGCCCTTGAAACGCTTTACTTTTGATCTGAAGCTTTCTCTTTCTGCTATTTCTCCCTCCGTTATTCCCTTTTCTCTCAGGTCTGCTCTAACGTCATTGATGTTTTGGGGTTGCTGCCAAAGAAGTTAAAAATTCTTTTTGTTATCCAAAATTCATCTAATCTTTTTAGATGTCCATAGAATGCAACTCCTCTCTTCCTCGTTTTGTCTGATATTTGCTATATTTTTTCATAGACTTCTTTATTACTTCTTAATTTCCCATTCTCCTATTTTGATCCCAAGATTTTCCTGATTATTTTCCTTTGTTCCAAATTGTGATTCTTGTAAGTCGTCCTTCTGTTTTATCCTCCATTCCGTGATTACCTTTTCTAGTACACAATTGAACAGCACTGAGGATAGTCTGTCTCCCTGCCTTACGCCACTTTTGATCTAAAAAGCCTTGGAGGTTTCGACTAAAAATTTGGTTTTGCATTTTGTCTGTGTTGGCATGTCTTTTGTGTTTGCCACTGATTTGTTGTCAGTTCCAAACTCTTTTAAGGTGTTGAGTAATGTTTTCTGTCAGTTGAATCATGTGCTTTTTTGAAGTCAACAAATGTTACATAAGTGCTTTTAGATCTCATTTGACGATATTTTAATGGTCTGAATATCCAGTCAGATTTGTATAGAACTTGGCTGTTGAGGCTCACATATCAGTAAGACGTTGCTCCCCCTCCGTATTGGATGAATGCACTGATTCTGTTGGGAAGAGCGCCTTAAAACCGTTGTATGCTCTCTTGAGGCAATCTGACCCGCAACTGTTGTATCTGGCCCTTGATATGCTGGATACTAGAACTACGACGGAGTTGACGTCCGAGTTGGTCCCTCACATGTTTTATTGGGAACAGATCAGGGCATCTTATCGGCCACGAGAGTACAGCACAAGCAGAAAGTTCATAGAGACCCATTCCCTGAGTAGACGAACGTTGTCCTATTAAAAAGTGACACCACGATACTCTGTCACGATAGATGGCAGAGACATACCGTTGTGACTTCAGAGTTTCGTGACCTAAAGTCATACTCGATGGCTCCCACGCCATGGCGACAGGAGCAACATCGCTGAGCCTCTCCAAAACATTGGAACAATGTGGTCTCTCCCATGTCACTGTCCTACTAGCCGACGAAGGTCATCTCGGGTAGTGCATACAGCGATGTAGCGCTGAAAACAATGCCACCTCGTTCATCAGCGCTTCAGTGTGGAACCGCGCGACCGCTACTGCCTCGGGCATGGATGTGTGTGATGTCCTTAGGTTAGTTAGGTTTAAGTAGTTCTAAGTTCTAGGGGACTTATGACCTAAGATGTTGAGTCCTATAGTGCTCAGAGCCATTTGAATCATTCATCACCAATACGTGCTTTCCGGTCGACGCAGCCTATGCCTGGGCAGTAATTCCCTAGTCCGGCTGCAGCTAGTCTCTGACTAATGCTGAGGGATGACGCAGAATGTTACAGAAGTCAACTACCTGTTCTCGGATGACAGGAGCATATGTGAAGGGCTTACGATGTGCTCGGTGCAAAATACAGCGATCTTCTCTTGTGGTGCCCACACGTGCTCGACCGGAAACTCGATGACAAGCACGTCTATCTTCAAATTCCCATCCAGTCCAACACCGAGCCACCGTCTCATGCGAATGCCTTAGAAATCTGGACACCGCACGATCAGACCTGCCGACCTAACGGAAACTCACAATGATGCTGTTCACGTACCTTTACATGCCCTAACATTCCGTGCAACTGTACTAAACACGGACAACACTACTGCAATCTGGTGACCATTCGACAAGTCTCAGAGAATTGCAGGTCCTTTCATTTACATTTTCCCTTTGTATAAGTGTTCAAATCTACACTGACCCCCCCCCCCCCCCCCCCATCTGTATACATACTCCGCTGGCCCTCGTATGGTGTATGGCGGAACTTATTATGTACCACTACTAGCTATTTCATTTCCTGTTCCACTTACAAATGGGGCGAGGAAAAATATATCTATATGCCTACGCCCGAGCCCTAATTTCTCCTACCTTGTGTCCGGAGAGGTTATGCAAAACGTACGCTGGCGACAGCAGAATATTTCTGCAGTCAACTGCAAATAGCGGTTCTCTCCAGGCATTCGCATTTGCGTTCACGGAGAACATAGCAATAATACTTACGTATTGATCGAATCCAGTGGCAACAAATCTAGCAGCACGCTTCTGAATTGCTTGAATGTCTTCCTTTAATCCTACCTGGTGGGGATTCCAAACACCTGAACAGTACTCAGGAATCAGCTGCACTAGTGTTCTGTACGCTGTATCCTTTGCAGATGAGCTGTACGCTCCCAAAACTCTCTCTAAAAAAAAAGGTCGACAATTCGCCTCCCCTGCTAGCGTCCTCATGTGCATGTACATCCAACCATACCTTATGGGTGCTTTTTTTTTTTGTCCGGCAGTGTAATGTGATAGACAAGATGAAGAAGCCAAGTCGGTTAGTCAAACAGTTGCAGATGTCTGTAGCACTATAGGAAAATTTGAAGAATGGTAGAGGAGAGATCCTTGTAATTTGTGACACTTTGCTGCTACGTCTGCTATAAGTCCCTTGAACTGCTGCTATTCGGAGGTCTCTTATTTCTGAAAGCCATGACAGTCATACGGAGCCTTGCTACTACCGTAGGAGAATCTGATCCAGCCGCCACCTCCACGTAATGCCAGGTGTTCACACTTGCAGTGTGTCGACTCCCAAGAAAACCCTTGACACCAGCGTGTGAGCCAAGTGTAATGAAATGCACTACAGCTCCCAAGTAAATGTCTGCGTCCCATTGCTCCGTTTGTCTCACAGCACTAACTAAAACTCAGGAAGGCGACACTGTGGTAATAATTAGTACAATGCGGATTAAATATTTGACGTTAAGCATGCATGCGAGAAAACTTTAGAAAAATGAAAACAAATTATGTTTCAAATTTGTTTTAAGTCGCGAAGTCCTAAAATTATCGGACAGGTTTAGTATAGTCTAGGTAATTGTGCTTCGTTTAAGTAAAGGACACTTCTTCACGCACGACATTTAAGACGTCATATCCGCTGTCCCCTGTGTCGTGCGATGATATAATTGTGCAGGTACATTCATTGGTGTATATTGATATCTCCTGTCAACTGCGTTAGTAGTAAAGAAGTAATAAATTAAAAGGTCATGTCTGAAGCTGAAGCGTGCTGCTTGAACAAAGAAAATGTGGTAAACGATAAACTTCTTTCCTTTCAACATTTTATGAGGGGGTTGTCAGGGACAAGTAGTTGCGTAAAAGTTTCAAAATTAAGCGTGAATTTGGTTGTAAATCTCAAGTGCTCTCATTCTCAAATACTGGATGAATACGGAAGTAAAGATCGGGTAATTTGCGCATAATGTGTTGTACTTGCTCGAGGCATTCACATGGCTCCGAGCTATATACTTGTCTTACTGTGATAAATCTTTAACTTTGGTTTATACCTCTTAATGAGTAGAATATGACACCATTTTACATATTTAAATCCGGTCAATAATTATATGCAATATTGAAAACTAGCATGTTGTTGCCCCTGGAAGCCGTTGGATATGGAAGTTCAATTGACATTGGGCGAGCTTGCCCAGCGTTAGTCGTTTACTAATACAGATTGTCAGAAATACTTTTGCTACCGTAAGTGCAATCATTCTACCTATGACCCAGATGAGATATTTTCTATGGAAACAGCACAACAATAAAAAGTCTTCGTACATTAATGCAAATGATGTACCGTACCCAATTATTTCAGTGGTTATTAATTTTAAATGCTATACTTTAGCACAACAAAATTTATAATTAATAATTGTGTGGTGCTTAATGAAATATCTGAATGTTTCAAAGTTATTGGTTTTTCTGTTGTCTTCACCCAAAGGAAAGTACGAACACAGAATGATGTGTGGGAGCAGACACTCTGCTGTAATCGAGTTGCCGCCAAACCGAGTGAGCGGCTTTGCCTCCCTCCACGCTGAACGTCTAAAGCGGCGGTCACTCCGATGGCTGATGTGGCGGGAAGATAAATGCCGCTGCCATTGTTTTTGTTCGCTCGAGTCTTTACCATTGATTCCCGTGCGCGGAAATCCGCTTACAACTTTCGCGTGAACCACAATATGTCCATTACCCTTACTGTCTTGACCTAGAAAACATTTTATTTCTTTCCTAGCTTGTGCCACTATCGCACATAAAATGTATTTCGGAAGGAAGGGTGGTACGGATAAATCCGCTCCCAGCGACAGTGTGCTCGTATTTTTTGAGGTTGCAGCCTCGGAGTACCTACCACAGTTGTCCGACGTCATGTGAGTTGAACGTCGCAACTGTCGTTTAAAAATTCTTGCGGGCAGCTGTGCTCTCACTCGTACCACATCCCTAACAAACATCCTCTGACAACCTCGATGCCGGCAGAAAGTTAAAGTGATGTTCATCCTTCATCGACATGATAGCCTGCGTTTGTAAACGCTTCGTTACGTAGTTTCCTTTCTCGTGTTTCTCAGTGTTTACTGACAGCTCTGCCATTGATTTCTTCACATAATCAACTGGTAGTGTAAAAGGAATATCTGCAGCATTACTTTCCTGTTGAGGCACATAGTTGCTGCCATTGAACTTCATACCACAATAATTTTCTTCTGCAGTAAAGAATTAATTGTGCTTTGAAGTAGAACAAAGAAAGCGTTCCAGGTATACCGGCACCACTGAGAGATTGCGAATGCTCTATGAATACCCAATGGCCTCCAAAACTGTCGCATCTGGCTTTTGTTCGCTGTACCTTCGCTGGGGGTATCGGAGGTGTGAAGCCTTAACCAAACATAAATCTATTTTACTGAACAATATAATAACATACAGAGCACCTACGAGAAGGAACCAGGAACTAGTAGTCTGTTTATCATGATGCACTTGACACCTAGTACAATAATACAATACTATACAAAACACTAGCCCACTGGAACAATCAGCTCTACAAAAGAAGGCACTGATAAATAAACAAAATAAGAAACCACTTTCATAATACAGTACAAAATATCTAGTCTGTCTTACATAAAAACTTTAAAATAAATGGAACACGAATATTGTATGGAAATAACAACACATGTATCGACAGGAGAACGCGAGGGTGCCTAATTATACAACAGACCCAGTCAACGTCGACACATAATACAAACAGAAATATTCCATATTCGTAACGACAGAGTTAACTTCCTTGATATTCTCTTTGTAGGGAATGCTGTATAACACTGATCCATCACTCTTATGTACAAACCCGATGGTGGCGGTTGTCAGTATGTGTTGTAACGAAGACTTAATAATAACTTCCGATGTAGACAAAATTCTGTGCCCAACTGCTGCATATGATCGCTGAATATAGCTTATCTAGTCTATTCTATACTGTGCTCAACTAATGCAAATATTGTTAATACTTGAAAGAAGTCATTGTTCTTATGCAGAAAATGGTGCAAACATCTATGTGTGTTTAGCAGTGACATATGAAAACACCTGAAAATTCACCTGAGATGGAAAATGCGTGTAAATGAGAACTATGGCCCCAAAATCTACAGTTCTTTACTAGGTGTCTTTAATTAAACTTACCCTATGTAACACGGTACAACACGGAAACTAATTACCGTACGTGTACCACACTTGGTAATATTAATGCCCAAAGTGTGGAGTGCATAGTATCCATGCCTCACAGCGCCACCGTCCACTTCCATCTGTGGCCACCAGCTGCCGTGATCAGTCATCGCGATTCATATTCTCTCACACCTGATCAGTTGCCGGCCACTGTGGCCGAGCGGTTCTAGGCGCTTCAGTCGTGGACAGCGCTGCTGCTACGGTCGTAGGTTCGAATCCTGCCTCGGGCATGGATGTGTGTGATGTCCTTAGGTTAGTTAGGTTTAAGTGGTTCTAAGTTCTAGGGGACTCATGACCTCAGATGTTAAGTCCCATAGTGCTTACAGCCATTTGAACAATTTGAACCTGATGGGTTGCAGTGCACTCGTTGACATGTCAACATGAGCTTGGACAAAAGCAGCAGGATATTATTGGAGAAGCCCTATTATCAAAACGACAGTAATGCCGTAGCTGCACTTCGAGAATATCACCGGGTGAAAGGCGTACTGAAAGGCCCTTTTTCTTAACCTGCTGTGTGGAGCATGATGAAGAAGTTTTAATCAACTGGAGAACTGGGTGTCAGTCCGGGAAGAGGCTGACGACCGGTTGCACCACAGGTGATTGATGAAATCGTTGTTGCTATGAAAGAAAACGCTGCGCGCGATTCCCGATCGTCAGGCTGTGCGCGTGCTGTGTCACGACCGTTCAGCATCCGTGGTCCACTGTATGGAAGGTGCTACGAACCATTCTCGAATGGTATCCGTTAAAGATCCATATCGTACAGCAGCTTGCACTACCGGAAACACAGCAAAGTGTTCAATTCGCTCTCCACTTTCTCGCAGGGATTGAAGTTGTCGAGGGCTGGCCCTGAACCATTCTATGGACAGACAAAACTGATTTTTCTCTGATAGGTGAGGTGAACACACAGAATTGCGGAGTGTGGGGATCTCCACCTCCAGTCACTCTGCATGAAGTTCCTCTGTATGGTGAACGTGTCACCGTGTGGCGTGGCTTCACGGCTACGTTCATCATTGGACCATTCGTTTTTGAACGGGTTCGCATCCAAATGCTTGGCCGGCAAGGGCAAGATCACCTGATCTCACTCCGTGAGATTTCTGGTTATGGGGCCACTTGAAGGACAGGATTTACCAGGGGAACAGTAACGCACGTGCTGATCTGAAGTGCAGCGTATCAAGAGAGGTAGTCAGCATACCTACGGACATGCTTCTTTCTGCTGTGCAGAATGAAATCCCGCGGTTTTAGACACTTCTTGACACTTGTGGACCCATATTAAGCTTCTTTTGTAGCAATAATGGATCGGCATGTAATGGTATCATGTACTGTAGCAGCACATTAACAAAGTGTTTCAACTTAATTGATTCTGAATAATTTCTCTTCCCCCATGTCCTTGACATTAATGCTACCAAGTTTGGTCCGCGTACGGTAGTTAGTTTCCGAGCTACAGCCGCGTGGTCTGCGGCGCCTTCTCACGGTTCGCGCGGCTCCCCCCGTCAGAGTTTCTAGTCCTCCTTCGAGCGTGTGTGTGTGTTTGTGTGTGTGTGTGTTTTGTCCTCAGCGTAAGTTAGTTTAAATTCGAGTAAGTAGTATGTAAGTCGATTAAGTAGTATGTAAGCCTAGGGACCGATGACCTCAGCTGTTAGGTTCCATAGAAACTTACCACAAACTACCAATTTCCGAGTTATAACGTGTTAAAAAGGGAAAGTTTAGTTACAACCATCCGGTATTTGCACGCTACAGTTACGTTTTTTTTTTGTACAGGATACTTACGGGAATCCCTAATAGAAAAAATCCTGTCTGACGCCGCATCAGTTGGGTGGGGTTCAGAAAAGGTGCTTAATGAAAATTATACTTCGTTCAGAGTCTACGCCCCAACTCGTTTAAATTTAAACTGACAATTTCGGTCGACACAGTTTGCTGTGGTACTCAGCTCCCAAAACGTTTCCTCGCCGGTAGATGGCATTCGCTCGTAAGGCCCTGCGTGTCGTTCAGATAAGGGATATCACGGCCCACAGCTGCGTCGTCACCACTCCCAGAAGTTGGGCAGTATGTCTGCCTCCTTGGTGCACGCTTATCGACGCACCCCCTCGCGCTCGCGACATTAGGAAGTGTGCACCCTGCATCGTGCTATCAGCCGGCCGAAGTGGCCGTGCGGTTAAAGGCGCTGCAGTCTGGAACCGCAAGACCGCTACGGTCGCAGGTTCGAATCCTGCCTCGGGCATGGATGTTTGTGATGTCCTTAGGTTTAACTAGTTCTAAGTTCTAGGGGACTAATAACCTCAGCAGTTGAGTCCCATAGTGCTCAGAGCCATTTGAACCATTTTTTTCGTGCTATCAAACCGCGCACAGCGCCGCATCCGGCCAACTTGTGCAGCAGAAGCCAACTCCAACAGCCGCTGGCACACGCTCTCACACAGTAACCTCTTTAAACCTCGGCTCCACTCCCCTTCATCTTATCATTCAACTTAATTATTTTACAGCTAATTTCCTCGTGCCGCTACATTAAATGCACCTTGTTTAGTTGCATCGCATGCCTAAACACTCCTGCCATAGACAATTTAATTTCTAAATTGCTCTGATATTTGAAACCAACAGTCACTCAGATTACACTTGTAAGAAGACTAATAATAAGGAACGTAATAGTCTTTACACGAGAAAATTTTCTACACCTTATTTGAGTCATAGTTTTTATTTCGCCTGCGTTATTGTTGCTGGGGTGAGAGCACTTCTGTGCCTTAGGGAACAGTGTATACTGGCCTACAAACATTTAATAAGACTATATGCCAGGGGCACATTTGTAATTTTCATTATGAAAGAAATACAACACTGGTGTAAAATTCTATTGTAGAAAGTTACACCAGTGTTGTGTGTTCTTCATTCATAAGGTATAAGATATTCTACCAAGAACCTACGGAACAGCGAATCAATGCCAGTAATTTTCAGTAAAATGTTATTTTATATATCACTACCACTATCCACTAGACTTAACTACGTTCTTACTCTGTCAAAAGTAAGTACTTCAGCTTATTTATAAAAGGTGTTCTGTACAGGAATAGACGTTGGCCCCGTATTAACTCCCGTAGCATTACAATATTTTTTTCCCTACTCCGAAGGAGTAACATTCAAATTACCGGTTTTGGCAGTTTATTGCCGTCTTCAGATGTGATTACTTCACACACAGCTTCCTCATCATATGTAAAAATACGACAACGAATTATATACATCATGTCGTCACAAAAGACTGAAATTAAACTACGGATGTATGTATGCTATTTATGAGGAGCTTATGGAAGAGAGGGGTGCGTGAAATGGGGGGACAGGGAAAAACTGAGGCCATAGGGGAAGCAAGGCGGGTGACAGCGCAGTCTATTCGCGTATAGAGTTATCTTCGATGTATGACATTTTTGCAGGTAAATCCTTAAAAGCACAAGCAAGGGTAAAAATAATGGAAGTTGCCACAATTTTTAGTGTTTCTTAAATCTCATAACTTTACAGTAAATATAATGAAAGTTAAAAAATTTTATAAAAAAGTTTTCAAAAAAGTTTTGCAGTGACTTACTTGAATGACGACGTTTTTGTGGATTAATCACATTTGAAGATGACAATAAATTTCCGAAACTGATAGTGTGAATGTCTTAGTTAACAGACGATCTTGAAGCGGTAAACTATTATATCAACGTTTCTAACGGCGCAAACTTTCATTTGACACTGTCATTTCCTAAAAAAATTGGTAACGAAACATTTCTCACTCTGAAGTTCTTAAAGCAGCCATACTCCATCTTTTATAAAAGTAGAAAAGATTACGTGGGTAATTAACACTAGCGCTTCTCCTTAGTTCGAATTCCGCTGTTATGCATGCCGTTTCAGTACCACAAAATAATTAATTCTCTTTAGTTCGAGCTGATGATTGTCTGTTGAAAACTGAAACTTCGACATGCACAGCTCACCAGGGCAATAGATGATAAGGCAGATGGGTCAAAACTACACAGCTGTCATCCTAGTATTTCTGAGAGCTTGGTAGACAAGCTAATGTTCTAAATAGCCAGTTGACTACGGGAGGGAAGTCCAAGGTGTTTCGCAAGTAATAAATACTTCAGAGATGAAGTGTGTTTGTGCATTAACACTCTAAGATACCAACATGGAGGCAGCCGTCACAAATACGGTTTCGCGTAACTTAGACATTTTAGTCCTATGATAACCTCACTTCAAGGGGCCAGAGTCATTGTCTGATGTTTTTCATTGGGCTTAAGAACACTAACTACTCCTGGGATGCCTGTTACTTCTTGTTTTCACCTGTTCTAAATAGACCATTATAGCGAGATTTCTTACCTTAAGAATACCAGGTTTGTCCATGTTTTACATAACTAAAAAGACGAAGAGTAATAATGTCTCAGAGAAGCATTTATACAAAAAACCTAAAGGTTACAGTTGTTGAATTTACTGAGGCCTACGCAGAGGATTTGTTCTACAACGCCCTCTTCTTCGTAACATGACTTTCTCAGATGACTTGAATCTTACTCAATAACACACATTCTCATTTACTTAGTTAGCACTGACTAACTCAACTCCAACGTCCTTCCTCGTTAGGCAGATAATCGCACCAAGGATTAATGCATTCACTTCTTTTTCCGTCATAAGCGCCGGCCCCGGTGGCCGTGCGGTTCTAGGCACTTCAGTCCGGAACCGCGTGGCTGCTACGGTCGCAGGTTCGAATCCTGCCTCGGGCATGGATGTGTGTGATGTCCTTTGGTTAGTTAGGTTTAAGTAGTTCTAAGTTCTAGGAGACTGATGACCTCAGATGTTGAGTCCCATAGTGCTCAGAGCCTTTTTTTTCTGTCATAAGCGGACTGAGTTCACAAAGTGACTTCGGTGAAAACTTAGACGTCTGACTAAGATATGAAACTCCACCATACGGAAACAACATTCATCATTCAAACGTACGGTGTCAAAATATACGATTGCGATGTGAGCCTAATGAGTAAAGAGCACATAAGCCAGTTCTCACTAGTGCTTTTATTCTCCTTCAGCTTTTGTAGCTCCAATTTATTCTTTCAAAAACCACGATGGCGTTCCCCTCCATACTGTAAAACAAGATCTCCTGCCAGAGAATGTAAGTGAGAGAGGATGGTGGACCCTGGGCTGGTGTATAATTTTGAAACATGTTTTATGCTCGCGTATTATGACTTTATGAGCGCGTCCGCTCCTATAAGGGCCAACCTATACATTGCTTCTTGCTGCATATACCCCGCGAAAAGACCGTGAACATAAAATTAGAGAGATTCGAACTCTCACGGATGCTTTCGAGCACAGTATAAAAAGGAAAGTGGCACTCGTACACAAAGTTCCCGACGCTAAACATCATAGGGTGGCTTGGGGAGTATAGATATAGATGTACATGTACATGTTTCAACCATCGACTAATAGCTACCATCGTGATGAAATCAGTCAAGATAGATCCTTACCTGAGGATCTGATTTAACACCACTATTGCAAATCAATATGCAACTTTTACCGCCCACATAGGTGGAAGAACATGTTATCGATCTGGTCAGAATTAATCTGACACTTGGAGACTAAACTTCTCGTAGATGTACTTCTATATATCCGCAGAGAATTACATTTGAAAAGGATTTCACCAGTAATCATATTTCAGATTTTGGTTTTTTGTCATTTTCTCTGTGATTTGTCCACAAGCATTACTAAGCACAAGTTTGTTGGTTCGCTCTAACGCATAATAAATCACATTCTGGGCAGATACATCCCAAATAATAAAAAAGACAGCAAACTTCCAAGTTACTTACTTCCAGTATTTGGAGATTGTTGCACGAACAAAGATTGTTATACTCCCGCAACATGGGAGAGTGCAGGAAAACTGACAAAGAAAACTCATGTACTCCTAGGAAGGACTAGACCGTGCATGACACTTACAAAAATTTTCTTAATGGGTGGTTGACAAAGAAATCAATTTGAAAATCCTAGTCTTCTGGTCCTTAGCAAAGACAACGACGGGATCAAAAAATTCCGCCTGATCTCTTGTGGATAAATCTCCTGCTGAAACTGAAGACAACAAACAGACCCGGCGAGTAAATTTCGCATTTAGAACCACTTTCATGCATAAAGATACATCTATCGTGCAATTGTTTGACTGAAAAATTTTCTCACGATTCAGAGATTTTCGGTATTAGAAATCGGTGTTTATGCGACAGCACGCTTCATATTGTGTTTAAAAACGCGGCATATGAAAACGGGATTGTCAGGTGCTCATATTTTGAGTTGGTGATAAAAAGGTAGGGTGAAGTGTTTTAGACAGCCCTTGGTTTGGAGCCATTTGTACAGCCATCAGAAGGATCGTCTTAGTGTCACTGTCCTACACTACAGGGTCAA
This sequence comes from Schistocerca nitens, assembly GCF_023898315.1. NCBI lineage: Eukaryota > Metazoa > Arthropoda > Insecta > Orthoptera > Acrididae > Schistocerca > Schistocerca nitens. The sequence goes on along the minus strand of NC_064615.1, from coordinate 1,176,471,376 downwards.
AATATGAATGTAACACACTTCCTCCTGCTTAGCCAAATAGAGTTAATCGGTTTGCTCTTTTTTGCATTTGATGTAGTCTGTGGTGGGCTTGATGGGACTTACGGATTCACCATTATTTCAAGGGCGATTCAACGGAAAACCACCAGAAACGGGATTTTAACTACATTTCAAGCGTCACCAGCGGACCAACACCTACTCGAGGGTTAGAAGACAGCTGTACACTGCAAGTGGCTGAAATTCTTAAATTATATTCCTAAGAACTATCGCGAACAACGTTGATAATTTTCTTCATATCTTCAATACTTTCCGAAATATAGAGGTTCAAGGTTACCCTACTTGTACATGTATAATACGTACATAAAATCCACCGTAAGGCGAAAAGTCATCTATAAAGTGACGTAGCACGGAAAGGTATGTTGTAAAGCGTCTCCGTTATCTTCTGGAAACACCATTTTGTAGTGCTGAAGCACAAGCAAAATTTTTGCATGCTTAATCTGATCTGAGATGTGAAATTAGTTTGCATTGCTTCAATTTAACATAACCAAACTTTCTAAATTTTACTGACTTACATATTTCTTCTCATATGAGTTCGATGTCCTGCTGCAGCAGGATAAGAAGGAAATCAGCGGGAGAATGCTCCTATTGGAGCACAAAAATTGCAAATGTTTCCTGTTTCTTTCAAAGAGTCGGAGTGAAGAGTGGGGTATCAACTTCCTCATTCCATCTTCCTCAGCATCTTTAGAAATATTCCCAAAAATTTTGACATGCAAACATATACGCGCATTTTTATGCTATGACGTAAGAAGACAGTGGCAGTGGTAAAGAGACGGAAAAGTAACAAACACTGGAAGAGAGCAGACAGTGTTATAGAAAGAGCGAATGAGACAATGGGTACTGTGCAAGAAAGAGATGGAGGCAGAGACAGTGGAACAAAGTTAACAGTGACAGAATAGAAAAGAATGAAAGAGACAGTGCCACGGGGGAGGAATAAAGAGAGAGAGAAAGTGGAAGTGGATGAGAGCCAGTGATAGAGAGAGTATACGTCAACGACGACGAGCAGGAGGAGAAAGGTAGTGACAATGAAAAGAGACAGCGGCAGTAGGAAGGAGGAAATGAGATATTAGGTAAGAGAGTTCTAGAGGGAGACTGCGACAGTCAGAGAATGTTAGAGGAAGCCGAAAGGCACGCGTTTAAGCTCACGCAGGCTGGCGTGATGTCTGGAACAGGACAAGGAAATTAGAACTTAGAAAAACGGACGCAGATGGGGGAATACTTAACTTTAATCCATTAATGTTGAACGTAGCTCTCGTCTGTACATTATTTACAATATCAATAGTAACTGAACATTGGCGCCTTGCTAAGTCGTAGCAAATGAGGTAGCTGAAGGCTATGCTAACTATCGGGGGCAAATGAGAGCGTATTTTGTCAGTGAACCATCGCTAGCAAAGTCGGCTGTACAACTGGGGCGAGTGCTAGGAAGTCTCTCTAGACCTTCCGTGTGGCGGCGCTCGGTCTGCAGTCACTGATAGTGGCGACACGCGGGTTCGACGTATACTAATGGACCGCGGCCGATTTAAAGGCTACCACCTAGCAAGTGTGGTGTCTGGCGGTGTCACCACAGACACCACTTTTCAGTCACAGACTTTTGAATTAATAGGAACATATTAACATGTTTTGTACTCCCAAAGGAGCATCTTTCGCTGATATGTAATATTACTTAATATGACCAAAGTACTGAATCTTCCTCCACAATTTTGCAATCAATAGGCAACCGAGTGATACTTTTTCCTAGCTCATATTTGTCCTTCAGTTGTGTTTACAAACAAGGGTGTAACGACAGATGCACGGAATTACAAAATGGTATCTCTAACCTCTGTCTGTTGTAGATTGCTTCTGCATCATCGAAGTTCAGCCATTGTGATGTTGCTGGAGGAGAAAAATCTATTCTCCAGTATTCATAACTGGTTCAAGGAAAACCGGTCGCGAGGAACACAGCGTGTTTAATTCATCAATTATGTCTCGCAACTAATCGGATGACGGGATACTCGCCGTCTTTTAGGTTTTCCAAAGACTTTCGCGACAGGAAAATGATACTGCTAGATTACGTACTTTCGGCCAAACACCGCATGATGGCTTGTGGAGCACACTCAGAACCCCCCTCCTGCCCGCCTCCTCCACCAAGATTTCTTCGATACTATCAGCACAGAAAGTGTATATTAAAACTTCGTCCTACCCGTATTTTCGGTAGAAAGTCGACATTAGAAAACGGCAATTTGGCAAAATTGGAATCACATGTCTACAAGAATCTTTATTCAGTTAACACATCTTGCTAGCCACTTAGGACAATGGATACAATTTTGCATTAGAATACTCGAGTTCGGTAGTTCTATTCAGGATATAGGTTTTCCTTTTTTTTAATTCCATAATTTATAGACTGTATGATACTTTACCTGTGTTTCGTTATCACTATACAGAAATTACAGAAGGTGTTATAGAAAAGACGTGCAATTATTCAGCACTAACAATAAATGGCAGTACAGTCCTCTCCATTATTCCATTTTTGAACGAAGAGTTGACAGAAATACGATCTAGCGAGCCGCTACGTGTTTGGGGATAAAGAGAGGTCGATTTGAGCCCCCGATTCGAAGACTATGTATCTATTGTGACACATGCGCTGTCAGTGATACTGTATTTGAAGTACTATAACTGATCGCTCTTACTGAATGTAGTAAGTACATTTAACATCTTCACTTGATAGGTTTTTAAATTATTTCTGTGCTATGACAGGTAATTTTATTTTTAAATGATTATTACTCTCCATGTATATTTCTGACATGTGTGACCACTATTACGTTCAATAATTAAAAAAAAACGTATTTGCAGGTACATATCGTGTGGTAAACAATGTAGACTACAAAATTACTGAGCAAGTCAGAAAGAAAATAAAAAAATATGAATGAATTAAAGAGGTGCCACCTTCTTGCAAGAACATAATTGTTTTGTCCTGTTCAGTACCCAAACAAGTTTTACCAGATTTGTGGCATCTGCGCCCACCCCCTTTTTTTTCTACTCAGAGGCTGCCAACAAAAATGCCACAAGTCTATAATAATACAACTGTGTTGAGACACGTTTGGCAATTAAACAAAAAACAAGTCTTCTTGCAGTAAGGAGGACCCTTTGTAATTCAGGGTTCCACTATTATAAAAAAAAATCACCTGGACCCGAAATCCAACTTTAGAAATCCAGTATTATAGCGCAAAATTGAACCCACATCCCTTAGTGGGCAGCATCTAAATCAACATTCTTGTCCGGGACGTGATTTCAGCGTTGTCAAACTGCCTTGGTGTGATATCCATTTTTCTATCGAAAATGTGAACGGCAACAAATTTTGTAAGACGTATTTCTGTACGTCACTATTCAAGGAATCACCCTTTGTTATGTAGAGTTAGAAGTAACATACTGTCGAGTATTCTCTAATGTACAATCACACAGAGGATTATCACCGACTGACTCAAAGAAAATTTAGTAACACAAGGAAGTACAATGCACTCGTTCGAGAAAGTTCAGTAAAATTGACGATAATATGGGATACGCCACACGAAAGCGTTTAAGAGCCACTGATGTCCTTAAAAATCTTGAATGATTTATCTTGTAAGGCCAGCATCAGACTCAGAATGCTCGCTGGTCATACCACATGAAAGTGTCGGAACTGGATGATCGCAGTGGTGCAAGCAGAATGACCTGATATTGGCACAGAACGTAGTGCTCTCTTCAGATGCTGATAATTTTAAACATTGTTCGAAAAGTCGGCTCAACTGCCTATTCACAGTGTAAAATACACTTATTTTTAAATAATACCCACAACACAGGAAGATATCCCAAAATTATCCGATTACAAGATTTTTGACCGTGTCCTAAAGCCTATCACACAGTATTATATATCCAAAGATAACAGAACGGAGAAGAAGGAAGACCGACGAAATCAACCTCTTGGTGCAACAACCAACAATCCTCCAGAAGCAGAAGAATCCAGTGGGCGGCCCATGTAGTCCGTGTACCAGAAGAAAGATGAGGGCACTTCATGAAGAACCAGGTGCCGGCCGCTGTGGCCGAGCGGTTCTAGGCGCTTCAGTCCGGAACCGCGCTGCTGCTACGATCGCCGGTTCTCTTGCCTCGGGCATGGTTGCGTGTGATGTCCTTAGGTTAGTTAGGTTTAAGTAGTTCTAAGTTCTAGGGGACTGAGGACCTCAGCTGTTAAGTCCCATAGTGCTCAGAGCCATTTGAACCATTTTTTTGGAAGAACCAGGTATCAGACTCGCTGTAGGACGACCAAGGCGCTGGTGGACGGACGATCCGGCGATGGACCTGGTAGCCTTGGGGACTAAAGGCACCTCGAGGAACCGAGCACAGAAATACAAGGGTTCGAGGCAGTTAGTGGAAGCAGCGTGTGGACTGCAGGCCCTCTGATCGCTGTATTTCTGGCTGTCTATAGTTATAAGGAACAGTACCAGGTAAGGTAAATCGAAGAAAGCGTTGACATCAAAACTGAGGTGACGAAAGTCATGAGACAGCTGTATCCACATATACAGGTGGCGGTAGTATCGCGTACGCAAGGTATAAAAGGGCAGTGCATTGGCGGAGCTCTCATTTGCTCTCGGAGGTTTAATCTGAAAAGATTTCTGAGGCGATTATGGGTGCACAACGTGAATTAACAGAATGAGAACAATCGGTGAAGTCAGTATGGGATGTATAACGAACGTATCCATTAGGATAGTGCGGCGAAATTTGACTTCAGTGGGATATGGCAGCAAACGACCGACCCGAGTGCCTTTGGTAACACCACGACATCGTCTGCAGCGCCTCTCCTAGGCTCTTGACCATATAGATTGGGCCCTAGACGAAAACCGTGGCCAGGTCGGATGAATCCCGGTTTCAGTTGGTAAGATTGGCGCACATTCCACGAAGCTATGGACCCAAGTTATCTACTAGCGCGTGCAAGCTGGTGGTGGCTCGATAACAGAGTGGACTGTGTTTAGATGGAATGGGCTGGGTCCTCTGGTCCAACTGAACCTATCATTGACGGAAATGATCGGCTACTTCAGGACCAACTGCAACCATTCATGGACTTCATATTCCCGAACAACGGTGTGGCATGCACTAGGCCACAATTGTTCGCGATTGGTGTGAAAAACATTCTGGACAATTCAATGGAATTATTTGGCTGCCCAGATCGCCTAAGAGGAATCCCATCGCACATTTATGGGACATAATCGAAAGGTAAGTTCGTGCGCAAGTTCCTGCATCAGCAACACTTTCGCCGTTATGGTCGCCTGTAGAGACAGCATGTCTCAATATATGTACAGGGGACTTTCAGCGACTTACTGAGTCCACGCCAGGTCGAGCTCCTTGAGCACGCCAGACAACAGGAGGTATCCCATGACCTCTGTCACCTCGTTGTATATCGAATTCTGAGACGTGTTGAACTGATAGTAACAAGATATTGTAACCCACAAGATAGCGTGATGAACCTAAAACGTTAATATCTGGAAAAAAATTTACGTTAGTTTGCAACGCTGTAGTATAAATCTGAAGAACCGGTATTCTGTGAATGTTGTGTAACAATAGTTCCGTTTCCATAACATTTGTCACTAATGAAAAATGGAAGTTGGTAAAAGATATCAGCGCATACGATGAGACAAATCGATAGCCATTTTTCCTTCACTCAGTACACATGGAACAGAAGAGAACGTAGATAATGTTGGTTCGAAGTAACCTACAATTATTAACAGGGTGTATACCACCCGGGAGATCTGGGAAAAACCAGGGAATTTTTTTCATCCGGCAGAAAACGGGGAAAATCAAGGGAATTTCTTAGAATTCCGGGAATTTTTCATTGTTTTAGTTTTCAGTTACATTTTGTGATTTTCGCTGGTAAGAACCAGTACTCTAACAAATTATATTACTGTATCCCGCTTCTGCAGAGTAATGGTGCAGCAACAAAACATGAACGACAGAAAAAAAAGGAAATACGCCGTATACAACAATAACACACAGTGCTCATACGAGCGTCTGCCAACAGCAAAGTGTGTCAAAGGCTTTAGGAAGATGTAACCTCCCCGGAGAATTTTGAAAATGAAAAGAATTGAATAAGAATTGTAAATAGACCCAAATGTTAGCTTCCCACAGTAGTAAAACTCAATGATAATAACAATGTGCAAAAATGTTAATTCCCTACAAAATTATCTTTAAGATCAACCTGATAAATTGATTCTGGGAGGAAAAGCAAAGGAAATATTGTTTCAATTGTAATGATTATTTTCTTAAAAAATTGCTTTCAGAACAAAATTATTATTGGGGCAATTCTTGAACAAATTAATTACAGTTAATATACATTACATTATCACATGTGCGCAATGCTGCCTCATTACCTTATTCAAAAATATGCCTCGTCCCGAATCTTGACCAGAGACCCATGTCGACGCCCGCCGACTCCTCACACACAACTCCGACTGTCTCGCGCGCGCTACTAGCATAGACGAACTACATGCTCTCGCGACTCGCTACATACAACTGTCTCGCAACTGTACAGAACTCTCGCGCGATCAAGCGCAGACTAGCAACGATAAATAACTCTCTGGTCAGAGATTCTGTCATGCCTCGCCATCGCTGCTACTGAATACAGACGTGTTTCATAACCCTCCACTGGGGGGGCAAAAATTTGGCAGCGATGGTGAGTCATTTGGACCTGCCATGAGCAGCAAATTTTTTCTTAACTAATGAACTTTACAATTACAGCATATATACAGATATAGAACATGAAGTAAATGTGGTGCACATGCATCAAGTGCAAAACATATTAGACAATAACAAAATGTGAGTACAAAACAAATGACATAAGTGCACACGCACTGAAAATCTCTTTAGCATTTTCACAACAAAATAAACATAATGGCAAAAAATCATGTTAATAAGTGACATAAGTACACATGTACTATAGTTCAGCAAATCGAAAAAAAATGTATAGGCCATGAATATAAATAATGGTAGCAAAAAAAATGATTTTCACTATGTTACAAGAATTAGGATAGGAAAGGGAAGGATTGTATCATGGTTGTAGCACTTTAGGTTGCACGCAGCTGCACTGAAAGTCCATATCTTTCCACAGAAGTACAACACCAAGTGAGACAATTTGAAGTTCTTTCCCCACAAGTATTTATCAGCGTAGCCAAGACACTGAAATGTCGTAGTAATATTCCATGTTATCATTTTGGCAGTACATCAGGTACACCAAACAGTGGGACCATAATAACGTCTCCATCGCTCACGGTGGTGGACAGCATGTCGTGTCAACACCACGCTTTTACAAGGCACACCAACGTAGAATTAGTGCAAAAACCAAATATAGTGCTCCATGATCAGGAGGATGTACAGGACAAATGGATATTGCAGTAATTCAGGGTAGCGAGGTCAGAAGGTGAAGGACACTAAATTACATACTAGTCTTCATTAGGAATTACATTAGTAGTTTGCGGCATTCATAGCCCAGTTATCGAACATTTCTGTACCATGTATGTAGTATTACAGAAAAATGTTCATTAATTGTTTTACATAGAATATTTGCACCCATTCTCTAATTACAAATCATCAGAAGTCATTACTTAAAACAGGAGGTAGTCAATAATAATGTCGATACTCAATTATTGGTCATCCCAATACAATCATTTCTCAGTTACAAAGCATTGTTAATTAGTAGCATTCATTTTCCAGTTACAAAACATTATTAATTAATCATTTGTCATTTCAATATAGTAATAATCAGTAGCCTTCTTTTCCTAGTTACAAAGCATTATTAAATAATCGCATACTTTTCCCAGTTACAAAGCATAATGAATAGCATTCATTTTCTAGTTACAAAGCACAATTAGTAGCATTCTTTTCCTAGTTACAAAGCATTGGTCATCTCTATACAGTAATTAGTAGTATTCATTTTTCAGGTGACATATTATTCATAGCTGATCAGCATTACTCAGAATTCTCTTAAACTGGTATCAATATTTGGGACTGGTAATACTTTTTTTTTTTTAGCAATGCATTGCGTTGGGTAATTATAGAGGAAAGCAGGAGAGAAAAATTTGCTTCTGGGTTGTTGGTGTAAATGAAAATGTGTAACGTCATTCGTCATAAGTCAGCTGTGGCAAGATTATGAAACAAGTAGAGTATATGTAATCACATTCATAGATGACATAGATTTAATGAACCACTGCTTATAGCACATTAATTTCATAAATAATTTCTCCTGCAAAAATATATAAAAAATGGATTATTAAGCTGAAAGAAGAAGTGCATTATATGCTGAAAAGTAGTGAATTTCGAATTAACAGGTAGTGAAATGTGTATAAAAATGTGTTCCATGGCTGTCCTTTCCAAAACCTTCCGTCATTATACTATGCAATATAACACCTGCTGTCAAAGCAAACTGCAACAAATACTTAAATAACTATATAGCATAAATGCATAACTTCAACAATATCCTCATCTGTAAAGAAAAAAACTTCGTTATCCATCACTTCATTACTTATACACTCCTGGAAATGGAAAGAAGAACACATTGACACCGGTGTGTCAGACCCACCATACTTGCTCCGGACACTGCGAGAGGGCTGTACAAGCAATGATCACACGCACGGCACAGCGGACACACCAGGAACCGCGGTGTTGGCCGTCGAATGGCGCTAGCTGCGCAGCATTTGTGCACCGCCGCCGTCAGTGTCAGCCAGTTTGCCGTGGCATACGGAGCTCCATCGCAGTCTTTAACACTGGTAGCATGCCGCGACAGCGTGGACGTGAACCGTATGTGCAGTTGACGGACTTTGAGCGAGGGCGTATAGTGGGCATGCGGGAGGCCGGGTGGACGTACCGCCGAATTGCTCAACACGTGGGGCGTGAGGTCTCCACAGCACATCGATGTTGTCGCCAGTGGTCGGCGGAAGGTGCACGTGCCCGTCGACCTGGGACCGGACCGCAGCGACGCACGGATGCACGCCAAGACCGTAGGATCCTACGCAGTGCCGTAGGGGACCGCACCGCCACTTCCCAGCAAATTAGGGACACTGTTGCTCCTGGGGTATCGGCGAGGACCATTCGCAACCGTCTCCATGAAGCTGGGCTACGGTCCCGCACACCGTTAGGCCGTCTTCCGCTCACGCCCCAACATCGTGCAGCCCGCCTCCAGTGGTGTCGCGACAGGCGTGAATGGAGGGACGAATGGGGACGTGTCGTCTTGCGCGATGAGAGTCGCTTCTGCCTTGGTGCCAATGATGGTCGTATGCGTGTTTGGCGCCGTGCAGGTGAGCGCCACAATCAGGACTGCATACGACCGAGGCACACAGGGCCAACACCCGGCATCATGGTGTGGGGAGCGATCTCCTACACTGGCCGTACACCACTGGTGATCGTCGAGGGGACACTGAATAGTGCACGGTACAACCAAACCGTCATCGAACCCATCGTTCTACCATTCCTAGACCGGCAAGGGAACTTGCTGTTCCAACAGGACAATGCACGTCCGCATGTATCCCGTGCCACCCAACGTGCTCTAGAAAGTGTAAGTCAACTACCCTGGCCAGCAAGATCTCCGGATCTGTCCCCCATTGAGCATGTTTGGGACTGGATGAAGCGTCGTCTCACGCGGTCTGCACGTCCAGCACGAACGCTGGTCCAACTGAGGCGCCAGGTGGAAATGGCATGGCAAGCCGTTCCACAGGACTACATCCAGCATCTCTACGATCGTCTCCATGGGAGAATAGCAGCCTGCATTGCTGCGAAAGGTGGATATACACTGTACTAGTGCCGACATTGTGCATGCTCTGTTGCCTGTGTCTATGTGCCTGTGGTTCTGTCAGTGTGATCATGTGATGTATCTGACCCTAGGAATGTGTCAATAAAGTTTCCCCTTCCTGGGACAATGAATTCACGGTGTTCTTATTTCAATTTCCAGGAGTGTAGTTATGTACGTACGTATCAGTGAACAATGTGGGATTACAGTCTATGTTACGTGATACGGAAATGACCTCTGTGGGTTAATTGTTTGTTCTTCCGCAGATAGTGAGTGCTGAAATTCTAAAGCAAGTTGTACATTTTCATCCTTTAACATTATATAAGAATTCTGAAAATCAATAACTGCCTCGTGTTGTACCAGAAAATTAGTACCTAAAATAACGTCTGTTGTCAATAAAGGAACAATCCAAAAGTTTGAGTGAAATGTGTGACCTGCAATACAAAATGATAAATGTGTCTGTAATTTAACGTCTACTCCTTTACTCGATACTGCTCCTTTTACTTTCGTTTTGCCTAATGGTAATGTAGGATATGTATTCTCTTTGTTACACTCGTTGAAAGTCTCCTCATTTATAACTGACATAGGTGATCCAGAATTGATTACTGCTGAAAATTTCGATGAACCAATTTTAATTTCGATGACAGAATGTGAAATAGTTTTCTGAACAACTGGTCTTTCCTGTAAAAGAGTGTCTCGGATGTCGTCAAAAGTAATAACATTTTCGTGAACAACATTCTGCGTGTCAAAGGTAGTGCTTGTGTTACTGGAAGATGCGACCTGTACAGTATCTAGTCAAATTCTATCTGACGTGTTATTATGGTCAGGACGATTCTGTGGCATTTCGACTATTTGAACTGTTCTATTATTTCTTCCAGACGTGTTACGCTCTGGATGATACCTACTATCTGGTTCATTCACTAGAATATGTTGTTGCTGATCACTTTGTTGCTGGTAAGACCGACTGTTATTAAACGTACGCTGAAAATTGTCCTCATTATTTTTACGTCTGTAGTAATAGTCATTCCTATACGGTGCATTGCGATAGGAATTGAAATACTATGTTTTCTGTACGTAGTTGTTCCTTTGCTGCCGTGCGTTACTATTTGTTGTACCAGGGACTATACGTCCACGTGGCGAAACATTAAAGTTAGGTTGACCTTTTGCATTACATTGTTGGTTAGGTATGCTAACCGGCTCGTTTTGTTGCTGTTGTTGTGAAAAACCTCTATTGTCACTAAAATATGGTTCCTGCTGCTGATAATTTTGATGGTATTGATAATTGGAATTTTTTCTGTTATTAAAGTTTTGGTGGTTGTCATTCCTAAAGCGTCTGTTACTTTTACTATTGAAATTACGTGGCTGATCGTAATTGTGTATGTTTGTTGGCCTTGGTTGTTATATGAAAAATTTTTGTTTACAAAAGAATAGTCTGATTGCTGCACTTCTAAAAGCTGCAACATATCCCTGAATGCCGAAATATTTTCGTTTTGCTGACCCGTTAAAAGTGACACTCTTAATGACCGTGGTAATTTGGAAATGCATAATTGTATAAGTGCAGATTCACTGTACGGTTCACTTAGGTACTGGTTTTGTTGCACCATGTGCTCAAAAAATTGCGTGACACTGGGAAAATTTGTGTTCTCATAATTTGGTAAACTAATTAATTGATCTTTAATTCCGCGCTGTGTCGTCTTCGACCAATATGCTGACAGAAAAGCATTCAGAAACTCTTCTACTGAATAGCATTGCCTCGCGATCGGTCTCATACGAGTTGCCGGTTCGCTTTCTAAAAAACTGCAAATAAATTCAAGTTTATGCGTAACGGGCCAAGTCGGTGGAAAAGCAAAGCTAAATTGTTGAATCCAATCTAGCGGATGAATCTGTGTTCTGTCATTTTTAAACACTTTAAATTTTCTCACTGACAGAAAATGTTTGTAATCAAAATTATCGTCTCTGTATGATGGAACAGGTTCAGTATTGTAAGAGAATCTATTTGTCTGTGTCTGTTCGGAATCTAAGTCCCGTACTCTCTGTAGATTACCCAAATTATACGCGCTGTGTGAGCCTGACAAATGTTCGAAAAGTGGCGTCTGCTGTGATGTGTTATTAACTGAAATATTTTTCATCTCAGTTACCTCTTGCTGTAAACATGACAATTTTCTACGTAAGGTGTTATTAGACGAATCGATCTCATTGATTGTCTGTTGTAGATTTTGAAATTCAGGTGTTTGATTAAATGAAATCGGTGCAGCATCGTCTGATTTATTGTCATTAGTACTTTCGATAACCTCAATACGACTGGCCAATTCATCATATTTTTCAGTCAGTATTTTTGCCTGATCATCGTTTTTACTGTCAGAAGCATTAATCTGTTTTTGCAATTTACGTGTAGTTTCGTTCAGTTTTTTAACGTCAGCTTTGATGCATCGCAATCCTGTGTTAGTTCTAATTGTTCGAATCTGTCTGTCACTGTTTGAATATCTATTGTGTGTGTATCTGTTTATGATTTAAGATCAGAAATTTCATCACGTAATTCCGAGTTCAACTGTTCGATGGTATTAATTTTGTCGGACACTGTAGCAATATTGTTGTCTACGTATGTTTTTGCTTTCGCAAACATTTTACGTTTGTCTTCTTGTCTCTGTGCAGTGATTGTTTCCATTGCTTGACGTTTTACTTTATTTTGATCCTGAATAAATTTGCGGAAACGCGAATCACTGTTTTGTATGTGAAGATTAAAACGTTCGTCAATTTGAGAGTTCTGTTGGTCGAATTTCGCGTCTATCTTTGCGTCCACTGTACGCGAAAGTTCTGCTGTCATTGCTTTAAACTCGTCGCGTAATTGTGTAGCCTTTTCAGAGCATTGTTTACCGACTGCGCTAATTTCTTCTCTAAGTGTTTCTGTTGTAACTGTTTGCATATCCCTTAATTCTTGAGCAACAGATCTAATTTCTTCGCTACTTTTCTTTGAACAAGCCTCAATTACCTCGCGTAACTGTTCCTTAGTATCATGACACTGCGCGGCAACGGCTGTAATCTGCTCGCTAAGCTGTCTAGAATTGTTGTCTAATTTTTCATTAAGGCTGTCATGTTTTTCATTAAGCTGTTTGATCTGTTCACTAAGCTGTCTAGAATTGTTGTCTAATTTTTCATTTAGCTGTCTGGAATTGTTGTCTAATTTTTCACTCTGTTGTTTGAAATCTTCCTTAAGTTGTTTATTCATTTGTAGCAAAAATGCCATAATTGGATCCGACACAAAATTATCATTTCTATTCTCCGTGTTGTTTAGTGCTGTACCTGGAATTGTCTCGCTTTCCGTAACCATTTGGTTATTCTGAGATTCACAAAAAGGTTTGTCAGTCGGATGTACACTGTCAGACATTATTTCGGAATTAAATAAATCCGTCGTACTTTGTGTATCCTGTTCATTTTCATTAGACAAATTTGTGTGTTCGTCACGTGAATTTAGTAAACCGGTTGTGTTAAGCTGGGCAGCGCTCATTACAATAGAGCGTCCCGCGTCATCAATTGTTATCAAATTAGCAGAGGAGACAATTGAGTTCGTTTGCTCAATAGTAGGATGATTGTCAGTAAACGGTGGATTGTCATCATTACACTGCGCGTCACAAGCACTATCAGTGAAGTTGCTTAAGTCGGTAATTTCATTCATTATACCTTGCGATACACTATTCACAGTCTTTCGCGGCATTTTTGCAATAGTCACAATTATTCACAAAAGAAATAAGCACAATGCAAAAGCAACACACAAATACAACAGAGCAACGAATTGCCGATGATCTGAGGAAAGAAAGTCATAAAATTAGTAAAAGCGTTGCGCCAAATGCTAATTATATTAGGTAAATAAGAGCAAAATATCTGACTACTTCTCAGAAGATTCTCAACGAAATACGATCCTGGACCGGATGTCGCCAAGTGTAACCTTCCCGCAAAAAATAAAGATAATTTTTAAATGTGAATATTCATTCTGCTAAGTCTAACCTCCCCGTAATTATTTTTAAATGATATGAATTGAATGAAAAATGCAAATAATGCCAAATGTTAGCTTCCAACATTAATAAAACTCAATGATAACAAAAATGTGAAAAAATGTTAAGTCCCCACAAAATTAACGTTAAGATTAACCTGATAAATTGATTCTGGGAGGAAAAGCAAAGGAAATATTGTTTCAATTGTAATGATTATTTTCTCAAAAGATTGCTTTCAGAACAAAATTATTATTGGGGCAATTCTTGAACAAATTAATTACAGTTAATATACATTACATTATCACATGTGCGCAATGCTGCCTCATTACCTTATTCAAAAATATGCCTCGTCCCGAATCTTGACCAGAGACCCATGTCGACGCCCGCCGACTCCTCACACACAACTCCGACTGTCTCGCGCGCGCTACTAGCATAGACGAACTACATGCTCTCGCGACTCGCTACATACAACTGTCTCGCAACTGTACAGAACTCTCGCGCGATCAAGCGCAGACTAGCAACGATAAATAACTCTCTGGTCAGAGATTCTGTCATGCCTCGCCATCGCTGCTACTGAATACAGACGTGTTTCAAAGAATATTATGTAATGCTTCCTAACAACAAATTGCCTCCGATGAGCGTGCCGTGGCAGCTGTTTACGTTAGATTCGTTTGAGCAGTTGAGTCGCGTATGAGTAGCACCTTCTCCCGCTTCTGGCTACAGAAGTGTGGCTGGGCGCCTCTATCTAGTATTGCCCCGGTTCGGAAATATCGTAGATCCGGGGCTACGCACAGAGCAGATTTGAGTTGTAGTGGGGAGGTGGCCGCTCGCCAAGTGACCCGTGTTTACGTTTAGTGATTTTGCTGTTTTCTCTCCATTTATTGCTCTCACATTAAATGAAAAAAAAAAAAAAAAAACGGATTTCTGTGGCCGGGAGCTATCAAATGAATTAAAATACGTTCGTATAATTGCGGAAGGCTAAAATATGTTATTGGTTTCACGTTTTATTTCCGCCTTTCTGACAGTCAAGCATTAATCGCCTTGTAGAAGAATGAAGCTATTTTTGTCGGTTTCGTAAAGAGATTTGGCTTTTATTAATCTTTTGCTCTGACCAGTCAATTTATTTGAAACGAAATGTTTACTTTCACACTGTTGGCTAGTTTGAACTGTTCGCTGCATTTCAAGTTCACGTTTTTCATCTTCTAGCTCGTTTGGCATTATGCCATAATAAAGAACCAAACATGAGATAATGCAGTACTGGTACTCAAGAAAATGTACATCCGATTCTGAATATACGAATGTGCACTTTAAGCCGAATTATGCATTTTAGTAAGGTTCACGAAATTCCAATGCTCTTAAAGTATCCTCTGATGTCTTGTTTCCTTTATGACATAATGCAAGATCTTTTAATATTCTACACGTACGAACATGCGGGCTACCTGCGTCATTGTAGCTGCGTATGGGCAGTGACGCCCGTTACTTGGTTCTCTCTGGCAACTGCTGAAACGAACCTATTTCTAACAAGTCACGGGAAAACATTGCGAATGATGGTTTGAAAAGCGTTACTTTCAAAGTAAATTTCGTTTTACGCAAGATGAGAATGTAGGATGAAATGGCTCTGAGCACTATGGGACTCAACATCTTAGGTCATAAGTCCCCTAGAACTTAGAACTACTTAAACCTAACTAACCTAAGGACATCACACACACCCATGCCCGAGGCAGGATTCGAACCTGCGACCGTAGCAGTCCCGCGGTTCCGGACTGCAGCGCCAGAACCGCTAGACCACCGCGGCCGGCATGTAGGATGAATTTATTAAATCACAGAGCGTTTGACTCATTTAAAAATCAGCTCTTTGAGGACGACCAAGAATTTCGAGCCCAGAAGATCAGACATTTACGTCGTTTTTAAAAATTTTACTGGCACATTTGTGTGATGTATCTTAAAGTGTAACATGCGCAAAAAAATCAACATTATATGTGGAAGCTTAGCTTCTCTTGCAGCGTATTAATGTTAGAGACCCATATTATACACTCCTGGAAATGGAAAAAAGAACACATTGACACCGGTGTGTCAGACCCACCATACTTGCTCCGGACACTGCGAGAGGGCTGTACAAGCAATGGTCACACGCACGGCACAGCGGACACACCAGGACCCGCGGTGTTGGCCGTCGAATGGCGCTAGCTGCGCAGCATTTGTGCACCGCCGCCGTCAGTATCAGCCAGTTTGCCGTGGCATACGGAGCTCCATCGCAGTCTTTAACACTGGTAGCATGCCGCGACAGCGTGGACGTGAACCGTATGTGCAGTTGACGGACTTTGAGCGATGGCGTATAGTGGGCATGCGGGAGGCCGGGTGGACGTACCGCCGAATTGCTCAACAGGTGGGGCGTGAGGTCTCCACAGCACATCGATGTTGTCGCCAGTGGTCGGCGGAAGGTGCACGTGCCCGTCGACCTGGGACCGGACCGCAGCGACGCACGGATGCACGCCAAGACCGTAGGATCCTACGCAGTGCCGTAGGGGACCGCACCGCCACTTCCCAGCAAATTAGGGACACTGTTGCTCCTAGGGTATCGGCGAGGACCATTCGCAACCGTCTCCATGAAGCTGGGCTACGGTCCCGCACACCGTTAGGCCGTCTTCCGCTCACGCCCCAACATCGTGCAGCCCGCCTCCAGTGGTGTCGCGACAGGCGTGAATGGAGGGACGAATGGAGACGTGTCGTCTTCAGCGATGAGAGTCGCTTCTGCCTTGGTGCCAATGATGGTCGTATGCGTGTTTGGCGCCGTGCAGGTGAGCGCCACAATCAGGACTGCATACGACCGAGGCACACAGGGCCAACACCCGGCATCATGGTGTGGGGAGCGATCTCCTACACTGGCCGTACACCACTGGTGATCGTCGAGGGGACACTGAATAGTGCACGGTACATCCAAACCGTCATCGAACCCATCGTTCTACCATTCCTAGACCGGCAAGGGAACTTGCTGTTCCAACAGGACAATGCACGTCCGCATGTATCCCGTGCCACCCAACGTGCTCTAGAAAGTGTAAGTCAACTACCCTGGCCAGCAAGATCTCCGGATCTGTCCCCCATTGAGCATGTTTGGGACTGGATGAAGCGTCGTCTCACGCGGTCTGCACGTCCAGCACGAACGCTGGTCCAACTGAGGCGCCAGGTGGAAATAGCATGGCAAGCCGTTCCACAGGACTACATCCAGCATCTCTACGATCGTCTCCATGGGAGAATAGCAGCCTGCATTGCTGCGAAAGGTGGATATACACTGTACTAGTGCCGACATTGTGCATGCTCTGTTGCCTGTGTCTATGTGCCTGTGGTTCTGTCAGTGTGATCATGTGATGTATCTGACCCCAGGAATGTGTCAATAAAGTTTCCCCTTCCTGGGACAATGAATTCACGGTGTTCTTATTTCAATTTCCAGGAGTGTATGTGAAAGCTTTGTTTTTCTTGTAGCAACACTATATATATTAATTTAACCCATTAACTTTCCTTATTTTTATGTTCGCGCTTCTTAAGAATGATCTTGCTATTGGCTGACTACATCATATGTACTATGCTGTCATCAGCTGGCGAGATCACGTGACATGAGCTATGACTGGCTTACAAAAGCGCGTCGCAATCTCGATTTCTATGCTTCGTAAAGTAACAGGCGTTGTTTAGTGGAACTCGAATTTATACCTTCGTAACACGAAAATAAGCAGCGTACATGCTGCTGCACATTAAAGATCTTTCGAAGTCGTGTTTTTTCCGCTCTGAGTTTCGTTTTCTAAAGTGCTCGGAAATTCTACGTCGGTGTATAAAACCATAAATATTCAAAGGATTGATATGTTTTACAGTGCCGAGGATAAGTATACTGTCATTTTATTAACACGGAAAAACAATATTTTCATCCGGGAGAAAGTATTTTCAACCGGGAAATCCGGGAAATTTTTCTCCTTGTCCATGTATACACCCTGATTTTTTATATATATATATATATATATATATATATATATATATATATGCAGAGCCCAAAAGCGCATATATTACGACGTGAATGTCTCTACTTGTCTCATTAGCTGCGACAGAACGCGTTGCTGTGCGAAGCCGAGCTTTCCGTGCCGTATTGTTCTGCCATATCTTTTGTTTGGGTTATTGTCATCTGTATGTCATTCTCTCATTTTAACGAGAACATTGTCGTTAGGAGGGGTAAAAATATGCAGATGCCAATAGGACAGAAAGCAGCCTGCAGCGCAAAAAATGAACTCTGATATGAGACACATCTTACGTTCGCTGTCAATAGACGGTAGATTAATGAAAAACGTGTCCAGTATAGCATTTTGTTCATGTTAAGCAACTGCAGTCGCATATAATGAAATAACATGCAAAAGGTTGCATAAAAGAAACTTAATTTCTTTACAGGTGTTTTATGCAAACACTGTGAACTACGTGTAGGCATTAAGAGCTCTTATAGTAGTAATGGTTTCATGATTTTACTACTTATTGCTCCTGCATGTATTTTTAGGGCTATGGCATTCTGGGTTTATGCATTTTATTATTGACACTTGCAAATAATGCGATAGGCGTAACCTTTTAAAAAAGGGCAGTAAGTGTCCGAAACCAGTAAAGAAATTAAATTTCTTTTATGCAAGTGGCTGCTTATTATCTCTCTCTCTCTCTCTCTCTCTCTCTCTCTCACACACACACACACACACACAAACACACAAACATATCAACTAACATCACGCGCTATATTGATGCGAAAGTTTTGACTTACTGGAAATGCACCCGGTCACCGTTAAGCGCCAAGCTAGGCCCAGAGAGAGGTGAGCAACTTGCGGGACGAATCCAGCGTAGTCTTCTGTGGTCCTTTGGAGGAAACAGTCAGCATTAGCTTGTCAAACGTAGTTCTGCAGACTCATATAGTGACATCAATAAAATATTTCTTTTCCTTTTTTTCAGAATTTGTTCAGATTCTCGACAGCATATTTTCACCGCCTGATCAAATAAGAACTGAAGCACCCAGAGAGGCGGGAGGAAACGAAATGACACTTCACGGGGTGAGATAATATGTGATGTTACTGCAGTAATTTAAAAATCGAGTCAAGTTTGCAAATAACTTAGCAATGTGAGCCTACTCTTCAGTAATACGCAGCACCCCCTCTGGACTTGATGCATATACCTTTTCGGTTAGGAAGAGAATCATGAAGCCGTGGTATCCTCCCCTGAGGAGCCGCAGTTATTGTAACCGGCCTTTGATATCCTTGATACTGGCGCGGAGACGGATTTGACTTTCGAACTGGCCCCACAAATTTGGTATCGGTGACAGATCTGGGAGTCTCGCTGGCCAGAGGAGTTCCTCAGTCTCACGCAGATACACACTGCCACACGTGGACAAGCGTTGTCCTCTTGAAAAGTGGCACCACGATGCTGTCACATGAGAGGAAGCAGGATGTCAGTGACGCAGCGCTATAGCCTGAAGGTAGTAAATACCTGATGGTTCCGCACACCATGATGCCAGGAGCAAGCGCGCGGTGCCTCTCCAGAACACCGCCGCCATACTCGCTGACGATGGTCATCCGGTGTAGCGAAAACAGCGATTCGTCGCTGAAAAAGACGCGAAACCATTCGTTAGCATTGTATTCATTTCGGTCACGGCAACTTTCCGAATTCAGTTGTTTGCGTTGTCGTGTTAATGGCAGCCTACTCCTAATTCCCTATTCTGCCTGCTGCTAGTCTTCGGCCAGTTGTGTGGGATGACACAAATGCTTAAAATTACAGCAATAAGAACTTTGCCACGACAAGTAGTGACAATGTAAACACATGTCGTGCAAGACCCTGAAGGCAAAGGAGTCCACGCCACGGGCTGCAAGAGTGGAAGAAGAAAAGCGTAGTGCGATGGTGTTCTTCTTTCATATTGAATACGTGTCAGTTAAACACGAATGAGGTCCCGAAAATACAACATCAACGACGTATACCGACGACCACAGAAGATTAATGGCTTGTTGATGTGCAGTTATTTGAATTACAGGCGTTGGTTATGTACTAGCTTGCTTAACACTTCCATTTCCGTTTTACGCTTTCTCAAAGATAACCGTTGCTCGTCAACTCGTAACTGTTGATTACAACAAAAACAAATTTGGTATTGTACACCATATTCGCCAGAATGTATTATTATATACAACTCGTATGAAAGAAGGAAATATCTCCTCCTGCTCTCCAGGTATAAGTCATAACAATGAATTAACTTTATGAACAATTTATTATCAACTGGAGGAAGTTACAAATTATGATGGCACCTTCGTCCCATGAAGCACAGAAACGTTCATCGACATTTAATTTTAACAGATATGGTACAAAATACTTATAAAACATTCTAGTAATGATGAAACAGCGAAATAAATAACATCCAAGTGTCTACAGATCCATATGTGCTCCTGCACTTCCATGAAATTTTGTCCTTAGCTTCGGCTGTACATTTCCAGTCTCGTGGAGCACCTACGCCATGTTCTTCTTGCCATATCGCAGCGAAGAGACTCCCAGTGCAGTGGCTTTAGCTCGCTGAAGAGTGCCTCACACTGAACTGCATGATTTTGTTCGAAATTAATTCGGTGAATGTGGATTCCTTGACGTCAGCTGTATTAGTTGCATGTGTACCGCCCCATATTAATATATGAAAATTTGTGCCAGACCGGGATTCGAACCCGGATTTCCGGCAAATAGCGACCTGTCGTCTTAGCCACTTGCATGAGGTATGATTCTGAACTGAGCCACTCAAGAGTTCGCCGGATTCCACAGCAGAAAGTTAAACCACCTCTCCTTGTTGCAAATACTGACGTAAGGTATAATACGTTCTAAGACAAAAAAAAAAGAACGACTCACCATTAAGGAATTATCGGAATGGTACGGAAATCAGTAGATGTAATGTACATGTGCAGATAAAAAATTACTACAATTTCGAAAAAAAGGCTTTCACAAGACAAAAGCGCGTTGGTCCACCTCTGGCTCTTGTGCAAACTGTTATTCGGCTTGTCACTGACTGATAGTTGTTGGTTGTCCTCCTGAGGGACGTCGTGCCAGATTCTGCCCAATAGGCGCGTTAGATTATCAAAATCCCGACATGATTGGAGGGTCCTGCCCATAATGCTCCAAAATTTCTCAGCTGCTGGGTTCCGGCGACCTTGTGGGCCAAGATGAAGTTCGACAAGCACAAAGCCAAGCCGTCGAAATTCTCACCATGTATGGGTGGGCATCATCTTACTGAGATGTACGCCCAGCATGGTTTGCATGGTAAGAAAAAGTGAAGCTTAGAATATCGTCGACGTTCCGCTGTGATGTAAGGCTGTCGCGGATGTTAAACAAAGGGGTCCTGTTACGAAAAGAAATGGCAGACAAAGACCATGACTCCTCGATGTCGGGCCGTATGGCTGGCACCCCAACGCTGTCCGAGTCGTCACCAGACACGTCTTCGGCCTGGAATCCCGTGGGCCTCGCTTCGGACTGAGCCCCAATGAACAGCGGAGACGTGTCTGCAGCCATCCTGGACAGCGGTGGGATATCAACCCGCCGACCATACGGCCCGAAAGTCAGGAGTGAAGGTCTGCTGTGCCATTTCACTTCATACCTTGGGCTGCAGGCTGTTTGGAGAATTATGGGCAGGGCCCTCCAAACACCTCGGTGTTCGAGTATGTAAACCGCCAGTTGGACAGAATTTGGCACGATGTCCCATTGGAGGACATTCAAGAATTTTGTCAGTCAGTGCCAAGTCGGATAAATACTTGCTTAAGCGACGGAGGTGAACCAACGCTTTATTGACTTGTTCAATTTGTCAGACTCTTTCTCTTGAATACATCACCCACGTTTCCCAAAATTGTAATCACTTTTTTGTCTGTACATACACATCACATCTACCGGTTTCCGACACAGTTTAGTAATTCCTTCGTGATCCGTCGTTTTCTTTTTTTTATTTGACCCTTAAATGTAAATTGCCCCTTTACATAATTTTTATTTTTGAAGTGTTTTATTTCTTAGGAGCGCTCACAGTGCTAACACTTCGTAATTTAGGACTATCTATTTCGCGCCATAGTCTTTTCCTGTGGCTTCTTTCTTCATTCAAAATACCCCCTCGCCTCTTGGGTAAGGGAGGGAAGAGGGGTGATTTAAGAACAGCGCCAGTTCTCTAACGGCTCCCTCGAGCGAAAAACTCATCGCTGCTGGAATTTGAATGCCGGGAGATGCAGCTTTCTACGGCCGGACAGGCCCACGCCAACACAGACACATAAGAACCAGCGTGCCACTGCATAAAACACGCTTATTACAGATATTTTACATTCAGACATACAGATTCTAAAGTTGGAATAACTCGAATCAGTTATGATATATGTTCTCGAATGTAGTACAACAAAGCACGCATAATCCGCTCAGCTGTAAAAGGTTACTGCGTTTTCGTTCACGTCTATCCTTCATGAAACACTGACTAGTCTCCGACTACAACGCATTTAGTAGCTTCGTAGTCTCCGACTACAACGCATTTAGTAGCTTCAGTCGCTAAATCATGATCTCACAGCATGTGCCGTACGCTTTTAGTTTCTTCGTGACATTGCCTGTAGCCTATTTCTTACCTTACATTCAATTGCAGCTCATTTCTCGATGCCTTTGTTTTGGTAGCTACGCTAGTGCACTGAACACTGTCTCTGATGCTTGGTGTACATATCGTTTCTTTCATATAGTGGTTAGTGTACAGTCTTTAATGGTTATAATATTAGAAACCAAGATCGCTTGATGTGAAATACACTGACGAAGAAATTGCAACACCAAAAAAGAGCTGTGCGACATAAACGAAAGTTGCTAGGTGTGTTTCTACATCTGAAAGATGATGTCTATCCAGATTTCGTGCCAGTCGCATGAGGGCGGCGCTGGTAGCGCCACCATGAAGAAGCGGGTCAGGTTCGCTTTAAATACACGCTGTAACGGTCGTGATGGTTAGTTACCTTTGAGACTGGACGTGGTCAGTTGATGTTAGTCAAAAATGCCTTTAAACGGAGAATTACTATCTTTGGCCCGAAAAAAGCGTGTTATTTGAGAATTTTTTCTCGGGATGTGTTATAGATATCAATGTCAAATATGGTCAAAAAGTTTATTGATATTTCCTCTACAAACTGGAATTCTTTCGATCGGAAATGTCGAAGAGCAAAGGCGGAAGTGCCGTCGGAACGAAACAAAATTTCGATGTAGACGTCGATGCGCAGTATGTCGCAGGTCAGCCGGCTAGTCTGAAACCAAAATTGAGTTGACGTTAGTTCATAAGATTCTTCAGGAGTTGTACCTCGTTTATTTGGACCATAGTAAACAAAATGGCGGCCATTTGAAAAAAAAATGTTTTCATGGATTTTTTTCGATTTCGTCGGCCGAATAAAAATATTTTTTGTTGATGGATCAGAATAAATGTGGTGCAGTTCCTAGAGAATTTAGTTAGCTTCGTCGGAAACAAAGAATCATGCCAATCGGTTCAGTAGATTTGGGGTTACCGTACCGCGCGGTTAAAAATAACGTCATTTCGAGAAAAACGCGTTTAACGTTTTGACTACACATAAATCCATTATTATACAACTTACGTTCAATCTGCCATTCCGGGTCCATAGAGGGCGTTCTGTTCGATCTGGGCCATCCTGCGCTGTTCCAGAGCAGCTCGTACGGCCGGTGACAAGCGGTTTTCGGCCTCTTGAATCCGGTGGTCGTCCGAATGCTTGCCGAACTGCATCGAATAGTGTCGCAGGGTGACGTCCATCGTTGTCATGGTCTTCAGAATTGCTGAATACCCTTCGTTGAAGCTGCTCACTACCAGGAAAGTCGCAATCTCCACAGTCTTCGCACCAGAATACAAATGCTTGGGGGCTAACTTCCTAACACACGCGTTCAAACTTTCATTTGAAATTTGTGGGTTTCCTCCCAAGCACCGGTACAATAACTCGTCCTCCGAAAGAAAAAAACTAGTGCGTGAAAATGGCCGATTTCATTCAGGTGCCTTTCTTTGTTCATTCGCGAATAACATATGTTTCCGTTCCGTATTCGGAAAAACCGTTTCAGGGGTGGATTCTAAACACTTTTCTGGTTCCAAAAATCCAATCTGAAAAAATCGATTTTTTAAACCAGAAGATAGTAAACCTCCCCTTAAGGCGGCAAACACGCCATTATCGACATCTAATTGAGTTCAAACGAGGTAGTGTAGCAGGGCTAGGAGAAGTTGAATGTTCCTTTTGCGGTCTTACAGAAAGACTTGGTGGGAATGTGGCCACTGTACAGAACTGCTGGCAGCGGTGGTCACGAGAATATACTGCTGTAACAAGATCGGCCTTGCGGACGGCTACGTGGCACTACCGAGAAGGAAAACCACCGTGTTCTGACTGTGGCCTTGAAGCACCTTACTGCATCTGGAGCAGCAATCTGAGTGGCCGTTGGCACCACAGTGACACAGTAGGGTGTCTACGACCCGGGACAACCGGGAGATCCGGGAATAACCCGGGAATTTTTTCATCCGGGAGAAAACCGGGAAAAACCCGGGAATTTTTTAGAATTCCGGGAATTTTTCGTTGTTTAAGTTTTAAGTTAATTTTCTGTAATTTTTACTGGTAAGAACCGATACTCTACCTAAAGGATATTACTATATACCGCTACTGCAGAATAATACTGCAACATTAAAACATAAACGAGAGACAAAAATGAAAATAAAACTTAAATTGCAAAGGAAATGCGCCATATAAAATAACGAAGTGCTCGTACAAGTGTCTGCCAACAGCAGAATGTGTCAAAGGCTTTTTAGTACCTTTTCCCGCTTCTGGCTGCAGAAATGTGGCTGTTGGCTGTGTAAGTAGTAGTAGCAGCAACCACATGGTACCACATGGTACCCGGAAAAATTTTACTGGCGAGCCCAAGCTGCCAGATTCACGCGTGCGCAGCAGGCCCGGATCTAGGGGAGGAGGGGGTGGGGGGGCAAACCATGGTATCTGAACCGGGCGGCAAATTCGGGGGGGAGGGGGGGACAAATTCATATTCTTGAGGAAAAAAACCTTGTTTCACAAAGCACATAGCATCCAGCGCACGTCGGTCTATCGATTATTCATATGATTTTGAAACGCACCCTTTTTTTTGGACACATTCTAAGTTGATTTCTGAATGAATTACAAGTTGATTTTTGTATGCGTGCATATTGATTGTACGTGAAGTCTCTGCCAGGGTAATCGTCGTCACTTCTAGAAACAAACTCTCCTGCAGACAAAACGGGACGGGGCTACTCGAGCTGAGCGGAATAAACCCGAACCGGTGAATATCAAGTGCAGCTTGTTTATGTGATTGATTCGGTTTGCGAGTGTTCAGCGTTGTTATAATTACTAGCGAAATCCATAGATTCAGACTACCAGAGTGAAAATAAACGACTAACAGGTAAGAAAGATTACGTACTATCTTCTCGGTGTACCCAAGAAAGTGAAATTTTGACAGAGAATTTTTGGCCAGATCGCTACAATAGACAGGGCCAGTGGTAGTCCCCTGCTAGCAGCCGCTTAAGCTCCGTTCTGGAAGTAGCGCGGGAAACGCATTGTACGAACTCGTAATAACGCCTAACCGGAGAACAACCGCTGGATACCTAAACCGGTGATTGTGGCAGGGGTAGTAAAGTTAACCGGAGAATGAGTTTTGGCAGTGGTAGGAATAGTTACAGAATTAGTGATGATAAGATTGTCTGTTAGAACGAGGAAGGAGAAGAAACGGGGGCATCACACAAATTATGGAAGTATATGACGATTCCAAATTTATACAAAAATTTCGTTCTACTTTTCAGTCTCGTGCATGAGAAACTGGAGAGCATGAACGTAAAGCTTTTTCCTTGTAGTAGGGCAAATAGGTAATGAATTATTTTGTCTTATTAAAAAAATGATCATTATTGCCAAAACAGTGTCGCTTATTTGGTGTGTGTTACAATTGCTGCAATATTAGAAAGGCCTATTTTGTTTTATACGGCACACAGTGACAAAATTGACGTAATCAGATAGAGAAACCACACCAGTCTTGGGTACTAATTGTATTAACAGCTTTTTCAGTATTAGACAACGACATTTTCATTTTTCACGTAGCAAAACGATTGACGACCTTTGATAAGGGAATAGTTCTTTCGCAGAAAGGAAAGAACGCCATGTAAAGCTGTAGCAAGATTAGAGAGAAAAATCGCTAGATTCTAAGTTCTAGGGGACTGATGCCCGTAGATGTTAAGTCCCATAGTGCCCAGGGAGCCAAAAATCGCTAGAACCTAAGGATTGAAGAGATGTGTACTGTCTTGCTTGTCTCTTGTCTTTACTGGCTTTAGGTATCATATATTTAATTTTATGTTACACAGAAGAGCAAGTTATTAGCTAATAGGCAATAAAGAGTCCACATTTTCTGAAGAGTTCTTGTTCTCCTAGTTACAAATAATCCTATACAGTATTAATTGCGAGGGGTTGGGGAGAATGTCAAACCGGTCGACTCGGAGCAGGATACGTACAACAGGACATTTTAATTTCCACTGTCCCGATATAGTTTGATGGCATCCATTACAAAATATACACGTTTGAGTTCCACAGAGTTAAATATAGTAACGTGCACTATAATAATGTTGTTTGAAGAGGCATGACACTGCATTTTTTTTTCCGACGTTCTGCTGCGTGGAGTAGTCTGAGTTACAGTGGGGAGAGGGGGGCTAGTCTCCACGTGATTTTTGTTTCCTCTTCGTTTTCTGCTCTCACGTCAAATGAAAACAAGACGGATTTCTGTGTCTGGGAGCTATCAGATGAATTAAAATATATTCACATAATTACGGAAGACTAAAATATGTTACTAGTTTCAGATTTTATTTTGTTTCCACCTTTATGAGTCAAGCATTAATCGCCTTGCAGAACAGTAAAGTTATTTTTGGCGGTTTGCTAAAGAAAGTTGGCTTTTATTAGGGTTTCCTGCTGAGACAGTGAATTTATTTTAAACGATTTGTTTAATTCCACACTATCGTCTAGTTTCAACTGTTCGCTTCGTTTCAAGTGCACGTTTTTCATCTTCTAGCACGTATAGCATTATGTCATAACAAAGAATCAAACATGAGATAATACACTACTGGTACTCGAAGAAAATTTACGTACCGAAAACTACACTGAAAAGTTTCATATGAGGTCAAGACCTACGTCATTGGGAATTTGGACATACGAATGTACACTGTAAGGCGAACTAAGCCTTTTAGTATGGTTCACGAAATTTCGACGCTCTTAGAGTATCCTCTGATGTCTTGTTTCTTTTATGACAGATGTAAGATATTTTAATGTTTTACACGTACGAACATACGGTTTTCCTACGTCACTAAAGATGCGCAAGCGCGGTGACGCCTCTATCTGGTGCTGTCTGGCAACTGCTGAAATGAAATTATTTCTAACAAGTCGCGGGAAAATATTGCGAATTGTTGTTCGAGAAACGTTATTTTCAAAGTAAATTTCCTTTTATGCAAGGTGAACTATGTGCGAGAATGTACGATGAATTTCGTAAATCACAGTGCGTTTGCTCCCTTTTAAAAATCAACTCTTTGATGACGAGCCATTTAGAAAAATTTCTAGCCCAGGAGATCAGAGATTTATGTCGGTATTAAAAATTTTACTGGCGTATTTGTGTGATATATCTTAAAGTGTAACATGCGCTAAACAAATCAACATTACATGTTAGAGCTTAGCTTCTCTTGTAGCTTATTAATGTTCGAGACAAATATTATATGCGAAAGCTTTGCTTTTCTTGTAGTAACGCTGTGTATATTAATTTAAACCATTAAATTTTCGTGTTGGTGGAATTCGAATTTATACTTTCGTAATACGAAAATATGCAGCGTACATGTTCCTGCACATCAAAGATCTTACCAAAACGTGTTTTTTCGCCCTGAGTTTTGTTTTCTAAAGTGCGGGAAATTATACGCTGCTGTATAAAACCATATCTATTCAAAGGATACGTTTTACAGTTCCGAGGGAAAGTATACTGTCATTTAACAAGGAAGAATTGTATTTTCACCCGGGAGAAAATGAATTTTTATCCGGGAGATCCGGGAAAAATCCGGGAATTTTTTTCCCTTGTCCGTGTATACACCCTGCACAGAGAACTGCTCTAAATTGTTTACTTCAAGGGCGACTCCGAGCCAAACGCCCTTTAGCGTGTATTCTACTGACTCCAAACCACCATCATTTGCGATTTGTGTGGTGTCAAGCGAGAGCAGATTGGATGGGGGTGGGGGGTGGAGGCAGGCGTGGTGGAGGTCTGTTATGCTGACGAAAGCCGGTTCTGCCGTGGGGGCAGTGATGGCCGTGTTTTGGTTTAAAACAAGGCCAGTTGAGGGCCTGCAACCAAACTGTCTGCGTACTACACATACCGAAACAACACCTGGAGTTATGGTCTGGGGGAAGGTTTCGTATTACAGCAGGGGCACTCTCGTGATTATCCCATGCATCTTAACTGCAAATTTGTACACCACTCTGGTTATTCGACCTGTTTTACTACCATTCATGAACAGCACTCCAAGTGCTGGAGGGGGGGGGGGGCGGTCCAACACGATAACACACACCCACGTCCCGCTGTGTTGTAACCCAACTTGCTCTACAGAGTGTCGGCGTGTTGTCTTGGCTTGCTCGATCACCAGATCTGTCTCTAATCGAGCACATACGGGTCATCATCGGGCGACAACTCCAGCTTGATCCACACAACCAGCGTGCATTAACCTTCGAAGTGCAGCGGCCATGGAACTCCACCGCACAAAGTGACATCCGGCACCTGTACAACGCAGTGCATGAACGATTGCATGCTTTCATTCAACATTCTGGCGGTTACACCGGTTATTAATGTACTAGCATTTCACAGTGGCAGTTGTTTATCTCACGCGTACCTTAACTTGTTATCTTGCAATGTTAACCACTTAAATATGTTACCTAGACGAATGTATTCCAGCAGTATCATTACTCTATATTGATTAATTTTTGGTGCTGCGACTTTTTCCATCAGTGTAGTTTATTCCATGACCAGTTTCGACCGTAATTAGCTGTCATCCTCAGCTTCTCACATCTCCCAGCAAAATAATTACACGCCACTCTCGTCTACATACTGGAGAACATGCATCAATTATAATAATACAGCTCCACGTTCGTTTGTCAAATTGTTATGTGCACCTTTCTTCATTGCCGTGTGCTCCTCTTCTCTGATATTTATCTAACTTTTGCACTGGGGGTACGCTCAACCAATTACGTAAATATCGACTTGTGGTATTGTCTGATAGTTCTCTTGCCGCTAACGTCAGAGCAATATCCTGCTTCGAGGGCGACCAATTCCGGCTTTATTTAAGACGTCTGTAGTTAAAGCACAGTTAGTTTTGGCAGTCGTAGTGCTTCCTGTTTTCTTATTGTGCACATACTGTCTCTGTGCCAAAAGTTTACTTATTCCATTTATCCGCTGTTTCCGAAGTACGCTACTTCGTCCTCGCTCTTCCGTTCGTAACCGATTATTTCAGTCTTGGATTTGACTCCAAGGGTTTTCTGGGAACTGCAGCTCTATTTATAATTGTAGTCTTTACACATGGCAGCAATTCCATTCAGACAATTTCTTATCCGAATGCTTGCAACACTGACATCGAATGCAGCAGACCAATGTCGTAATTACAGTCATTACAATTATCATGATCAATTTCATAACTCAGTAACCTGTTATCCAACTTTTCACCAGTATTTCTATTGTTTAATAATCTTCTCTTCGCGATCAGTTAAACTTTTTTCCAGCTACATTTAGATCATCTAATCTACTGTTTACAGTCAACTTAAAATTACAGAAATTGAATTTATCTTTTTCGATTCCTTAATAGTCTATCTGTCAATTTATGTCCGGAACATAGTTTTCATTTGTTACAGTTGTAAATATCAGTCTCTCTGGATAAAGGTGTCATTACCATATCCTTTACAATTTTTGTGAAATTTGAGTTTACTTATTCCACTTATAGTTAGTATTTCACTGGGTGTTCTTCGTATATAGCATGTCGGTGTTTCATTTTTAGGCGTAACAAAAGCCAGTTATTTTGATTTGTCGTGTCTACAAACTATTCTTCAGATACACGATTTCGCTTCCACAACATACAGTCAACAATAATATAAAAAAACTTGTTCCCATGTACACCTGTGGTTAGTGAAATTCTTACACTCTGATGGTTCTTTACATAACATAGCACATAGTTTCTTTCAAACATCGGTCAGAAGATCTGTACTGGTTATATATACATATTATGTCTTCTCCTATTGTCATAGATAATGTCGGCAATGTATGTAAGTTGACGATGTTTTTCTCAATAATAGGTCACTTATCGAGGATCCAAATACACTGTCGTTCACAAATAAGTACTAATCGTACATCTAGGTCAACCATTCTTTAGAGTGTATGTCCATGCGTTTCTGATAAAGGTGTGGTAAATTTCACGTTGTGTAATTCATCTGCAATGATCAGATATCGTACTATTTGTATCGGATTAATTATGTGACGTACAAATATTCCCATTTGTGGTTGCACTGTTCCACTAATGAGTTGTTCATAGCTACGACCTAATTTATTGAAAATGGTTAAAAGCTGTATTACATTGTCTGCTTCAAACTTTGATACAAAATTTTATAATCGGATCATTCTGTTTTTTAATAACTGTTTGCTGGTTGCAGCAATACGTATCATGTAGCTCACACCCAGCGGTGTCGCTGTTACAACCGCAGCCTGTTCGCGTGGTATTTTTAACAGCTTTTTCAATCGAGCTTCAATTTTACCAGTGTGCTCCTTGAAAAACGATACATCTACCGCTTCTAAAATAACAAACAAAATTCTACTTATTTTTTCTATGAAATTCAGTGGACTTCTTTCGGCTGTCCTACTGTGTCTTGTGAGGTGTTCTGCCGAACTACAGATCTGTTTCTGTATCTAATATGCTACGCAATATTGACACATTTAAGTTCCGTATTCTATACACTGTTGACGGTACTATTCCCGATTCTTTCTGCATTCATCAGTGTCTCTTCTGGTACTCCCAAATTTACGCACGTCACACAACCATTGCCATTTCGCCTATATGGTGGTAGTGTATCCCTGCTTAATGGTTTACTCGTTCAGTTCTACTGAGTCTAGAGTAGCCTTAATGACATACACCTTTCATCCGTGTATCATCATCCTGAATCTATAAAAATGCAATTTTAATCCAAACGCATGAACTGGAATCTGTTTGTTCTTTAGCTTTAGAGTAACATTTGGAGGTTCAACAGGTGCTATCTCGAATTCCCCCCGCCATTAAGAGCTAAGTTTATTACTCTGTCCCCTTCACACCATTTCGCTAAAGACCTTTCCTTTCACTTTAAACTTTTGGGCTGCTGTGTTAGGTAATAATATGCCATATTCTTTTCTTTTGTTACCATTTATTTTTTTCACTAGCCACCCTGTGAGCTTCTCCTAAATTTGTCTCTAGTTAACACACGTAATCATCGCAACGGTACTCTATTTCCTTCACTTCTCATTGTAGTGCGCCTGGAGTGTTCACTTTCCACCTGTATATTAACTCGAAAGTGTGTACCCTTTACTGCTGCACAGAGTGATATTAAATACGAATGTACTAGAAGGAATCCATATATCTTTGTATTGGTGTCCTTTCACAAAATGTCTCAAATACTCTACAAAAGTACGGTGAATCCTTTGTAACGTTCCATTACTCTCAGGTCTTCATGCAGTAGTCTGTATTTTCTTTATACCCAATATTCTAGATGATCTTTTAAATAGGTCTCTCAGAAATTTCCATACCTGGTCACTAATGGAATCGCTAATATAAAATTACTGAGATCATCATGAAAAATAAGGATTTATTTTCTACCATTGACACATCTAAAGGACCTACAATGTCCATATGCTACTTCTCTAAAACCGTTTTTTGCTATCTCTGTGATAGCCAAAGGTGATCTTTTGCGGCATTGTCTTACCTTGTTATGATGGCATGTAGCATTCGTTTTCATATACTTTCCAAGGTAGTCGTTCATTCCATCCCGCCTCTTGTCTGGTTCAGTTCTTTCTCAAGTTACGTGCATCCCTTGGCATCCCCCAAAAGACTTGATAGATACCTTGCAAGAAACATCCATGTGAGTCATTTACGATTGTTCACTATTGTAAATTTCCATCCATAAAGATAGGCTTAAAAGGACTGCCTGATATGTAAAACAAAAAACGCATGCGTATATATCAGGCCACTAGTGGTTCTCTCCTAAAAATGAAGGTGAAGTGCGTATTGAATAAAAAATTTCGTTTTATTCAGTTGTACATTGACGGATCTAACGTGAAAATTATCAACATAAGGGATCAGAGTTATTTTGTTGTCCATACAATGCATAAACATTGTCTTACTGTTGTGGGCCTCTCTGCTGAGGCCTTGTTTAGCTTCCTCGATGTGTAAGCGATTGGAAGGTCAGGTCATATCTTCCCTTGAGACAACATTGGCCCCGGCGTTGCTCCGCTAGCATCTGTTGTAACAACAAATGTCTCTTCGAAGTTTGGATAGCGCAAGATATGAGGATTTAGCAGTTTTCCCTTTAAATTATTGAAGGCTGCTACTTGTTTTGCTCCTCTCCGTTTATAGATGATATCACCATTTAGCAACTGGCGTAACGGATTTACAATGACGTGAGGAGATATTCTGTAATATCCCACTAGTCCTAAAAATACTTTCAATTCTTTAGCCGACATGAGACGATGGAAGTTCTTTATTTTCTCTCTATTTTCTTGTTCTGGTTCTACACTTTTTTCTCTTATCTTGTGCCCAAGATGTCTCACTTCATTTCTAAAAAATTCACATTTGTCAAGTTGTAACTTCAAACAATGCTGTCTTAATCTGTCAAATATGTCCCTTAATGTCTCACTGTGTTCTTTTAATGAAATGGCGTGACAAATATGTCACATAAATACATGACACATCGCCTTGCAGTCCGAATGAAGCTACATTTATCAATCTTTTAAACGTGCTCAGAACTTTTTTTCATAAAAATCTGTTGCATTCACAACGTTGAAAATTTACGCTAAGTCCAGTCTTTTGTTCGTTAACATTTGATGATATCCGCTCGCAAAGTGCAACGTTGTAAAGTATTTTGCTTTACTGATTTCATCTAGACTCTCCGCAGTATTCGGCATTCAAGAAATCTCTTCCTAGTAGTGCTTCTTCATAATGTAAGCTAAACCACTGGCCTACAACATGAAATTTATAGTTTACTCACATTGGGTTATTAAACGCTAACATCAAATCAGGAATTCCTAACGCCTCAAATAGGCTTTGTGTTTTCCCTTTCACCTCCACCATGAACCATGGACCTTGCCGTTGGTGGGGAGGCTTGCGTGCCTCAGCGATACAGATGGCCGTACCGTAGTTGCAACCACAACGGAGGGGTATCTGTTGAGAGGCCAGACAAACATGTGGTTCCTGAAGAGGGGCAGCAGCCTTTTCAGTAGTTGCAGGGGCAACAGTCTGGA
The DNA here is from genome assembly GCF_023898315.1 of Schistocerca nitens. Lineage (NCBI taxonomy): Eukaryota > Metazoa > Arthropoda > Insecta > Orthoptera > Acrididae > Schistocerca > Schistocerca nitens. The sequence goes on along the minus strand of NC_064615.1, from coordinate 1,176,437,977 downwards.
TGATTGACTGATCTGGCCTTGTAACATTAACCAAAACGGCCTTGCTGTGCTGGTACTGCGAACGGCTGAAAGCAAGGGGAAACTACAGCCGTAATTTTTCCCGAGGACATGCAGCTTTACTGTATGATTAAATGATGATGGCGTCCTCTTGGGTAAAATATTCCGGAGGTAAAATAGTCCCCCATTCGGATCTCCGGGCGGGGACTACACAAGAGGACGTCGTTATCAGGAGAAAGAAAACTGGCATTCTACGGATCGGAGCGTGGAATGTCAGATCCCTTAATCGGGCAGGTAGGTTAGAAAATTTAAAAAGGGAAATGGATAGGTTAAAGTTAGATATAGTGGGAATTAGTGAAGTTCGGTGGCAGGAGGAACAAGACTTTTGGTCAGGTGATTACAGGGTTATAAATACAAAATCAAATAGGGTAATGCAGGAGTAGGTTTAATAATGAATAAAAAAATAGGAGTGCGGGTTAGCTACTACAAACAGCATAGTGAACGCATTATTGTGGCCAAGATAGACACAAAGCCCATGCCTACTACAGTAGTACAAGTTTATATGCCAACTAGCTCTGCAGATGATGAAGAAATTGATTAAATGTATGACGAGATAAAAGAAATTATTCAGGTAGTGAAGGGAGACGAAAATTTAATAGTCATGGGTGACTGGAATTCGTCAGTAGGAAAAGGGAGAGAAGGAAACATAGTAGGTGAATATGGATTGGGGGGAAGAAATGAAAGAGGAAGCCGCCTTGTAGAATTTTGCACCGAGCATAACTTAATCATAGATAACACTTGGTTCAAGAATCATAAAAGAAGGTTGTATACCTGGAAGAATCCTGGAGATACTAATAGGTATCAGATAGATTATATAATGGTAAGACAGAGATTTAGGAACCAGGTTTTAAATTGTAAGACATTTCCAGGGGCAGATGTGGATTCTGACCACAATCTATTGGTTATGAACTGCAGATTCAAACTGAAGAAACTGCAAAAAGGTGGGAATTTAAGGAGATGGGACCTGGATAAACTGAAAGAACCAGAGGTTGTACAGAGTTTCAGGGAGAGCATAAGGGAACAATTGACAGGAATGGGGGAAAGAAATACAGTAGAAGAAGAATGGGTAGCTTTGAGGGATGGAGTAGTGAAGGCAGCAGACAATCAAGTAGGTAAAAAGACGAGGGCTGGTAGAAATCCTTGGGTAACAGAAGAAATATTGAATTTAATTGATGAAAGGAGAAAATATAAAAATGCAGTAAATGAAGCAGGCAAAAGGGAATACAAACGTCTCAAAAATGAGATCAACAGAAAGTGCAAAATGGCTAAGCAGGGATGGCTAGAGGACAAATGTAAGGATGTAGAGGCTTGTCTCACTAGGGGTAAGATAGATACTGCCTACAGGAAAATTAAAGAGACCTTTGGAGAGAAGAGAACCACTTGTATGAACATCAAGAGCTCAGATGGCAACCCAGTTCTAAGCAAAGAAGGGAAGGCAGAAAGGTGGAAGGAGTATATAGAGGGTTTATACAAGGGCGATGTACTTGAGGACAGTATTATGGAAATGGAAGAGGATGTAGATGAAGATAAAATGGGAGATAAGATACTGCGTGAAGAGTTTGACAGAGCACTGAAAGACCTGAGTCGAAACAAGGCCCCGGGAGTAGACAACATTCCATTAGAACTACTGATGGCCTTGGGAGAGCCAGTCATGACAAAACTCTACCATCTGGTGAGCAAGATGTATGAGACAGGCGAAATACCCACAGACTTCAATAAGAATATAATAATTCCAATCCCAAAGAAAGCAGGTGTTGACAGATGTGAAAATTACCGAACTATCAGTTTAATAAGTCACAGCTGCAAAATGCTAACGCGAATTCTTTAAAGACGAATGGAAAAACTGGTAGAAGCGAACCTCGGGGAAGATCAGTTTGGATTCCGTAGAAATGTTGGAACTCGTGAGGCAATACTAACCTTACGACTTATCTTAGAAGAAAGATTAAGAAAAGGCAAACCTACGTTTCTAGCATTTGTAGACTTAGAGAAAGCTTTTGACAACGTTAACTGGAATACTCTCTTTCAAATTCTGAAGGTGGGAGGGGTAAAATACAGGGAGCGAAAGGCTATTTACAATTTGTACAGAAACCAGATGGCAGTTATAAGAGTCGAGGGGCATGAAAGGGAAGCAGGGGTTGGGAAAGGAGTGAGACAGGGTTGCAGCCTCTCCCCGATGTTATTCAATCTGTATATTGAGCAAGCAGTAAAGGAAACAAAAGAAAAATTCGGAGTAGGTATTAAAATCCATGGAGAAGAAATAAAAACTTTGAGGTTCGCCGATGACATTGTAATTCTGTCAGAGACAGCAAAGGACTTGGAAGAGCAGTTGAACGGAATGGACAGTGTCTTGAAAGGAGGATATAAGATGAACATCAACAAAAACAAAACGAGGATAATGGAATGTAGTCAAATTAAATCGGGGGATGCTGAGGGGATTAGATTAGGAAATGAGACACTTAAAGTAGTAAAGGAGTTTTGCTATTTGGGGAGCAAAATAACTGATGATGGTCGAAGTAGACAGGATATAAAATGTAGACTGGCAATGGCAAGGAAAGCGTTTCTGAAGAAGAGAAATTTGTTAACATCGAGTATAGATTTAAGTGTCAGGAAGTCGTTTCTGAAAGTATTTGTATGGAGTGTAGCCATGTATGGAAGTGAAACATGGACGATAACCAGTTTGGACAAGAAGAGAATAGAAGCTTTCGAAATGTGGTGCTATAGAAGAATGCTGAAGATAAGGTGGGTAGATCACGTAACTAATGAGGAGGTATTGAATAGGATTGGGGAGAAGAGAAGTTTGTGGCACAACTTGACCAGAAGAAGGGACCGGTTGGTAGGACATGTTTTGAGGCATCAAGGGATCACAAATTTAGCATTGGAGGGCAGCGTGGAGGGTAAAAATCGTAGAGGGAGACCAAGAGATCAATACACTAAGCAGATTCAGAAGGATGTGGGTTGCAGTAGGTTCTGGGAGATGAAGAAGCTTGCACAGGATAGAGTAGCATGGAGAGCTGCATCAAACCAGTCTCAGGACTGAAGACCACAACAACAACAACTAGTTATTTCAGTCCTTTCGCTTAAAATGGAGTTGAAGGCAGTATTACAGAAATGGAAGAGGACGTAGATGGAGATGGGAGATACTACACTATGGGAAGAATTTGACAGAACATTGAAAGACCTCAGATGAAGCAAGGCCCCGGGAGTAGGCAATATATCGTCAGAACTACTGATAGTCTTGGGAGAGCCAGCCACGGCAAAACTCTTCCATCTGTTGTGCAAGATGTGTGACACGGGCAAAATACCCTCAGACTTGAAGAAGAATGCAGTAAATCTAATTCTAAAAAAGCAGTTGCTGTCACATACAGAAATCAGTTAGCTATCAGTCATGGCTGCAGAACACTAACACAAATTCATTACAGATGAATGGAAAAACTGGTAGAAGGGCACGGCTGAGATCCGTTTGAATTCCGGAGGAACGTAGGAACACTCGAGGCAAAACTCACCCTGCGACTTATCTAAGAATACAGACTAAGAAAAAGCTAAACTGCGTTTATAGTATTTCTAGACTTAGAGAAAATGTTCGACAATGTTGATTGGAATACTTTCTTTAAAATAATGAAGGTAGCAGGGGTTAAAAACAGGGAGCCGAAGGCTATTTGCAACTTTTACAGAAACTAGACGGAAACTATCAGTCGAGAGGCATGAAATGTAAGTAGTGGTTGACAAGGATATGAGAGAGGGTTGTAGAATATCCCCTATGTCATTCAGTCTCTACATTGGGCAAGCAGTAAAGGAAACCATAGAAAAATTTTGAGTAGAAATTAAAGTTTAGGGAGAAGAAATAAAAACTTTGAGGTTTGCCAATGACATTGTAATTGCGTCAGAGACAGCAAAGGATTTATAAGAGCAGGTGAATGGAACGGACAGTGTCTCGGAGGAGGAGGAGGAGGAGGAGAAAGATGAGCAGCAAAACAAGGATAATGGAATGTAGACGAATTAAATCACTTGATGCTGAGGGGATTAGACTAGGAAATAAGACACCTCCCTAAGGTAGTAGATGGGTTTTGATATTTGCGAAGCAAAATAACTGATAATGGCCGAAGAAGAGAGGATGGCAAGAAAAGCATTTCTGAAGAAGAGAAATTTATTAACGTCGAATGTATACTTTAGTGTTAGGAAGCCTTTTCTGAAGGTATTTGTATGGAGTGCAGCCATGCATGGAAGTGAAACATGGATGATAAACATTTTAGACAGTAAGAGAACAGAAGCTTTTGAAATGCGATGCTACGAAAGAATGCCGAAGATTAGATGGGTAGGTCACGTAACTAATGAGGAGGTACTGAATAGAATTCGGGAAGCAAGAAATCTTGACTTTGACTAAAAGAAGGAATCCTCTGATAGGACGCATTCTGTGACATGAAATTTGCGGTTAAAAATCGTAGAGGGAAACAAAGAGATGAGTACAGTAAGCAGATTCAGAAGGATGTAGCTTGCAGTAGTTATTCAGAGGTGAAGAGGCTTGCACAAGATAGAGTAGGATGAAGAGCTTCATCAACCCAGTCATTGGACTGAAGACCACAACAACAACATTTCTGTCAGTTTAATATAATGAAACAGGAATTCATCTTTTATCAAAATTAATTGAATACCTGTACCAATTAATAGTTTCAATCCCTTTCTTTGAAATGTACAATAAAGAAGTATGATTTCATTACTGCTTTCTTCATTTAGCATTCTATGTTTGTATCATGTGGCGGTGGAATTACATGAGTGGTACTGTTTTTACTTGTTTAGTTTTCCTCTTTCGTGGATTCTCGTACTGCAAGCCAATTTGCGTTCTCTACATTCTCGGGAGTCACATTATATTACAGATAAAAGGTCTCATTCACCCAACCAGTATATGTAAACCATCATGTCCCTCCAGATCGCAGTGTGAGCACCTTCTCACTTTCAGTGAGTCTGTTTCCCCGCAGTTGCCTAAGAATTCACCAGTGTAAATTCAATTTTTTTAATCGCTCTAGGAGTCCATCTCTTACAGACTTTTTATATTGGTTTGTTAAGTGTGTGTACATTTCATAGGTTGTGCATAACGGAGTTTTGCGTTTGTTCGTGTGATGTCTCCTGTCCATGCACTTTCTGCATTGCATTGTACATTTCGTGGGGGAGGGTGGGGTGTTTATGCATTGTCCCACGCACGTGTTTACAAACGCCTATCTTCTCCTTCATGTGTTTGGGGTTTTTCCCACTTTACTTTCCTTTCTTGCCCCAGTACTCTACATCGAACCGTCACGTAACATTTTCTTCCGTCACTGAAAGATACAATATCTCCTTTGATACTTGTTTCCTGTCTCAGTATTCATTTTATGAGGGACCTTGTCTTTTTTTTTTTTTTTTTTTTGCAGAAATTATCGCTCTCTATCTTCGTGTGACGTCCTCAGTTTGCAGTAAGCTCAGCGGTTCGCCTCTATTTCCAACAATCATTCCAACGAATCTACTAGTTCTGGTGCACCTAGCCACTGTTCCATGGAAGTGACTTTCTAGAATGTTTTCGATACTTCGATTTTAAAATGGTTCAAATGGCTCTGAGCACTATGGAACTTAACATCTGTGGTCATCAGTCCCCTAGAACTTAGAACTACTTAAACCTAACTAACCTAAGGACATCACACACATCCATGCCCGAGACAGGATTCGAACCTGCGACCGTAGCAGTCGCGTTTCGATTTTACTTCTCCAGTCTGCAACACATGTAACACATACAAATCACTTTTGTCAAAATGTCTTTCTTCTAGTATTAAGTCATGTCTTCCCATGTCTGCAGTAGTTCAAGAACTAATAAAAGTGATGTGTGTTTTTATGTAATCTTAGATTTTACCATAGTAATAGAGACTTCCTCTTTTTCTGTACCCATCAAATGCCTCAAAATTTTATCAATAAATTATTTCAAAATGCCCATCAAATGCGTCAAAATTTTACCAATAAATTCTTTCAAAATGGTTTCTCTGTATGAGTGCAAGTTCTAGGATTCTTTCGCTCTGACCGTAGTAATTACTACTACACTGCTTTTTGCTAATTCCTGGCTGTTACGTAATTTAACCACTTTTAAATTTAAGATAGCATCAAGATGACACTCTATTAGTTTAATTTTAGATTAGGTGCCAATATTAATTCTTCTCTTCACCAAAAGCCTAAACACCTGTCACCAATTCTAATGTAGTCACCCACTGCTTTTGCGTATCACTGCATAATGCTGCATCGTAATATAGACTTAAGGTGGGGCCGAAGGGTTCTGATGGATGGTATTTCAATAAAGTCTTCGGAGATGAGAAACTGAAATACTAGGTTTTATTAGATGAGTGACACGAAGTTCAGGAGTAAAATGGCTTCCACAGACTTTCCCTAGATTCCCTAGATTATATTCCACGATTTTTCAGAGCAGTCAAACTTTATTACTGAAGTGTATTCTACTGATACAGACAACGAAACTCCTCCTGTTCTATAATGAGTCAAAATCTAACAGAGATACCTTGTCAGGTTAATGGCTGGCTGTCAGCTCGTTCTGAACACAATACAGAAATTCACAATGACTGGAAGTTAAACTCATTAACTTCGATCTCCTATAGAAAGCCAATTACGATCCGAAAGCATTTAAGTTTTCGCCAGTGTATTGGAGGCTTATACTTATCCTCTGTCTGTAGACTTAAGTTCCCATCTCTCACCCAGAATTCAACAGCAGCCCAGTTCTCGTCGTCTTCCTTTTGTGGCGACGCTGGTATAAAGGGATTTGCCTTAAGCAACTCAAAACTGTCTCTGTCTCTTTGTACGGATCGTTTCTTACAATTAACAACTCGGGTGTAATCCTTAAAGGTTACGTACACTATTTTTGAGTGCCACCTGCTTCTACTCTCTGGGAATAGTCTGTGTGGTCAGAATATGCTCTACTTGTTAAATTAGTATCGACTGTGATACTGAGTGACAATCTTTGTCACTAACGTCAGAGAAATTTCGCACTTGTGAAGCGGCCAATCCTGACTCACTTTAGGATGTTCTTCTCCGACGTTAAAATTCATTCAGAGACGAAAGAACGTTTAGCCGAAACAGCAGTTTCAAGCGCCCTTCCTCGTTGTTTGTTATTGATCCTCTCCGTCTCAAGCATTTTCGAATGGCCAGTAACTGAACATTCATTCATTCACACTTCGTATTTCGTAAAAGAAGAAGAGACTACACACCGGAAGCAGCTACTAGGGTAGCAGAGTACGTGTGGCGTGCACACGGGGGTTTTTTAGGTTAGAGGGACCCCCCCTTGGGCGAAACGATAAAATACCTGACGGCTTACCAGAGAGAACATCAGCATCGTTGATAAAAAACGTCCGTCCTCAGAGACCAAAAACAGGAAAAGTTAACGTAATATTGGTAAACTGCAGGAGTATCCAGGGCAAGGTTCCTGAATTAGTATCGCTTATTGAAGGAAATGGTGCGCATATAGTATTAGGAACGGAAAGTTGGTTAAAACCGGAAGTGAACAGTAACGAAATCCTAGACACAGAATGGACTATATACCGCAAGGATAGGATAAACGCCAATGGTGGAGGAGTATTTATAGCAGTAAAGAATTCAATAATATCCAGTGAAGTTATTAGCGAATGCGAATGTGAAATAATCTGGGTTAAGTTAAGTATCAAAGGTGGGTCAGATATGATAGTCGGATGCTTCTATAGACCACCTGCATCAGCAACCGTAGTAGTTGAGCGCCTCAGAGAGAACCTGCAGAACGTCGTGAAGAAGTTTCGTGATCATACTATTGTAATAGGGGGAGACTTCAATCTACCAGGTATAGAATGGGATAGTCACACAATCAGAACTGGAGCCAGGGACAGAGACTCTTGTGACATTATCCTGACTGCCTTGTCCGAGAATTACTTCGAGCAGATAGTTAGAGAACCAACTCGTGAAGCTAACGTTTTAGACCTCATAGCAACAAATAGACCGGAACTTTTCGACTCCGTGAATGTAGAAGAGGGTATCAGTGATCATAAGTCAGTGGTTGCATCAATGACTACAAGTGTAATAAGAAATGCCAAGAAAGGAAGGAAAATATATTTGCTTAACAAGAGTGATAGGGCACAAATCGCAGAATATCTGAGTGACCACCATCAAACGTTCATTAATGAGGAAGAGGATGTGGAACAAAAATGGAAAAAATTCAGAAACATCGTCCAGTACGCCTTAGATAAGTTCGTACCGACTAAGGTCCTAAGCGAGGGGAAAGATCCACCGTGGTATAACAATCATGTACGAAAGGTACTACGGAAACAAAGAAAGCTTCATCATAGGTTTAAGAGTAGTCGAATAATAGCTGATAAGGAAAAGCTGAACGAAGCGAAAAAGAGCGTAAAGAGAGCAATGAGAGAAGCATTCAACGAATTCGAACATAAAACATTGGCAAACAATCTAAACAAGAACCCTAAAAAGTTTTGGTCATATGTAAAATCGGTAAGCGGATCTAAATCCCCTATTCAGTCACTCGTTGACCACGATGGCACCGAAACAGAGGACGACCGAAGAAAGGCAGAAATACTGAATTCAGTGTTCCGAAACTGTTTCACTGCGGAAAATCGTAACACGGTCCCTGACTTCAGCCGTCGCACGGACGCCAAAATGGAAAATATTGAAATAAACGATATCGGAATTGAAAAACAACTGCTATCACTTAGTAGCGGAAAAGCACCCGGACCAGACGAGATACCCGTAAGATTCTACAGTGATTATGCTAAAGAACTTGCCCCCTTTCTATCAGCAATTTATCGTAGATCTCTGGAAGAACGTAAAGTACCTAGTGACTGGAAGAAAGCGCAGGTCGTTCCCATTTTCAAGAAGGGGCATAAATCAGATGCGAATAATTATAGGCCTATTTCGCTTACGTCAATCTGTTGTAGAATAATGGAACATGTTTTATGTTCTCGTATTATGACGTTCTTAGATAATACACATCTCCTTCATCATAACCAACATGGATTCCGCAAACAGAGATCATGTGAAACTCAGCTCGCCCTATTTGTCCAAGAAATTCACAGTGCCGTAGACACTGGCGAGCAGATTGATGCCGTATTCCTGGACTTCAGGAAGGCATTTGATACGGTTCCGCACTTACGTTTAGTGAAAAAAATACGAGCTTACGGAATATCGGACCAGGTTTGTGATTGGATTCAGGATTTCCTAGAAGAAAGAACACAACATGTCATTCTTAACGGTTCAAAATCTGCAGATGTAGAGGTAATTTCGGGAGTACCGCAAGGAAGCGTGATAGGACCTTTATTGTTTACAATATACATAAATGACTTAGTTGACAACATCGGTAGCTCCGTGAGGCTATTTGCAGATGACACGGTTGTCTACAAGAAAGTAGCAACATCAGAAGACTCGTACGTACTCCAGGAAGACCTGCAGAGGATTAATGAATGGTGCGACAGCTGGCAGCTTTCCCTAAACGTAGATAAATGTAATATAATGCGCATACATAGGGGCAGAAATCCATTCCAGTACGATTATGCCATAGGTGGTAAATCATTGGAAGAGGTAACGACCGTAAAATACTTAGGAGTTACTATCCGGAGCGATCTGAAGTGGAATGATCACATAAAACAAATAGTGGGAAAAGCAGGCGCCAGGTTGAGATTCATAGGAAGAATTCTAAGAAAATGTGACTCATCGACGAAAGAAGTAGCTTACAAAACGCTTGTTCGTCCGATTCTTGAGTATTGCTCATCAGTATGGGACCCTTACCGGGTTGGATTAATAGAAGAGATAGACATGATCCAGCGAAAAGCAGCGCGATTCGTCATGGGGACATTTAGTCAGCGCGAGAGCGTTACGGAGATGCTGAACAAGCTCCAGTGGCGGACACTTCAAGAAAGGCGTTACGCAATACGGAGAGGTTTATTATCGAAATTACGAGAGAGCACATTCCGGGAAGAGATGGGCAACATATTACTACCGCCCACATATATCTCGCGTAATGATCACAACGAAAAGATCCGAGAAATTAGAGCAAATACGGAGACTTACAAGCAGTCGTTCTTCCCACGCACAATTCGTGAATGGAACAGAGAAGGGGGGATCAGATAGTGGTACAATAAGTACCCTCCGCCACACACCGTAAGGTGGCTCGCGGAGTATAGATGTAGATGTAGATGTAGATGTAGACTTTAGTGAATCGGGTAAGCTAGAAGCAGCCACCGCACGGTACTTCTGTAAAGTATACTGACAACAAAGTGCGACTAGTGATAGTCTACTCAAACTGACATTTATGAGAATTACTTCCACACTACCTTTTACACAGTACAAGACATCTAAGAAGGTCTACCACAAACATATCCACAACGGCTTATTGCATCAAGGTACGGTTCTCGCCACGTTACATAGGACAATGTGACGAATTTTCTGACGAAAGCAAGTAAATTTTTAGCTTTCATAGTTACCAGTAAGATACGTCTGCGCCGCTGTACCATACGTAAGCCAAAACATGTAACTCAGCTTCGAACGTATCGACCAACACAACGAAATTACTCTATGTACAATAAAAAATACAGATACACATGCACTAGTATTTCACACTTGTTGCCAGGGATATGTTTTTCAAGAATTAAAATTGGAAAACTGATCCCCACCCCCCAGCCACCCCCACCCTCCGTTTCTGCAAGGCAAATGTTGGAACTGGAAATTCTCTCTCGACTGTTCGACTGTTTCCCATTGGGAGCTCCTCTGCCTCATCGTCAATTCACCTGTTATTTATCAGAAAAGACGCATACTACACAAAAGGACAGAGCTAGAACAGCCCACTCTACCTGGGACACGGAATGAAAACTATTTTCTTAAAAAAAGTGTAGGTTATTTTTAAACTAATGTTTTATGCGACCTTATGTCTGTGAAGAGACTCAGGATATTTTTACACTGTTTTCTTTCTTTCTGAGAGTAGCACATATACCCTAAGTCGTTAATTATTTGTTGGAAATAAATACCGGTTACATACTTCCCCTAGATTTTTTACCCTCCACAGTTTCCTCTAATACGATGGAAGTTGATCTCTGATCTGTTATGTCCTGTCACCCTGTGCCTTCTTTTTCTCAGTGTTTTCCACGTAGTCGCTTCCACACCGAATATGTAGATTCATATCAGCCAGTTAGCATCAACACGTACATCCACATCTACATGGATACTCTGCAAATCACCCTTAAATGCCTGCCAGGGGGTTGATTGAACCACCTTCACAATAATTCTCTATTATTCCACTCTCTAACACCTGTATCTTTCTGTGCGAGCTCTTATTTCCTTTATTTTGTTATGATGATAGTTTCTCCCTATGTAGGTCGGCGTCAACAAAATATTTTCGCATCCGGGGGAGAAAGGTGGTGATACAAAATTTTTTGAGAAGATTCCGCCGCATCAAGAAACGCCTTTGTTTTAACAATCTCCAATCCAAACTCTGTATCATGTCCGTTTATTCCTTATTTATCGATGATACAAAACGTGCTCCTCTTCTTTGAAGTTTTTCGATGTACTCCATCAATCCTGTCTGGTAAGGATCCCACGCAGCACAGCAGTGCTCCAAAAGAGGACGGACAAGCGTAGTGTAGGTAGTGTCCTGAGCTGATTTATTGCATCTTTTAAGTGTTCTTCCAATAAAATACAGTCTACGGTTCGCCTTCTGTGTGTTCCTTCAAATGTAGGTTGCTCGTAATTGTAATTACTAGGTATTTAGTTGAATTTACGTTCTTCAGATTCGCCTGATTTATCGTGTAACCGAAATTTGCCGAATTCCTTTCAGTACTCATGTGAATGACCTCACACTTTTCATTATTTAGGGCCAACTGCCAAATTTCGCACCATACATTAGCTTGGTGAACGCCAGAAATCACTTCTGTTTTACTCAATGACTTTCCGTCAGTTACTACGGACTGTGACCCCTCTGACAGGTAATCACGAATCCGGTCGCATATCTTAGACGATATTCCATAAGCACGCAATTCCACTTCAAGCCACTTGAGAAGTGCTGTGTCAAAAGCCTTCTGGAAATCTAGAAATACCGAATCAGTTTGAAATCCCTTATCGATAGCACCCAACACTTCGTGTGAGATTAGAGCTAGTTGTGTTTTGCAAGAACGATGTTTTCTAGATCTGTATTGACTGTGTATAAATAGACCGTTCTCTTAGAGGTAATTCATAACATTCGAACACAATATAAGTTCCAAAATCCTGCAGCATATCGACATTAATGGAATATGCCTTTAATTTAGTGGGTTACTCCTACTACCTTTCTTGAATATTGATGTGGTGTGACCTACGCAACTTTCCAGTCTTTGAGTACGGATCTTTCATCGATCGAGCGATTGTATATGATTGTTAAGTATGGGGCTATCGCATCAGCATACTCTGAAAGGAACGTAATTGGTATACAGTTTGGATCGGAAGACTTGCTTTTATTATGTGATCAAAGTTGCTTCATTCCTCCGAGGATATATGTCAACACTCTTCTGTATTATTATAATAATAATTTCATCGGGCTTGACAGACTGGTGCAACTCTTTCGTGTGGATACTACTTCAGCGACTTACGGATCCATAACCTCCGCCAGTAATCTTACAGCGAAAAAGGGCCCTACAGATTAACGTCGAATCCGAATCACGTCTCATTCTTGGCGAATCTTCACACGGTTGAGATGTGAAAGCTAGATTGAAGGCAGACTGAAAAAGTATGTGTACCAACGGGGATTCAGTCCCGCTATCTTTAGGTTTCCAGGTACGCACTTTGCCCCACGACTACCATATCTTGATAACACCCACAGTGCGCTTCGCGGTTCCTTTCTGGCATCTGTAATCAGCCGTAACGTTTTCCTGTTAGCAGGTTGTATGCGAGTAGTGCACACCTCATATTTGCATTTAGAAGCTGAGTCGACGTGCAAAGAAAGACCTAACACAGTTCCAAAATGGTTCAAATGCCTCTAAGCCCTATGTGACTTAACATCTGAGGTCATCAGTCCCCTAGACTTAGAACTACTTAAACCTAACTAACCTAAGGACATCACACACATCCATGCTCGAGGCAGGATTCGAACCTGCGACCGTAGCAGCAGCGCGGGTCCGGACGGAAGTGCCTAGAGCCGCTCGGTCACAGCGACCGGCTTCTTGTTTGCAAGTCCTCTATCTAACGAGATGCAAGATCAACGTGAATAACACAAGGTTTTTGCTTCAGACATTTCGGGCCTATGATCAGAAGCGTCACTTTTCATACAAACTGTTGGGTGCACCTACAAGAAAGTTGGTGAAGACATGCTGAAACAGCTCATGTAATACCTAACTTGCACTGAAGTAAAGTCCCAGTCACACCGCAGATAACACAGTAACAGATAGATAAGGCTGCTGAAATAACATTAAAACAGTGTGAGAAACTCTCATTTCAATATTAGAACTTTTATCTCCAAAGAAAGGTAAAACTTTAATATTGTCATTGATTCGGCCCCGTGAACCAAATATTAAGTAACGTAGGAACCATGAATGTGTAGCAAGTGGTGAAAAAGTGGGCAACAAATTATACTAGTAAGAAATGAAATGGCGTGCAATAGCTTTCAGATCTGAATTATCTTACAATAAAAACATTTATGGTGTAACTGACCAGGTAAACAGTACCATCTCCAGTATTCCACGTTGGGCCAAACGAGTGTGTCTAAAAAAATAATATAAATGAAAGTAAGAAATAAAAATAAAACAAAAAAAGTGGAAGCCAGAAGAAACAGAATATTCTCGTTCTGAGGCTTTATCCCAAATCACAGATATTTACCTGACGAAAAAATTATCTTGTTCCTGTCACTAAAAACTCCAGACAGAACTGTTAAATTATAGAACTACCTGTGGTGTCACTGCCAGGCACCACACTTGCTAGGTGGTAGCCTTTAAATCGGCCGCGGTCCGTTAGTATACGTCGGACCCGCGTGTCGCCACTATCAGTGATTACAGACCGAGCGCCGCCACACGGCAGGTCTAGAGAGACTTCCTAGCGCTCGCCCCAGTTGTACAGCCGACTTTGCTAGCGATGGTTCACTGACAAATTACGCTCTCAATTGCCGAGACGATAGTTAGCATAGCCTTCAGCTATGTCATTTGCTACGACCTAGCAAGGCGCCATTACCAGTTACTATTGATGCTGTAAAACATGTACCGTCAAGAGCGATGTTCACCAATTATGAATTAAAGTTAAGTATTCCAGTAGTTACGTACGTTCTTTGCTACAATAAATTTCTTGTCCTGTCCAGACCTCACGCCAGCCTGCGTGAGCTTAAACGCGTGCCTTTCGGCTTCCTGTCATAGTGGATTGGCTGTCTTGCCAGTCCACAACACTACCATTTTTAAAATAATTGTTAAATTAAAAAAGGTAGGTCTGAGATATTTGCACCATTTTAGTCACCTCACCTAATCGTCGATGAAACCATTAATTAATTACCTGAGAGTTGCGATTACTTGCATCACTTGAAAATATTCAATTTCCCATGATTCCTAGGTTTCGTCCATGAGTAAACAGCCAGTACACTATTATTTTCAAGTCACAGTGAAACAGGATTTATTGTTGACAGTGATCACGTACCTTGTAGGAGCTGCAGTTTTTATTGCAGCTGTTTTGTACGTCTTGGGATCGATGCATTTGAAAACTTCTATACAACTTCGTTTCTGTACAAACAAGACATACATTTCAAATATTGTCGGAAATAGTAGAAAGTCAATCTTCTTATTTGTCAAGTTTGCCAGTTTATTGCGCTACAGTTTTCTAATGACGACGTGCTAGATTCCATTCATCTGTTACACAAAATTGTTAAAAGGTGAAGAAGAGATTAAATAAATATTTCCTAATCGTATCTTGCTAAACTTTATGTGCAACAACCATGTGTTAATGATTCACAGCAATAATAAATTGATTTGATTTAAATTTATTTTTCTATACGTGGAAGTAAAGTGGTCTCTCATAGAAATATGTAAACGTGAGTTACTCTCAAGACAAGCCCGTTAACAGGAAGAAAACCAGAGACGAGAAGAAATATTTCCTTTCCGCGAATCATGTGCGATAACAGTGCGCAGGTAAATCTTTTGCCAATTAATACTTGAAATTCTATTATTTATTGTTGTGATTCTTTCTCTGCAGAAGTTACATCTGCTACTTTTCTTTTGCCTTGTCTTCCAACCACACGTGTAACTTTAATGTGGACAATATGTAACACAATTTCATCTACGTTTTTCTTGGTGGTATTTCATGCTTCAGAGGACGATACTCCATAAGATTTGTGAAAAGACAAGCAAGTATTGTGCCCTTCGAAGGAAAGGACTATTCAAATTCTTCTGGCTTTATTTCCTTTGGAAGGAGCTCGCAGGCAGTCTCTGTCAGCTGATATGCCATGCGGCGAAAGTCACCCCCTAGCGCACCCGAAAAGTTTCTCCTTCATAAGTAGTAAAACATGAAAGAAAGTGCTCTTGTCTTACTGTGGGTAAATAGTTTTTTCTTCCTAAACTAACGAATGGTATTTCAGTTTGAGTACTGTTAAATTTTTTACATCACCTTTGTAGGGTTGTGCAGCGTACATTAAACATCCTGCTTGCCTTCAGATTCCCGATGGATCGATATTTTTGTGTCTTTACCAACATATCTTCGGAATTCCGGCCGAAATTCCAACCAAATTTCATGTACTTATGAACTATAATTTGGTGAAAGGGAACAGTAGTAATGCAGGCCCAAGAATGACGTGCTCGGATTTTGAAATGGTGTGAGAAAGGGATGCATTCTTTTTTTTCTACTGTTCAATCCGTATGCCGAAGACGCAGTGAGGGAAGTAAAAGAAAGGTTCAGGAGTGGGACCGAAATTCAGCGTAAAAATATTCTCTAATGACATTTCTATCTTCACTAAACGTGTGGAAGTGTTACAGACATCGTGAGCGAAATGAACAATTTACTGAGCAAAGAATTGAGAATAAGTCGATGAAGAAAGTAATGAGGAATAACAGAAACGAAGCAGAACCGAAGATTGGCCTGACACTTGTAACGTCGGAAATGCATTTCCTCCTATTTCCATCTATTGCACTGCAAATTTTTTTCCTTATTTTGTTACCTGAAGATATAACATTTCTGTGTCTTTGTTTATTGTAATTGTTTTACTATTTGTATATATTTATGTATTTATGTCGATTTATAATTGATTTGTTTTGTGAATATTATTTGTATTTATACGCTGGGTCTGGCCTAGGGAAAACTATGCTATCGAACGAATACATCGATGGGTCGTGTGGAGAACCAAAGTGTTTAGGATCTTTGGTAGTGTTAACTCTGTCGCGTGGAGCGCGTGAAGCGGGGGAGTCTGGCTGGGGTGGTGCAGTGGAGCAGGTGTGTTGTGTGACGCTCCCGCGAGTCGCCGCGGTTTCGGGGTTGGGCAGCATGTAATTGCGCTCGACTTGCTATGATAGTTTCTGACACGGTGTCGCGGACGGGAAGCATTAGCTGGCGCACATCAAGAGCCCGTTTCGCCTGGTGACCGTGTCGAGAAGAAGGCGCGCCAACATCCAGCTTCTGCAACAGCGACGGCCGACAATGAGTGACTGTCGCCACCTCCTCGATCGACGGCTTCACACCTTCAATCAACCAACAAGGAAGACTGGAAGCACGTAAAGTTTTAGAACTGTATGGCAGACCTCAGCTTTTCAAACTGATCCATTTTCATAACTAAATGACAGCAACGTAGCATGAACCTTTGTTGCTCATTGTCCCAATTGCATTACCAAGCAGGGTCTCTTCCTATTCCGGAATCAACCCGAGTGTCGTTGAAATTCAAACGCCAGCAGCGTCATTCGATTTCACTGCTTTAATTTCAAAGTTCAGTTAAGGTATTCATAGATGGCTACAATATTTAGATTACACATGCACAAATTAAGAGTGCGAGTTTTGTTACCGTATTTTAGCTTACCTGTGACTGCAGCTCAGCTTGGTACGTACTAAATTTTACTATTGTTAATTGTTCAGAATCATTTAATTAAAGTTCAAGTTAAATCTCTTATTTCTAAATTGCGTAGATTCAAGTATCTTTTGAAATGATTGTTGAGGTAGTCCAAGACTAACCCTATTTTGCTGAATTTCGTAGTGCTTCAGAAACAAATCTCACTATTAATTTCAGTCACTAAATTAACTTTCAATTTTCCGGTTTTATTAATTCATTTGCTAAATTAAGTCGGAGTGTAGCGAAATTTATTACTTCTGACAAACTTTCAGTTTTCACATTACACGTGTCAACCTTCAGTTGCCACGCTTCTAGTGCTAATTATATGTGCAATAACCTTTCTTTTTCAGTTACTATAGTAATTGTCCTTAGGACTGGCGACCGTAATTTTCCCCAAATCTCAAATATCTAATTACCGCTAGGTCATTGTTAACGTAACGGCCGCACATTTACTTTCTATATTAACTTTACCCCTTTTCAAAATTAATTTCCACCAGTTTCATTTGCATTTTTCCATTCATTTAGATGTAACCCTTTCCTCCCTCTTTACCGACAGATTAACTTCGGTGACGACTGCTTTTCCCAAATTTCCATTAGGTACACGCGGTTTAATTTTTCACTGTCATTAAGGTCGATAAGTGAGGGGGAGGTTACACACTGTGCTACAGAAAGATGTTGGAAATTTGTAGACTAATAGAATAAGAAATGAAGAGGCTCCAAGTCGAGTCGATGCGGAAAAAACTGCGGAAACTTTGACAATAAGTAGGGGGAGGACGACAGGACATGTGTTACACAACAAGGGAAAACTTGCAGGCTGCTGGGGGGAGACCGTAGAAGATTGAAACTGTAGGGAAAGACAGACATTGGAATATAACCGGAAGTAATGGACGTAGGCTGCAAGTGCCGCTCTGAGGTGAAGAGGGTAAAACAGGAGAGGGATGATGACCCAACATAAAAAGAAATTAAATAATAAGGCGGTGAAGGCGGTATGGGAATTAAAAGGCGAAAATGTGAGCATACTCGTGGAGTGTGTTGAGTATTTTCAACGGCACTCCGTACGCATGCAGCTAATTATCTGAAAGAAAAACTCAAAGGTCCCAAGGACTGAGAGTGGGGCTCAGAAAGTTTAAGGAATCAAGACAGATGTTACAGAAACCAAAACAGAAAAGAAATAACTGGCCAGCGCCAGGTAATGAGCTGGTAAATAGTGCTGTTATGCAAAACTATGGACTTACCGTGTTAAGACTTGTCGTGTTAAGACGATTTCTCTCTGTCGAGGACTCGTATAACTCAAATGTACGCACTCGAATAGCCAGCGACACTCGGATTTTTTCTTTGAGCTAGATTTGTGGCACCATTTTCTTGCGCCTTTTTGGATCGCGGAAACGGTTCTTTGCTACACACGGTCCAGTGAACTGCAAGAAATGGTAATTCCAGCAGCGCAGTCCCGTGTCCGACTCTCGGGCCCGCTCTGTAATGTGTCTTCCGCGGTCGACGTTCCGGTGACACAACTTGCCTACGCCGCCGGCCCCGTCTGTAACCGAAAACAGCGCAAGGCAAAGCAAGCCAGCAACGCCACCGAATCTACACTCGTGTTCGTCAATACAGTTTTACGGCTGTTCATGTGGCACGTTGGTAGTACAAATCACAAGTAAAAAATGCTCACAAAACAATTTTGTTGGCAAGTCACCAGTGCGGAACTGTAAAAACCAATGTCCGACCAATGGGTTATGCTTACAGTGATCAACGCAACGGTGGAGATATTCCTTCCTAATACACGGCCCAGACACATTGTCACCACCACCAGTGTTCGACAGACGGCAGGTGGCAGTTGGCAGCACTGGCAGTGGAGTGTATATAAAGCGTGCCGTGGAGGGGGGACGCTGACAACAGTGCGGTCTTTGAAACGTAGCTATTTACGTGACGTCGGAAAGTGTATGATCAGTGGTTTCCGGGCCAAGGGTGGAAGCATTTTCGAAACGGCTGAGTCTGTAAACTGTTCACATGCCGCCGTGGTTAAGGTATACCGTGCAAGGCAAAATGGCGCCGTCCAAAACGAGCGCCGAGGCAACAGTGGTGCACCGAGGGCCGTAGATGACAGGGCTGGACGACGGCTGGGAGGTGTGTACAGTGGAACAGGCGTGCAGATGTCGCGCAGCTGACCGCCGGGATAAGCCAGCAACCGACCGCCCAGACGAACCAAGGGGCTTCCAACACTGTCTTCTCAGCGACCGTTCAGCGGACATTGCTGCGTCTGGGCTTCCGCAGCAGGCTTCCATGCTGACCAGTGTTTATCAGCGACGGAGGCTGGAATCTGCACCCCAGTACCGCAACTGGACGCCCACACTGAGGCGACAGGTGACCTTTTCGGATGGGTCACGTTTTACGCCCAATCATATTGGTGGCCGCTGGCGTGCACAGTGTGAAACGCCTGAAAACTAATGCTGTTCACGGCCCTTTTATGTCCTCCCCACACAGTAAAAGTATTAAACAAGAGTGCACGTTACACATGACTTGCTCCCTAACAGATACATTGTTTTGTACTGCCATTAACATAGTCTTATGTAGGCCTAGTAGGAACCACTAAATATTACTGTATTGCCTGCTTAGCTTGCTATTTTGAAATGATGAGGTTTACGCTGTCGTAGAACGTTTTAGACGTGGAAATATTTAATTTTAGCGTCAATTGCAGGTTGCAATAAGTTCAAATGGTTCAGATGGCTCTGATCACTATGGGACTTAACAGCTGTGGTCATCAGTCCCCTAGAACTTAGAACTACTTAAACCTAACTAACCTAAGGACATCACACACAGCCATGCCCGAGGCAGGATTCGAACCTGCGACCGTAGCAGTCGCGCGGTTCCGGACTGCGCGCCTAGAACCGCGAGACCACCGCGGCCGGCCTGCAATAAGTGTGGTAGAAAGTTCGAACTACGCTATTTACATCTGCAGCTCTAAGCTGAGTCACTTGTATTTTGATAAATAATGCTGATATTTTAGACGTTGGGATGTTTAATTTTAGTGTCCATTGTGCCTTTCTCCAGCTGTGGTACAGTGATTGACTTATGTTCGGTGACAAGTGTAGCTAATATGGAAGTGATCATTAATGTCAGGTTACATCAGCATTGTCAATATCTTTCCATATTTCTGATCAACAATCGAATGCTTTTGAACATGATACATAATTCAGATCGTTTGGATACTTTTGTGCACAAAGATGCTGGCTACGTGCCGACTGGCCATGTCGTTTCAATGGCCCGTAAAATACTGCACTGTGATTGGCTGTTTCGTTTTACCACGATCATGGCCTCATGGATTCCGCTACCTTTGACGTCATGCAGTCGTAGTCAGTGGACTGTGGTGATGTCATAGAAAAGGGGTGGCTTGTGACGGCATGGGTAGGGTACTAACCCGCAAAAGTGGAATCATAAATGTATAAAAAGCTTCCTGGAGTCACCATAGCCGTACTACTCTTGTGAATTTCCATTTAGGCTTATGAGACTACTAAAATGAAAATTATTGTCTAATACTACCTCTATAATGCGAAAGCTACCGCAAGGCGTGTAGCGAAAGTGGTTTGGGTACCACTATAATTTCCTCAACCTCTTTTCCATTCGCAGCAGTATGAGTATTAGAAAATCTACATGTAAGCTAGTATTTGTTTCTTTTTATTGTCACGTTCATTTCTCACATTATATGAAGGTATTACGTTGCTTCTATGAATGTGTGACCTCGCAGTGAAATCTTCTCGGTCTTCCAGCTACATCATCTGAATATATATTTAAACGTAACGCTAAGTTTGAGTTGGATTAGCATCTCTGCGACCAACTGTAGTCCTATTCTTTGGATCGCCCCTACTGTGGCAGTTGTTTTACAAGAAAAAAAATTGAGCACTGAATCGTGAGTGCTGACGTTCACAAAAAAATGCAAGTTATCACAGTCTGCCTGAAGTGAACCACCGCCAGAAAAAGCCCATAGTTACAAATCATTGGAAAATTTAAGTTACTATCGTGAGAATCATGTCTAGAAACTGCCGGCTGGGGTGGCCGAGCGGTTCTAGGCGCTACAGTCTGGAACCGCGGGACCGCTACGGTCGCAGGTTCGAATCCTGCCTCGGGCATGGATGTGTGTGATATCCTTAGGTTAGTTAGGTTTAAGTAGTTCTAAGTTCTATGGGACTAATGACCTCAGAAGTTAAGTCCCATAGTTCTCAGAGCCATTGGAACCATGTCTAGGATCCCAGCAGTCGCATCTGACTACATCCAATGATGATCCGCCACTCAGCACGTCACTGACCAAGGAATGCTAAACGATTAAACAAAGAGCAAATAATTGTCTCGGCGTCCAGCACAAGTTTTTTGTTTTTTAATCACATTGCTCTAAATTACTGGAAACAAGAAGAGAGTTGTGTGCGTGAAATCTTATGGGACATAACTGCTAAGGTCATCAGTCCCTGAGCTTACATACTAGTTAACCTAAATTATCCTAAGGTGTGGTGAGCGTACTGTAAGACCTTCAGTACACACACCATCATATTATTTGACTTGTCGCTCTAACGAAGTAGGCGAGTGTCAGCAATATGTCTCGTGGTCTTAGCGTGGCGTGTTTATCTTCTGCCGTTAGGTCAGACGATAGAAATGCCACTTGCATGCTTAGAGTAGCAAATTGACGGTGACCAACTTTAAAGAGAACTTGATTAATTTTCACACACATTTATTAAAATAATAACAAACATAAAAATTACTTAACTTGGTTCTGGATACTATTTACAATCGACAATCTGAAGTTCCTTTGCTCTTGGTACGTTAATCTTATTCTCACATATATCTCTGATACTTGACAAAAGTGTGTATACATTTATCTTCATGGCTATGTACAGTAATATGGCAATCTTATTGGGCGCAGACTGAAACTTGACTATAGACTGGTACAGACAAATGTATGTACCAGTCTATAGTCAAGTTTCTGTCTGCGCCCAATAAGAACTCGTACAGACAGTAGCAGACAAATGCAGACTGACTAATCGGAGGTCTGTACACTTGTTATAATACCTCGCGCGTTCATGTATCACTGCGCAAGTGTGATCCGCGAGGAGAAAAGGTTCTACGTTAGCAGCAGTCTCATTGGCTGCGTTACATATTAATACGCGGATCGGCGGAAGCAGAATTTGGTCCGTCTCTATGGCAGCGCCATCTCGTAGTGAGGAGACGGACGAGCGCTGCGCCTGTGCTGTTGTGCTTAGCGGGGCGCGCTCTAGTGGGAAAGCTGTGTACGCACTGACAACCCAGAACTATGTACACAACATAAGGACAAACACACACACCCATGCCAGAGGGAGGACTGGAACCTCCGCCGGGACCAGCAAGAAGAGAATGTTTTCATTTCAGTTCACTTTGTAAAGCAAACGACGGACTGCTGAGAACAAAATAGAATACAGAGAGTTTAGGAGGTACAAGTGCAGATACTTTTAAATGTGCACACAGAGGTTTTTTTTTTCTCTCTGCATCGAACAGCTTTCTTTGAAACACGTCACGTAATCTACTACTTGATACTTCCTGCAGGTTAGAAAAATGGCAATAGCACCACCAAGTGGACTTCGCTGCGAGGTCACACACCAGCAACTGATCTTCTGCCCAGGTAAAAACGAGCATTAGTGTGTTATTCTTGCAATGTGTACCTGGAGGTACAACCAACTTAAAAACAAACAACTCGTGTTAGCTATTTTCATTAGTCTGGAAGTGACGTTAATACACTACTGGCCATTAAAATTGCTACACCAAGAAGAAATGCAGATGATAAACGGGTATTCATTGGAGAAATATATTATACTAGAACTGACATGTGATTACATTTTCACGCAATTTGGGTGCATAGATCCTGAGAAATCAGTACCCAGAACAACCACCTCTGGCCGTAATAACGGCCTTGATACGCCTGGGCATTGAGTCAAAGAGAACTTGGATGGCGTGTACAGGTACAGCTGCCCATGCAGCTTCAACACGATACCACAGTTCATCAAGAGTAGTGACTGGCGTATTGTGACGAGCCAGTTGCTCGGCCACCATTGACCAGACGTTTTCAATTGGTGAGAGATCTGGAGAATGTGCTGCCAAGGGCAGCAGTCGTACAGGACCTGCAACATGCGGTCGTGCATTATCCTGCTGAAATGTAGGGTTTCGCAGGGATCGAATGAAGGGTAGAGCCACGGGTCTTAACACATCTGAAATGTAGCGTCCACTGTTCAAAGTGCCGTCAATGCGAACAAGAGGTGACCGAGACGTGTACCCAATGGCACCTCATACCATCACGCCGGGTGATACGCCAGTATGGCGATGACGAATACATCCTTCCAATGTGCGTTCACCGCGATGTCGCCAAAAACGGATGCGACCATCATGATGCTACAAACAGAACCTGGATTCATCCGAAAAAAGGACGTTTTGCCATTCGTGCACCCAGGTTCGTCGTTGAGTACACCATCGCAGGCGCTCCTGCGTGTGACGCAGCGTCAAGGGTAACCGCAGCCTTGGTCTCCGAGCTGATAGTCCATGCTGCTGCAAACGTCGTCGAACTGTTCGTGCAGATGGTTGTTGTCTTGCAAACGTCCCCATCTGCTGACTAAGGGATCGAGACGTTGCTGCACGATCCGTTACAGCCATGCGGATAAGATGCCTGTCATCTCGACTGCTAGTGATACGAGGTCGTTGGGATCCAGCAAAGCGTTCCGTATTACCCTCCTGAACCCACCGATTCCATATTCCGCTAAGGCATTGGATGTCGACCAACGCGAGCAGCAATATCGCGATACGATAAACCACAATCGCGATAGGCTGCAATCCGACCTTTATCAAAGTCGGAAACGTGATGGTACGCATTTCTCATCGGTTGGAAACTTTCCTCATGTCAACACGTTGTAGGTGTCGCCACCGGCGCCAACCTTGAGTGAATGCTCTGAAAAGCTAATCATTTGCATATCACAGCATCTTCTTCCTGTCGGTTAAATTTCGCGTCTTCGTGGTGTAGGAATTTTAATGGCCAGTAGTGTATTAGTACCCCATCTTGAGTCACCGAAAGCAATACGTGCGTGTATATCAGTTACACCCCGTAAATATAAGGGCACATTGCTGCATAATATTAAACTCTCAGAAAGCATCCGGACCTGCTGCGGCGCCCTCTCAGCCCTGGGCGCGCCAGCGTCCCGCCCTATGACAAACAAATCTCACCTCGTACCACTGCTGGCCGGCCGATTAGCCCGTCCACGTATGCATAACGTTAGAGGTTTCCGGTCGTCCCCAGTCGCGTTCCCGTACAGGAGGAGTCGTTCAGGTGCCGTGTCCACTCCGAGGTGCTCGTCCAAAGGTGGAGTATGATGAGGGTCATCTTCGTTTTCGCTTGTCGGACTCGCAGCGGCGAGTCGTGTCAAAGCAGTGGGAGCACAGACCACCCGAGCACTCGAGCCCAGCCCCCTGGTAGGCGCGGGCTTCCCCTCTTCCCTTCTCGCACCTACACAAGAGCGGCTCGAAAAGTTTCGGTGCGGCCGGTTCACGTAATGTGTTTACTGGTAACAGACTGAAGGAGCTCTTCGACTGGCCGCCCTCTGAGGCATCCTTCGCTAACTGACAACCATTTTTGCCTTCGGCGGTACGTGCGATACGAATAGAAGGTAGTAGCAGATCAGTTGTAGAAATATATCTGGCGCATATATCAGTCAGTTCAGAAAAATACAAAGCAACGACTGATTAAACAATTTCAGTGCTGTCTCGTTTCTGTGCGACAGCAGCTGGCTGTGCATTATGTGCCTTTTGGTCCATCGTCCCGCAGCCCCCCCCCCCTCCCTCCCACCCACCCACACACACACACACACACACACACACACACACACACACACACACACACACACATAAGTTCTGCACTTGCTGCGTTCCCTGTAACTCTAAATTGGATGGCTGCTCGGACCTTTTTGGCAAGTTACATTAAACAAATTTTCGCAAGCATCATTAATAAATCGGAGTTTCCCCCCACATGTTGCCATTCCCCCGTCACACATCAACAGTTTGAAATTAATATTTCATAGTTTTTTTAATTAATATTTTAATGGCAATAAAAAACGTGTGCAACTCGATCATTACACTATCTGCTCTATGAACCCTACCTGTTCCGTATTACCCAATGATGATCAGTGCTTAATCGCTCGGACGAGGATTACGTAATTGGTCAATTAGCTTTCGAATGTGCAGCATCAGTAGTTCTGTTCTTCCAGCTGTTACTTCGGCCATATACCTTTGAGTGTCACCCAGAAGGCGAGCGAAAGTGTACAGACAGGCAAAATATCGCTTGAAGAGGGAGTTACCGTCGCTGTACAACTGCATTAGTCATTGCAAGACGAAACTATGAAGGTGTTCGATCATTTTCAAAAGTATCCACCTAATTTGTATGCAACCAACATAACGTAACTTACTTCCTGTCCTTCAACTCGCTTTTCGATACAGTCATTTGAGTATACAACATAGGTACTAGCAGAGACTCAAAATGGTTCAAATGGCTCTGAGCACTATGGGACTTAAATGCTGAGGTCGTCAGTCCCCTCTAGCAGAGACTGTATGGCTACCAATCCAGATCTCAAGTAATAGCCTACCAACATAATCCTGATGTGAGGAAACTCAAATAATAAGAGACGTTTTAAAAAGCAAGTTCCAACTTGAAATTACATGACGGAAAGTGTTGTACAGCATCGGTAATCCTATCGAGCAATTATTGTCCCAGTGAAGTGCGAAACACCTTAAATATTGATCAATCACAAATACCAGTGCATGTGCAGCTTTAAACTTGAAATCAGGTAAAATTTGTGTTGGACTGGCGTTCAAAACCACATCTGATCGGATTCTTAACCAACCAGTAATGAGATGACAAACTGAATGACGAGAAGAAAAAAATTTGTCTTACCAGGAGTCGAGATCAATCCATATCGCCTTCGTTTTCTAGCCACGAATAGACGCTAAATGTCGGTTTTTTCACCAGAATTGGAAATAACTTGATGAAAGCTTTTACGTTTACTGCGAGTCAAACCCAGCGCATTTCATCGTTTTTGACCATACGGAAAGCGACGGTAACAGCAGAATTCCTTTTTCCCAGCAGCCAGAGGTCGTATGTTTCAACCTGAAATGATACGACGACACGTTCTATGCCTGACAATGTCGAAACAAACACCTATCCGTATTGTTAACAATGCACAAAGAGACGTTAAAGTAATTATTATTTTTCACTTGTAGTTTTGTGTGCGCATTCTAGAGCTTGGAAAGAAATGATGAACGTTTCAAATCAAGACAAACCCACAGGTGTTGAGGACTTTGGAATTTTCGAGAGCATCATCTCAGGTTAAAATACGGTAAGAAATAAGTTCCCTGTGACCTTAGGTAACGACTTGTTGACAAACACACTAAAATGTCTGGTGCTGGAACGCTTACTGATGACAGAGTTTCTGTGTACCATGACTTCCGCCTGTCACGACCGAACCTACACCCACTCTCCTCCAGCCGGCAGCGATACGACGTCATGTTCTATTTGGATTCGGAACTTTGGTACAACCCTAGGTTTTTCAGCTTATGTTACTCGAGACGGAGAAGGTCTCTTCGCGCTTGTCGAAAATGGTTGCCTGGAGTGTAAATCGAAGGCAGACCACAAGGATACGAAGCTAAAATCATTCCAACAGACCACCGAACTACGCGTAAAGATTCCTCAGGAATTATTTCGTAACGAGGAATGCCCTACAGTGACCACACTGGATGGGAATTCTGACTCACTGCCGTCGCATTAGACTCTACCCCAAACATTCGTTTCATTGTTCACCAGCTGCCTCGCCTATTCAGTGCGTAATTTCGACTTCATTACGTAATCACTTAAATAACATGACGTCCATCTGCATGAAATGACAACACGGTAGGTTGCGAAAATGTCTGCAGGAACTACTGCTTCCACTTGAGAAGTGTCTATTAGCGGAGTAATAGCAAACATGGCACAGTGTAAACACATAACCAAAACATGAAGCGCAGTTACGTCTTTACCCTGTAAACCAAAAAAAAAAAAAAAAATGGCTCTGAGCACTATGGGACTTAACATCTTAGGTCATCAGTCCGCTAGAACTTAGAACTACTTAAACCTAACTAACCTAAGGACATCACACACATCCATGCCCGAGGCAGGATTCGAACCTGCGACCGGTAGCGGTCGCGCGATTCCAGACTGAAGCGCCTAGAACCGCTCGGCCACTTCGGCCGGCTGTAAACCACATTCCGCGTGACAACAATGTTGTGACAATTGATTATGCGGCATATGATGGCGAGTAGTGAAATATGTAATTACTATTGCAGGCAAAATGTAACTGAAAAATTTTGTTGGTTCATAATTTCGAGGAAACTTCCTTTGGCGTGTTGTCACATGTATTGTTTCGAGTATATTTCTCAATCGTCACATTTAAAATGAGGTCCTAGAATTGTTCTTGCGGTGAATCATAGAATGTTGCACCGTTGAAGGTTATGAAGGTCGCTCGATTGCTTTTGTTCTGCAGTACTGCTTTTATTGTGTTAACAGGTATTCGGCTTACAAGGTCATCTTCCGACATCTACTGAGTATTGTTATCAAAGAAGTTGCAATATTTGTAAACAACATTGGAAGAGAAGTTACAGGTCTAGACGTGTAACTTCTCTTCCAATGTTGTTTACAAACGTTGTAACTTCTTTGGCGACTATATTCAGTAAATGTCTGAAGATAGCCTTGTAGGCCGAAATCCGGTTAATACAATAAAAGTAGTACTGCAGAACAAAGGCAAACTAGCTCTTTTCATTTATTATAATGTTGTACTACCAAGAACCAGCGGAAGGTTATATTAAAATGTTAGGAAGATCATTGTTTATGCTTTCGGAAAAGGAATATGGAATGTAAACAGGGTAACATTTGTGGCTTTTGTCGTCTTTGGATTAAATAGAGGGATGCAGGCAGTATACGTAACTGTTTGTACAGTGTACTGGGGAAAGTTCATCTAAAGAATCACGTAAGAAAATTGATTCCTCCTCCAGATACGATCATTTCGATGTGAATTATTCGCTACGTGAACAAGACTACTGGACTTCGATGAAGTACGTTTCTACGTTTTTCCACCATCGTCCATCCAGTTATTGGCAAATGTGCAGAACAGCGCCCATTTACCATTCGTGACGGTCTGCAGTCAGCAGGCAATGTTAGGGAAAACCATCATGTCTACTACAAGGTCACCAGAGCGGAGCATGGGGAAGGAAATAGAGTGTACCGTTTCAAAGGAAATATCCTAGTATTTGCCTTAATCGGTTTAAGGAAATAAAATGGAAAACTTGAATCAGGATAGCCAGTTCGACATTTGAACTACTGTGTGCTAACTTCATAAAAAATCAAAGTTGGTCGTAACAAAAAATAACTGCAGCAAGTGGCAGTCTACAGAATATAATTTTATGCATCTCGTGGAGCTAGGACGGTGTTGTGTGTTTCGAACTGCATCCCAGGGTTGTGTACACCGTAGTTGGCATTTGTTACCGACATCTGAGACGCCCTGTGGGAGCCACATGAGCGAAACCATCAGAGAACGTATCCACAGGATTGGCTGGACCTACTTATTCTTGTGATCTGGCGCCTCCGATGTTTACCTTGCTCACTTCTTATCGAACTACCATCACGAAAATTTCTTTGCGGACGATAACGCACTTAAAAATTTGATTGATGATATCTATACCTCCGAACCAGTAGCTTTCTATAGGCATGCGAGAGCTTCATGAGACCTTTGTATACATTGTTGATGATTGTCTCTTATATTTTGTGTTGTATTCTAAACCAACGAGAAGCACTATAAAAATACGGACTCTTGTAATTGAAATGAAGTAAAATTTCTATGATAATCTTACGACTAAGGTTAAATTTAATAAAACAAATAATAGCTACAACCCGAGCCTGCCTGAAACTTGACACATCACTGACGTATTGCGCACTTTTGACCTCATTTTAGTCTACGTTAAGTCATATGTCCTATAAAAGAAGCGTTTTTGGACTGCCCCGAAAATATGTAAATCTGTCAATGAGAGAAGACTCAAAAGGAAATCCAATTTAACAAATTATTCAGCGCCACATAAATCAGTCAAACTTCTTCTTAACAAAATATAAAAATTACACCGTTATTGACAGAAGAACTTAAGTTTTAACAAAGGTGCAGTGTCATTATTTATTATATATTTACCTTTCTTATATATTTACCTTTAGATGCAGGGGGTACTAAATCAATGCTGTGCGAAGACGAGCTAGATAAATTAAGAATTCGCCATTGATTTTCGAGATGGAAGGTTGTAACGCGGTAAGATAAGAGGTAATAAGCTGACAACCTGTTTAGGTCTCCAGCGAGATTGGAACCTTCCCTCTCACAAAGTAGCCACGTTTCCGTTTGACCAGCAAGCCAATACTGCTCTACGCTCCCACTGTAATAGTAATTGATAATGTATAACTTGCTATGTAAAATAAGCGATTATCTGTAGGTTCTACGCCGAATGGAATTCCTGGAATCAAATCACAAGTCGTATAATATTACATATTAAATGATAATTCTTCGTATTATTGGTTGGATATGACAGGAAAATTTCAGGTGTATTCAGCAGAATAACTCTGAACCACTCCAGGAAATAAATCAACGGTTGCGAAGTTGCCAAAAGTATTCTACAAGTTTGCTAATTCTCCATTACACTAGCGATACGAATGAGTATGTTTGTTGAACCGATGTAATTCTTGAGCTCGCCAGCATTTGATTCTCACTTCGAAGATAACGTTGCGCCGGTTGGCTCTACGTTAACTGGGAGCCGAAATGTATAGAGTACAGGCCAATGAGTTTTATTCGTATTTCTGCAGCTGTTATTTGTGTCTAAAGTGTAGTTACGAATAATATCCCGATGCATCAACTGCAACTCTAAGCTCATAAATAAGGTGCAGGGTTAATTATTTGAGCTGTCTACTTCAGTAACTTTGGTAGCTATTCACTGGAAGTGATTTACTTTCTTAGCGTCACCAAATGCTACAGACATTGAGTCAATAACATTGTTTCTAATATTATGCGTGTTAAGCAGTTTTCCTCAAGAATGCTTTCACTGAAAACAACTCTGAAACACAATAACGCAAATGAAAGAACATCATAACTCTTACCACGCAAAGTAAACATCTATAAAGAAGTTTCATAAACTGCAAACAAAATATGGTTTTTAAATCAGGGAAGCAAACGACACAAAGGAATTTGTGCACTTACTGAAAAGTAGGACTGAAAACGTCTTGAAGAAAATGAAACAAATGTATGAATGTAGTGCAACTTCTGTTCCAGCTTCTGATAACTTGAATGATGTGATTACAATGTAGGACAAGAAACACAAAACGCTGACACTATTGCATCAAATGTGTTACTCCTTAGCGGAAAAAAAAAAGGAACGAAAGTATCGTCTACTTGTCAGTAAAGGAAAAAGCGCTTGATGAATGAGGTTTTCAATTTTCGGTTTAAGACAGAAAGAAACCAAAGTGTAAGGAAGCTAGGTGAGTGTAGGACGGAATTGCTACGCAGATCCTCACGGCTGGCGCTGTTTTTGCTCATAGTTGATTTCCTTGTTGTTTTACACTAACAACGCTTCTCGGCTGTTAGAACACTCATATCAGATTTATCGAAGTGTAATTGTTAGAACAGCCTGCTACTTTAAATACTACGGCACTCGAGAGCAGAGGGACGTCACCCATATACACGGCGGGCAAAATAAGACTGCCCCGGAAAACATTTCGTACACATTAAGACAGGCAGCCCAACTCACATCATCCGCCCCAGGTGCGGAACATATGAGTTTGATTGCATATTTTTGAGGTGGCTGAAATATTTTCCGGGTCAGTCTTATTTTGCCCGCTGTTATGTGCGTCGTATTCGTCTTCCTTGGTAATGGAAACGACGACCATCTTTTTCCAATCGCTTGACTCACTTCGTTAGGGAGCGTAGCCGATATCCGGTCGTACAGGAATTACACCAGCTCCAGACGCCTTTCATCTGTTTAATTACGTGAGATGGTTTTCTGTTCCGCGATCACCGATTTCAGCATTCGTGAGCCGACTGCAAAGCGAAATCATAGCACCATATTCTACAGCCAAACATATCTGCTAAGCTTCGTGAGGATATTAGTCTCGAATAACAACGAAAAGATCTGTCTAAGTCACTGATAACATTGACTTTTTTTAGTTTTTTTTAAAGAAAAAACTGGTATTTCGACTGACTTTACCCATCCTTAGACGGGTTTGTTCATTCCAGAGTTATTAGAATGTTGCATGGAGATGCGCATTACCGAATCAATTTCGAAGGAGTGATTACAAAATGTTAGGTCCAGTATTCATTAAAAAATGGTTCAAATGGCTCTGAGCACTATGGGACTTAACATCTATGGTCATCAGTCCCCTAGAACTTAGAACTACTTAAACCTAACTAACCTAAGGACATCACGCAACACCCAGTCATCACGAGGCAGAGAAAATCCCTGACCCCGCCGGGAATCGAACCCGGGAACCCGGGCGCGGGAAGCGAGAGCGCTACCGCACGACCACGAGCTGCTGACTCCAGAATTCATAGGGTATTTACAAATATAGGTTGTGTAAGACAGATGATATGTTACATGCTGTTTAAACTATGCATCGCAAGCCTCGATATGATTGCTCGAATTTAAAGAAGCGAAAATACTACGTATAACAGTGATGAAATATACTTATTAATCGGAGACAATCAATTAAATGTTAATAATTCTGCAAAGAAATTGGAAAAAATAAAGAAAAAAATATTTTCGTTTTAAAGTCATCAATCAGTGTATTGTGATTCTTTTTCTATATTGTGCTAATCTTTACATTTCTACGTAATTACTGTACCCAGCATCCTCGGTAAGTACTTTCATAGTCTACTCTCTTTGCACTTTTTTACTTCTTATTTTATATCTTCATTTCGCTTTATTATTCTCAGACGGCACCACAAACCTTTCAGTTTCTTCTTCTCCAGATTGCCGACGATCCAGGTTTCATTTCGATATATTTCTTTGCATCGAACGTAAACATGAAGGAAAATTTTTCCTTTCTTCCATATCGATATTTGATAGCAGTAAGGCTCTTAGTAGATGACATTCATTCAGAAATATTGAAATCCTAGCAGGAGCCAGTCATGACAAAACTCATCCATACGCTCTGCAAGACGTATGAGGCAAATAATATAAGACTTCAGGAAGAATGTAATAATTACAGTTCCAAAGAAATCAGATTCTGACATGTGAATATTACCAAGCTATCAATTTAATAACTCATGGTTGCAAAAGACTTACGCGAATTATTTACAGAAAAATGGATATCTGGTAGAAACTGTCCTTCGAGAAGATCAACTTGGATCCCGGAGAAATGCAGGATCACGCGAGGCAGTAGGGACCCTAAGACATATCTTAAAAGGTTGCTTAAAGAAAAGGAAACTTACATCTACAGCATATCTAAGCTTCTCGAAAGCTTTTGACAGTGTTGACTGGAATACAGTTTTTGCAATTCTGAAGGTGTCATGGGTAAAACTTATGGAAAGTACGGTTACTTACAAGTTGTGCAGTAACCAGACGGCCATTATAAGAGCCGAAGGGCAAGAAAAGGGAAGAAATGGTTGAGTCAGGGTTGTAGCGTCTTCCCGATGTTTTTCAGTCTGTAGGCTATATTGAACAAGGAGAAATGGAAACCAAAGAAAAATTTAGAGTGGAATTAAGGTTCGGGAACAAGAAATTAATTTTTTTCGTCCAAAATGCATTTTCACTCAGCAGTGGACTTAGCTCAGTTTGAAACCTCGTGGCAGATTAAAACACTGTACCTAACGGGAACTCGAACCTGGAACCTTTTCATTTAGTTTACGAGTGTTCTACTGACATATATGTCCACGTACTAACCCCAGCCCACCGTTACAGCTTTGCTTCCACCAGTACTTCACCTCCCACCTTCCAAATTTCAGAGAAGTTCTCCTGCTTACCTTGCGAGACCAGCACTCCTGTAAGAAAGGATACTGCGGAGACGCGGCTTATACACAGTCTGGGCGACGTCTGCAGAATGAATTTTGACGCTGCAGTGGAGTGTGTGCTGGTCTGAACCTTCCTGACAGATTAAAACTGAGTGCCCGACCGAGACTCGAATATGGATCCCCGGAACAATCCCCCAGGCTGTTGCTAAGACACGTCTCTGCAGTATCCTTTCATCCAAGACTTCTAGTTTCGTAAGTTTCATTCGGATCTCCGGGAGGGAACTGCCAAGGGGGAGGTTACCATGAGAAAAAGATTGAATAATCAACGAAAGGATAACGTTCTACGAGTCGGGGCGTGGAATGTCAGAAGCTTGAACGCGGTAGGGAAACTAGAAAATCTGAAAAGGGAAATGCAAAGGCTCAATCTAGATGTAGTAGGGGTCAGTGAAGTGAAGTGGAAGGAAGACAAGGATTTCTGGTCAGATGAGTATCGGGTAATATCAACAGCAGCAGAAAATGGTATAACAGGTGTAGGATTCGTTATGAATAGGAAGGTAGGGCAGAGGGTGTGTTACTGTGAACAGTTCAGTGACCGGGTTGTTCTAATCAGAATCGACAGCAGACCAACACCGACAACGATAGTTCAGGTATACATGCCGACGTCGCAAGCTGAAGAACAGATAGAGAAAGTGTATGAGGATATTGAAAGGGTAATGCAGTATGTAAAGGGGGACGAAAATCTAATAGTCATGGGCGACTGGAATGCAGTTGTAGGGGAAGGAGTAGAAGAAAACGTTACAGGAGAGTATGGGCTTGGGACAAGGGATGAAAGAGGAGAAAGACTAATTGAGTTCTGTAACAAGTTTCAGCTAGTAATAGCGAATACCCTGTTCAAGAATCACAAGAGGAGGAGGTATACTTGGAAAAGGCCACGAGATACGGGAAGATTTCAATTAGATTACATCATGGTCAGACAGAGATTCCGAAATCAGATACCGGATTGTAATGCGTACCCAGGAGCAGATATAGACTCAGATCACAATATAGTAGTGATGAAGAGTAGGCTGAAGTTCAAGACATTAGTCAGGAAGAATCAATACGCAAAGAAGTGGGATACGGAAGTACTAAGGAATGACGAGATACGTTTGAAGTTCTCTAACGCTATAGATACAGCAATAAGGAATAGCGCAGTAGGCAGTACAGTTGAAGAGGAATGGACATCTCTAAAAAGGGCCATCACAGAAGTTGGGAAGGAAAACATAGGTACAAAGAAGGTAGCTGCGAAGAAACCATCGGTAACAGAAGAAATACTTCAGTTGATTGATGAAAGGAGGAAGTACAAACATGTTCGGGGAAAATCAGGAATACAGAAATACAAGTCGCTGAGGAATAAAATAAATAGGAAGTGCAGGGAAGCTAAGACGAAATGGCTGCAGGAAAAATGTGAAGACATCGAAAAAGATATGGTTGTCGGAAGGACAGACTCAGCATACAGGAAAGTCAAAACAACCTTTGGTGACATTAAAAGCAACGGTGGTAACATTAAGAGTGCAACGGGAATTCCACTGTTAAATGCAGAGGAGAGAGCAGATAGGTGGAAAGAATACATTGAAAGCCTCTATGAGGGTGAAGATTTGTCTGATGTGATAGAAGAAGAAACAGGAGTCGATTTAGAAGAGATAGGGGATTCAATTTTTAGAATCGGAATCTTTGGAGGACTTATGGTCAAATAAGGCAGAAGGCATAGATAACATCCCATCAGAATTTCTAAAATCATTGGGGGAAGTGGCAACAAAACGACTATTCACGTTGGTGTGTAGAATATATGAGTCTGGCGACATACCATCTGACTTTCGGAAAAGCATCATCCACACAATTCCGAAGACGGCAAGAGCTGACAAGTGCGAGAATTATCGCACAATCAGCTTAACAGCTCATGCATCGAAACTGCTTACAAGAATAATATACAGAAGAATGGGAAAGAAAATTGAGAATGCGCTAGGTGACGATCAGTTTGGCTTTAGGAAAAGTAAAGGGACGAGAGAGGCAATTCTGACGTTACGGCTAATAGTGGAAGCAAGGCTAAAGAAAAATCAGGACACTTTCATAGGATTTGTCGACCTGGAAAAAGCGTTCGACAATATAAAATGGTGCAAGCTGTTCGAGATTCTGAAAAAAGTAGGGGTAAGCTATAGGGAGAGACGGGTCATATACAATATGTACAACAACCAAGAGGGAATAATAAGAGTGGACGATCAAGAACGAAGTGCTCGTATTAAGAAGGGTGTAAGACAAGGCTGTAGCCTTTCGCCCCTACTCTTCAATCTGTACATCGAGGAAGCAATGATGGAAATAAAAGAAAGGTTCAGGAGTGGAATTAAAATACAAGGTGAAAGGATATCAATGATACGATTCGCTGATGACATTGCTATCCTGAGTGAAAGTGAAGAAGAATTAAATGATCTGCTGAACGGAATGAACAGTATGGTTTGTGAGTAAATCGGAGAAAGACGAAGGTAATGAGAAGTAGTAGAAATGAGAACAGCGAGAAACTTAACATCAGGATTGATGGTCACGAAGTCAATGAAGTTAAAGAATCCTGCTACCTAGGCCGTAAAATAACCAATGACGGACGGAGCAAGGAGGACATCAAAAGCAGACTCGCTATGGAAAAAAAGGCATTTCTGGCCAAGAGAAGTCTACTAATATCAAATACCGGCCTTAATTTGAGGAAGAAATTTCTGAGAATGTACGTCTGGAATACAGCATTGTATGGTAGTGAAACATGGACTGTGGGAAAACCGGAACAGAAGAGAATCGAAGCATTTGAGATGTGGTGCTATAGACGAATGTTGAAAATTAGGTGGACTGATAAGGTAAGGAACGAGGAGGTTCTACGCAGAATCGGAGAGGAAAGGAATATGTGGAAAACACTGATAAGGAGAAGGGACAGGATGATAGGACATCTGCTAAGACATGAGGGAATGACTTCCATGGTACTAGAGGGAGCTCTAGAGGGCAAAAACTGTAGAGGAAGACAGAGATTGGAATACGTCAAGCAAATAATTGAGGACGTAGTTTGCAAGTGCTACTCTGAGATGAAGAGGTTAGCACAGGAAAGGAATTCGTGGCGGGCCGCATCAAACCAGTCAGTAGACTGATGACAAAAAAAAAAAAAGTAATGCAACAGAAAGGAAAAGGAGCTGTGGGGGATTGTCGTGGTTCGATGACTTAGTCGGCAGAGCTCTCGCCCGCGTAAAGCATAGGTACCGAGTTCGAGCCCTGTCTGGCACGCAGTTTCAATCTTCCAGGAAGTTTTAAGTATTTGTCGTTTTCCGGTAACTTTCTACATCTGCTAGAAACCGCAGAGGTAAGAGCATTTGAACTGAATGCACAGTGCCTTGAAAAGAGAACATAAGCAAAACAACGGTAAGGGAATGTAGTCGAATTAAATCACGCGATGCTGAAAGAAGTTGATTAGGAAACAAGAACAGTTTCCGAAGAAAAGAAATTCTTTAATATCGAATATTTCAAGGGTTCCATTTTTCAAGGAATTTTTGTGGAGTGTAGCCGTTAACTGAAGTGAAACTAGGACGGTAAGCAGTTCACACAAAACGAAAAGAGTAGCTTTTGAAATGTGGCGCTACAGGGCGAGTTACGGAGGCGCACAGACAGTCATTCTTCCTCTGACTTGTTGAACAGGAAGCGAAATGATTCCTAGTGGAACAGGGTATCCTCCGTCATGCACAGTACCGTGGCTTTCCGATTATTTATGTAGACGTACAGGTGCTGAGGTTGGATGGGTAGATTACGTAAATAATAAGGCAGTACTGAATAGAACTGGGGCAAAAGAAAACTTCTGTCATATCATGACTAAAAGAAAGGAATGGTTGATAGGCTACATTCTGAGACATCAAGGAATCATTAATTTAGTTTTGGAGGGAAGGTTGAGTGCAAAAGTTGCAGAGGGGGACCAAGGGATGAATAGAATAAGCAGGTTCAAATGAATTTAGCTTGCAGTAGTTACGCAGATATGAAGAGGCTTGCACAGACAAAGTAGCGCGGAGAGCTATGCCAAACCAGTCTTCGGAATGAAGACCACGACAACGACGCACGCCAGTTTTTGCACTTCTCCCACTCCTGTGTTTTGCTCAATTTTAGCAAGTTGTTAGTCTCTTTCCGAGTGACGTTCGTTATCATCAACTTTAAATTGTGTGTCTTTAAGCCATATTATGTGCTACGCACACTACCATTTCCTAAGTCTTCCTTACAGCTGACCAGATATAGTAGTACACACTGATGAATTTTCTTTTCGTTAAAAATTTAACATGGGTTGTGACTGTCTTATCATACTCATCATCTTACTTTTAGGAACAAGGCTGCTGCTTCTTTTTTTTTTGTGGTCTTCAATCTGAAGACTGTTTTGATGCCGCTCTTCATGCTACTCCATCATGTGCAAGCCTCTTCATCTCGGAATAACTACTGCTACCTACATTCTTTTGAACAGCTCACTTTATTCATCTCTTGGTCTACGTCTATGATTTTTACTCCCCACACTTCCCTCCAGTACTACACTGGTGATCGCATGATGTCTCAGAACGTGTTCTACCAATCGATCCCTTCTGCTGGTCATGTTTCTCTTCTCCCTCTTCTGTTCATCTCCTACTCATTAATGACTTGATGTACTCATCTTATCTCCAGCATTCTTCCGTAGCTCCACATTTCAAAAGCTTCTACTTTCTTCTTGTCTAAACCGTTTATCGTCAATGTTTCACTCCCATACATGAGTACATTCCATACAAATACTTTCAGATAAGACTCCCTATCACTTAAATCTTTATTCCATGTTACAAAAATTTCTCTTCTTCAGAAACGCTTTTCTTGCTATTGGAAGTCTTCATTTTATGTCCTGTCTGCCTCTGTCATCATCAGTATATTGCTGCCCAAATAGCAAACTCACCTACTACTTCAAGTGTCTCGTTTCCTAACTAATTCCATCAGCATCACCTGCTTTAATTCGATTCCATTCCATTATCCTTGTTTTGCTGTTGTTGAGGTTCGTCTTATGTCTTCCTTTCAAGAATAGTGCATTCCGCTCAGCTTCCGTTCTAAGTCATTTGTTGTCTACGACAGAATTAAAATATCATCGGCAAACCTCAAAGCTTGTATTTCTTGTCCGTGAACTTTAATTGCTACTCCAAACATTTCTTTGTTTTCCTTTAGTACTTGCTCAACAACTTGAATAACATCGGCGATACGCTACAACTCCGCCTCATTACCTCCTCAACCATTGTTTCCCTTTCATGCGTCTTGACTCTTACAAATGCCGCCTGATTTCCGTACACGTTGTAAATAGCTTTCTGCTCGCTGTGTTTTATGCCTGTTTCCTTCATAATTTCGAAGAAAGTGCTTCACTCAACACTGTCGAAAGCTTTCTCTTGGTCTACAAAGACCATAAATTTATGTTTCCCGTTTCTTAAGCTATCTTCTAAGATAACTCAGTGTGTTGCCTCGCGTGTTCCTGCGTTTCTACGGAATCCGAGCTTATGTTCCCCGAAATCGGCTTACTCCAGTTTTTACATTCTTCTCTAAGGAATTGGTGTAAATATTTTGCCACAATTACTAATTAAACTGATGGTTAGGTAATATTCAAACCACGCAGCATCTTTCTTTGGAGTTATTATATTTCTTTTGAAGTTTGATGGTATTTCGCCTGTCTCATACATCTTGGGCGCTACATGGAAGTGTTTTGTCATGGTTGGCTCTCCCAAATCTATCAGTAGTTCTGGCGGAATGTCGTGTAATGCCAGGGCCTTGTTTCGGCTTACGGTTTTCACTGTTATTTCAAATTATTCTCCCTGTGTCATATCTCCCATATCATTTCCATCTATGTCCTCTTCCAGTTCTATAATATTGTCTTCAAGTTCATATACCTTCTACAGACCCTAGATATTCTCCTTCCATTTTACAGCTTTCCCTTTTTTGCTTGTGACTGGTTTTCTATCTGTGCTCTTGATATTTTTTATGCTAAAAAACGTCGAGTAGCCTGGATATAACATTATCGCGTCTGAAAAAGCGACATCAAACATGATATAATAGCGAAGATGAAGGTAAACCGTACAACGTAAACACCACTTAGGCCTGTCCAGACTGACTGGCTGCTGCCTACAAGGCAGTACGAGGAGTAGCGATCTATTATGGTGGGTCACGTGATCAGCTCGTCGCCAGTCCCTCCACCCGTTGTTGCCCGTAGATGAATCCTGATGATGCAGCTGCTGCTTTATTCAAGTTGCTCCTCGTTTACTCTCAACGGCCTGAATAGACCTCGCTCCAGACCTCCCTAGCTCAGAGGAAAAGTAGCGACTTACCGGGTCTCAAAGCCGGATCCTTCTGCACCGAGTTCTAACCGTTCGCTTACGGAGCGGGGACTTGGTCCATCCGGAAACGAGCAAGCTTCTCCGAATCGTAGACCCTTCACTTTTTGCACATATTTTAATTAAACGTACCGACTGGAATATGCGATGTTTAGTGACGCCGAGCACATAGCTAATTTAAAATTGTTACTAGCATTTACATGAAACAAATACGTAACTGGAAAGGTAAACAACGTTCCATCAACATTCTTATTTGCCTGTTATTCAGATTTGGGGTATGGCAGATGGTTATCTGTAGAGTTTGGAATGCCAGAATAACTGAAATTTAAGCAGAGCCGAACGCGAGATAGCTCGTGAATATTCAGTGTAACATGAAATTGAAATGCGGCGCAAAATTAATTTCGTTGCAAATAATTCAATATAACTGTGAGCAAATACATCTAATTGGATGTGTTTGTCATCATTAATTTTGTCGAAACGAAACTAAAATGCAATTCACTTCTGAGTAAATTAATTATAATATGAGGGTACGTGAACACAACAACACACAACCATCTGTTCATTGTAGCCGTCGTACGTAAGTTAGGTTATCATTGAAACTGTTACTTATATTTTAGTTATCGAGGTAACTTTCAGAAGGATAAATAATCTGTGGACCTTTTATGATTTTATTCAAGCCTTCGGTCGCACTATTTTCACAAAGATAATTATTTTCATAAATTCACAAAGTATTCTTGTTCCAAAAGTAGTTCAAATGGCTCTGAGCACTATGGGACTCAACATCTTAGGTCATAAGTCCCCTAGAACTTAGAACTACTTAAACCTAACTAACCTAAGGACATCACACACACCCATGCCCGAGGCAGGATTCGAACCTGCGACCGTAGCAGTCCCGCGGTTCCGGACTGCAGCGCCAGAACCGCTAGACCACCGCGGCCGGCCAAAAGTAGTTGCTGAACTGTTAGTAAGTTCTACGTGTTGTCATTAAGGTGCCTTTATGGATTTATGGATGCTGTGCACAGCACCTGAAACTGACAGCTTGCAAGCTATGTTGTTGTTTCTGTGGTCCGCAGTCCAAAGACTAGTTTCATCCAAGCAGTTCACCGCGCTAGCCTGTCGTGTACCATCTCTTCATCTCATAACTACATCAACTTCCATGCATTTGGGTCTATGTAGGCCTACTATATTCCGTAGTTCCGCCTCATTTAATTCGACTACACTTAATTACCCTTCCTTTACGTTTGTTCATTATCAAACTATAAACTCTTTTCGAGGCAGTATCTCTTCCATTATACTGATTCTCCAAGTCCTTGGCCGGCTATGGCAGAATTACAATGCTGTCGGCAAATCCTCAAGTTGTTTTCTTCTCTATGAGTAATAAATCTTTTTCCAAATTCCTCTTTGCATAAATTAAGTAACACGAGATATAGGCAGCTGCTCCATGTCACTCCTGTCTCAATTGTCGACACCCTATCATTTTCTTTGAATTCTTAAGTGGTTTCTGTGCAAGTAATGGAAAGCCTTTCCCTCCTCTTGTTTTACCTCTGATAATTTTGTAATTTTAAAGAGTGGTACTGCTGTTGATCCGAAGATCAAGTAACCCAAGGAAATAGGTTTCAGTGTTGGAAATTGCGACTACAGACTGTAGAGAAAGAACAAGTTCGTCATGATTTTTTTCAGACAGTATGTCGTTTTCATTGAATGATAACCACACTGAAAAAATAATTAGCCGCGTCAAGGAGACACCACGCTAGTACATAACGACACCGCCTTCATAGAGTCCTCAGTTCAGCGAAGAAGAGAGTCGTGAAGTTCCCTCAGGTATGTCAAATATATATGAAGTCACAGATTGATGGGCTATCTCTCATAGGGCTGCGAAACTGAGGGGATGTCGGATGTTACGTTTCACTCGTTGTTACAAACAGTTTCGCACAATTTTTATGGGGTTGAGACAGAGTGACTTAGCGATCCGGTCGAGGTGCAATATAATCGGTAATTGTTCGTTACACTAGGTGCGCATCTGTTTACACGGCTGCTGTCATCTCGGAAGACGGGATGTCCCCAGAGCGCTCATCATGGAGGGCAACACTAGAGAAGTGATAGTGCTGAAATAAACATCTTGCTTCATGTTCACGGTAACCTGAATGAGTGGACCCAAGTCACGGTACGAAAAACAACGTGAAATCACCGTAGACAGACCACCATATTATACCCTCCAAACACTGCGGGTTGCACTAGACATTATGCATCATTTGAAAAAACGTCAAAATTGTGGCCGGCCTCAGTGGCCGAGTGTTTCTAGGCGCTTCAGTCGGAAACCGCGCTGCTGCTACGGCCACAGTTTCGAATCCTGCCTCGGGCATGGATGTGTGTGACGTCGTTAAGTTGGTTAGGTTTAAGTAGTTCTATATGGGACTGCTGAGCCCAGATGTTAACTCGCATAGTGCTCAGAGCCATTTGGACCATTTTCAAAATCGTGCCTCGTTGGACCACATTACACGCCTCGAGTCAGGTGCTGTCCGGATACTGTGTTATTCGGTCCATTAAAGATGACCATCTTCATGTGCCGCTGCGAGCAACAGCTTTTGCGATCTGCCCGACTCCAAATGCGCACTGCAAGAAGGTCGCATCTAACCGTTAGTTCAGAAATTGGTTTAGACTCCCTTGCGTTTACAGACAGCAGCAATTCCTGTTAGGCTTGAAACCGATTGTAATTGACAAGTCGCGACATTCACCTCCGGTCACAGTCGGTTAGTCTTTGCTTCTAAGACGGGGTTCACACAAACACTGTAGCTCTTTTCTGCCATTCTGTCATGCTTCGACGTAAAGCCATGTTAGTACGCTGATTCTATACACCCAGAGGTCACATCCACACAATTTCACTGTCATGACTTAAGTTACGTTAGCAATGGAGGGTTACATAAGACATCCACAACTTCAAAAAGGCAGATGTACTCTTTTTAAGGGGTGACTTTATCAGATGTGTTCACTACTGAAGGGTACACGTGTTGTACACATAATGAAAACAACTCACTGCAAACAGATCGGAACTTATTTTTCGACGCCGGTAACTGCTCGTACCTTACTTCTCCTCGCGTTTCCTTGTGAAAGTGACTGCTGAAAACCACAGCGTTGGTGAAAATACACTGGGGTGCAAAAATTTAAGCCGAAAGTAAGTTTCGCATAATGTGTCACTACTTAGTAACATAACTCTTTGGAACTGTAGATTTTCTACAGTATAGTACAGCAGGAAACTAAAATAAAAATAAATACGCAGTGAGACGTCGGATTTATGGAAGGGGGTGGGGGGGGGTGGCAGGCCAGTCCAGTGATTCGCCAAGTATCCCCTCTTTCCAAGAACTCCCCACATGCGCATTACGGTGTGGCGCGCTCTGACACCCCTGTAAAGATGTGTATGGGTAATAGGTACAGCGTCAATAACGATGACCGGTTAGCGTATCACGTTCAGTGATTTGGGGAAGCCAGTACACCTATGCAACTTTGCACCTCCCCGCACGTAACATCTGTACCACCAAAACGATACTGTTCTAGAATGTTCCTCAGTGCATTACGTGTTACTATCTCTCACCATATCAGGATACACCCAACGTTGTCGGACACGATCGTTTTGGTGGTCCTTTAACTCCTCTCAGGATTTTCATTTCTTGTTCCTGTGTTGCTCTCTGTAATCATCTAGTTCTGCAACAGTTTTTTAGGATTTAAGTATCCTTCCCAGTTTTATTTTTTTAAGATTTATGTTAACTGGTCCACATACCCGACTGAATGTACTAAGCTTAAATTTATATCTTTGCTGTACCCCTGTGTCATTTCACATCCTAGGTACTTTAACAGGTTTACTTACTCTATAAGGTCCTGATCTCCAAATGAAGGGAGACCTCCGCGTCAAATTTCGCACTTATTTGTCCCGGTTAATCAACCCCTTCTACTGACCCTCTTCTTTATCTCCTAGGATCACTGTATCGGTAAATACTGAATAGAGATGGGTAGATATGCTAGCCTTCTCGTAGTCTTTTATTAGGTGGTATGTCATTAGTCTTTTTCCGTTGATTGGAGTGATTGTCGTGTTCTGATATAAATATTTTATCGCATTTACTAGATGTTTCGGATATCCACGATTCTTCATTATCGCAAAGAGTTTCTATTTATTGACACTGTCAAAAGCTTTTTTAAAAAAATAAACAAAAGCAGTTGTGTGTTTATTATAGTCCCTGCATTTTTGTATTATTTGTTGTAAAGTAAAAACTGCATCTATCGTGGA
Source organism: Schistocerca nitens (assembly GCF_023898315.1). Classification (NCBI taxonomy): domain Eukaryota; kingdom Metazoa; phylum Arthropoda; class Insecta; order Orthoptera; family Acrididae; genus Schistocerca; species Schistocerca nitens. The sequence goes on along the minus strand of NC_064615.1, from coordinate 1,176,394,192 downwards.
GGGCTCTCTTGTAAAACGCATTCGTTCCTCAAGCAGTTTCAAAAACATAGCATATACCAGGTGTGCGGAGCTCACTAAACCTGCATAGCCTTTTAGCTGCTTTATTAAAAACTGATCTTACCGTAGCAGTCTTTCAGTCTTACTCTTCCAATATTCGTTTATGAGATGTAGCAGTGGTAGGTCTAGCATCATTTCTCCATATTTCAGCAGTTCTGCATTAAAACGATGTCTTCCTGTCGGCTTCCTGTTCCTATGTGATGTTAAGTCAGATTGTAGTTCATCCGATCCCTTCTCATCTGTTTATTCGATTTCAGTTTCTTGTGCCTTATCATTACACTACAGTGCTTCGTAATAATTTTTTCACTTTTTTACTATTATTTATTTGTACCTTCTCTTTCTGTGTCGACCGAGCGAGGTGGCATAGTGGTTAGCATTCGGGAGGACGACGGCTCAAACCCGCGTCCGGCCATCCTTATTTAAGTTTTCCGTGGTTTCCCTAAATCGCTCCAGGCAAATGCTGGGGTGGTTTCTTTGAAAGGGCCCGGCCGACTTCCTTCCCTAATCCGATGACACCGATGACCTCGCTGTTTGGTCTCCTCCCCTAAACAACCCAACCCTTCTTTTTGTGTTGTGTTTAAAGTTATTAAGGCCTTACGTACAATTTGCTATCTCTCCTGAACAACACTTTCGATATTAGAAATAAATCAATACAGTGTTCTTGGTGTGCTTCTCTTACTTCACATTTAGCGATGTTTCTTTCCTCCTTATAGTATTACTTCTTCGTAGTTCTGAGATTGTTTGAATATTTTATATATGCATCTTGTTTTCTTTAGCTGTTTCATTATATCCTCGTTGGAAAGTTTTAAGCCTTTTCCTTACCTTGTATTTTTCGTTTCCTCGCTACTCTGTTGACAACATTCTTACAGTGAGTAAGAAAGCTGTTAAGAGGTACATCGTTTGGAGAGTACGCCGTAAGCACTAAATTACACTCCGCTTTAATTATACTGAATGACAGTTAGCCGCAGGGACTCAGTGAAACTTGACGCCACATAGTTAATGAAGACGATGACTTCTGACAGACGTATAGTGTCAACAGAATGAATGTTTGCGATCCTTACCAGGCCTCAGAGGTTAGTTTTACGTTTACTGTGCCGAGTGCACAGCAGTAGACCCTATCTACGTGAAGGTTTGCGTTTATAAATATCCAACCCTATGGCAAAAAATTGAAGCACCCAGAAAGGGAGGCAGAAACGAGATGAAAATGCACGTCTGTGATGTTATTTCGGTGATTGAAAAGTCGAGCGAATTTACGAGGAAGTGCGAGCCCACTTGTCGGTATGACGTCGAGCTCCCTCCAACCTGGATGCACGCTCCGTTTGGAAGGCTGTCTGTCATAAGGCCGTTTGCACTCTTTCGAGGCGAGGTGACAGACAGCTGTGGTAACTGGTCCTGGACATCGTGGCTGCTGCCGCAGGGGCGGAGTCCAAGTCAGAGTTGGTCCTACACACGTGCTAGCTATCGGTGACAGATCAGGAGAACTTGCTGTCCACCGGAATACCTGAACATCACGCACGTGTCATGCGTGGATGAGCATTGTGCTGCTGAAAAATGGCACCGTGATGCAGTCGCAATTAAGGTGACACATGAGGACACAGTGTGTCTGCGACGTACCATTATGCCCTCGGAGAGCCCACAATCACTACCAACCGCGTAGTAGCAGTAGTAGCAGCACTATTACTATTACTACTAGCTTTTAATTATTTCAAGTTGTTTTATATATACTCAGATTCTGTTTTAGATCGCTTTTAACTTCTATTATTATTACTGTTTATAATATTATACTTACTAAAAGTATCAAATTACAACGTCAGGAACCGTCTGTTTGTAATACCTTGGCTGGATGTGCAGATGTAAAAGTGGGCCTTAAGGACCACGCCTCACCAGCTTAAATATAACAAGTAATCATTTAAACAAATATATTTTCATGGCGTCATACCTAGAATCAATTATTCAAAATGACAGTCACAATCGCATTATTTATTTTGCCGCCAACCGGTTTGCACCCGCGGTGGGCAATTTACACCATTTAGACGCTCGCTGGAGTCGTCACCCTGCCTGTGCACGGTTGGTAACTAGAGATCGCAGCTACCACAGTGTCGCCAGAAAATATGCAGAGTAGAAACTGTATGCTGACACATTGGTTTCTCCTTGAAGTCATGTACAGATTGAGCAGGTGGGCATCAGAACAGGCGGTTCATTCAAGACCAATAAGAATCCGCATGCAGCGCAAAAATTGTTCATTGTTAATATGTATACTAAGCTTCTAGACAGAGGGAGGCTGTGAATAAGTTCAGACTCTGTGAAGTTAATTTTGAATAATCATTGAATACATGTATTTAGGAGGTATCCGAATTCAATATAACTCCGGTGTCGCTGAAGGCGAGTTTGGCGGGAGATGTCTGTCACAGAGGGACAGAGGAAAAGGGCAGCGTCTACGGAGTGGTACTGCGTAAGCTCTAGTGTATGAAACAGAAGGAGGTGACAGACCTGGGGTGAGTGCGCACCAAGGGCGTTGCAGCATCCGTCAGTCAGCACTGACGCATGTGCGTCGGCACTAGTAGCGCGGCACGTCGACGCCTGCCTCTCTGCCCTGACCTGCGCAGAAAGATGCGAAAGCTATCGCTTCATAAAAACAATAGAAGAAAATAGACAACAAGCTGTTAAATTTTTTTATGCAAGATTGTACCGTGACAAATTGACGCTGTAGCTGAACGTGTGACTAGAATCACTCCCCCGGGCTAAAGCGTTATTCACCCCTAAACAGGGCAGTCGGCCATTGTTCTCGGGGCCAGGACACTACAGCCGCCGTGCCATGCGGTGCCTTTGTGCGGAGAGAATAGCTCTTGCCTTTCTCCGGACAACCTCTAAAAGGGTTTCGCCCTACAATGCACTGGACACAGTGTTACCCGGACTACCATTACTTACTACAGCAATGGTAAAGCTGTAAATAGTAGCTACATCAACTGCATAAGTGCCTCCTCCAAAATCGAAATGTTCTGTGTGCTCTTCTGCAACCTCTTCCCAGCAGTTCATTAGACGATCAGCCGGAACTTCATCTGTCTGGGAACTGTGCCGTCACCGTGAAATCATTCTTATAGATCTAAAAGAAATGTTTACGATAGTCAGTATCGTCCTTCAAACTCAAAACACCGACCAAAAATGATTACATAATATGTCTACTACATTGAGGTGCGTGTTTATAAACTGTTTTTGTCATTTTGCATACTTTCTGTAACCAGCTCGCATGAGCATTGTCAGCGGAAAAAATTATATTATTTCGCGGATAACCTTCTCTACATAATTTGGGAACTACGTTATCTGCAATTTTCATTCTTCAGTAGAAGATACATTTCGAATGAAGCTGTGTACTGGTTACCAAGGTACGAAATAGTATGTAATTAAGAGCTGTATTAATGACAATCATTTGCTTACATGTACGGCGCGGAAGAAAACTGGTTGTAAATATGCTTACAGACGACTTCATACTCCATAATGTAGGAAGTGTTGCTGTCAATTGAACATACGATATTTTACATCAGATCATATCAGAAGAGTAAATGTACAGGTGACAAAAACCAGCTCACCGGAATAGTATTTCTGAGGATGAGTGCCTCAAAAGGCCGTTAGTCATATCGTTACTCGCTTGTTCAGTTATATCTCAAGCCTACCCACGTCAGAAAGTAAAAATTTTATTCTTACTTGTCAGGTAAGCAATTGTGAACACACAAATACCAATATAATCGATTGTTTGTAGTAAATAAATTAATAAACTGCATTTAAGACCAGTGATATATATTTAGCATTCACACGGTTAAATCCTATTGTCGGTTTCCTACTGCCTCCCCCTTCCCTTCCAGAGGAGTCAGTGTTCCGTGATTGCGTCTAATGTCACATCTGCACAACATTTTTGAAAGTTCAAAAATGGTTCGAATGGCTCTGAGCACTATGGGACTCATCTGAGGTCATCAGTTCCCTAGAACTTAGAACTACTTAAACCTAACTAATCCAAGGACATCACAGACATCCATGCCCGAGGCAGGATTCGAACCTGCGACCGTACCGGTCGCGCGGTTCCAGACTGTAGCGCCTAGAACCACTCGGCCGCACCGGCCGGCGTTTTGAAAGTGTTTTCCCTCCGTCTATCTGAGAAGGAACATGCAAAACAACACAGTATTTATGTAGGTGAATGCGGAAAAATGTCAAGAAACCATACCCAGAGTGGTTGCGACACCGGCCCCCGGTGTTTATCCGCGAGGCGGAGTCGATCCGTGACCGGCAGCGCCACCTCCTCCTCCCCTCCCCTCCCATCCCCTGCCCACAACCCTTCCGCGTCCCGGAGTGGCAGCTTTAATGCCCCCTGCCGAGGAGTGTCCCTCGCAATGGTGCGAGAATTAAATTGGCTTTTACTCTGTAAAGGAACCTTTGGAAAGGGGGTTAAGAATTCCTGCTTTTGTTTCGCTGTCCTCAATTTCACTCAGAGTCTCTTCCATGAGAGTCAGGACACTAATTTGGTACCACTGACAGCAGCATGGATTCATTCTTCTTCCAGGAAGCGCATTACTCTCATGAAAACCGTTCTCACCATTCCTTTGAAAACCAAAGAAAAAAACGTAACTGCCGTCTTACGTTTTTCCAGCGTCTGCTTGAATTTTTCGCCGAATTGAAAGAACGAGTGTGCGCTAGCTTTCTGCACTATTGCTTTGTTTCAGAATTGACGTACTGCACCCATGTCTCATCCATCCTCAATCTGATCAGTAATTTTTACATCTTTTGATGAAGGAATGTCAAGGACAAACACATTCTTTCAGTTGTGCGAGCATCGGTGATACATTTTGGTATCCAACGAGCACGAAACCTATGGTAACCTATCCTCTCTATGAAGATTTTAAAAACTGTTGTCCTCGAAATGCCGCGCGGGAATAGCCGAGCGGTCTAAGGCGCTGCAGTCATAGACTGTGCGGCTGGTCTCGGCGGAGGTTCGAGTCCTCCCTCGGGCATGGGTGTGTGTGTTTGTCGTCATTAGGATAATTTAGATTAAGTAGTGTGTAATCTTAGGGACTGATGACCTTAGCAGTTAAGTCCCATAAGATTTCACACACATTTGAACTTTTTTTTTTGTCCTTGAAATCTGAGACACATCCATCAAGTGTCGAAATTGTCAACTATTGTCTCACACACACAGTTTCGTCAGCACGTTGCACATGTTCATCTGTCGCATTTCATTGTCTTTCCCGGCCACATTCACGATGTACGTCCGTGCGACCAGTCGAATTATCTGCAGCACTGCAGCACTACTCGTAACTCGATCCCCGTAAACACTACACTTCCGACGATGAATATCAGCAGCGTTTATTCCTTCTGCTTGCAGGAAGTAAATGAATGTACCTCGCAAATGGCAGAGGGTGCTGTAACACCCATACAGTTCAGTTGCTTACTGCTTAAACAATGACGAAAGCAACAGAGAGCTGACTGGCGCAACGTTCCCTTAAGGTCTGCTGTTTGAACAATGCAAACCCCATTAAGGGGGGTAGGACGTCAAACGCGCCGATTTGGAGCAGGAGAGGCACCACGGGACATTTTATTTTCTACTGTCTATACTTTTACAAATAAATTCATAAAACTTTGTCAGCATGACCATGAAGGATTCAGGATTCACACTCATAGCAGTGGAAGTGCAAAAACATAACGAAATAATTTTGTTTTAGATTTGAAACTTCATCATTTTTTCACTTATGTTGGCTGCATTTGTTGCTATAGATACATTTTTCTTCACAAGTAAGAGAGATTCTTTGATGAATTTTGCACAGCATACAAACCATACTTACAGGTGTATGAAACTCTAGAATTTTCCAAATCTATTTAAAACTGTGGTAAAAATTGAGATAATTAACTACAAAATTTGACTTTTTTCTGAACATAAAGTTTAAAACGTAACAGCCCATTCATTGTTTCATAAATTAAATAGATTCTGGAGTTTCAGACACCTGTAAGTATGGTTTGTGTGCTGTGCGAAGTTCATCGAACAGTCTCGCTTACTTATGAAGAAAAGTGTACCTATAGCAACAAATGCAGCCAATAGTAAGTGAAAAAATGATGAAATTTCACATGTAAAAAAAAATATTTTGTTATGTTTTTGAACTTCCGCCGCTACGACTGTGAATCCCGAATCCTTCCTGGTCATGCTGACAAAGTTTTATGGACAGTGAAAATTGAAATGTCCTGTGCTGCCTCTCCTGCTCCAAGTCGGCCCGTTTGACGTCCTAACCCCCCCCCCCCTTAAGCTACAAACTTTCGCCTATTTTGGACATGGAGTCACAAGTTAATTTGTGAATAGACCTCGTACATGAGCTATTGCCAAACAGGATGACCACAGGCATTCGACGAACAAGCTTCACGTCGCTTCTGCAGAGACATACGAGACGATCGATGCTCTGCTTTGAGCCATTTCGCATTTGAATGTGGAGCGTCAGAAAGCGACATTACCCCGACTGTAAGGACCAAGTGGGCTGCACCGCATTCACTGGCCAACAGCCCACTTGTGTCTCATTGCACTGACACGACTTTCCCAATCATTGTATTCTGTATTGGAATGTATTGGCACTATGTAGCGTTGTATGCTGTGAAGAAAGTCCAATTGGCAAAGAAGTTGATTCGCCATTCTAAATGATAAGAATTTCGTGAACGAAACTGCAGCGGCGAAAGCAGACGCGCCGTACAGGTAAGGAAGCAATCGCTCGCCCACCTCGTGGACCGCTGCGCGCACATACCGGCCGCTGGTATCCAGCGGGAGTAAATAAAGGAAACCGCGGGCGCCGCTGTCTTCTTGCACAAAGGTGGCTCCCGCAAACAAATCAAAACAAGGCCGCCCTCCCACGGTAAGCCCACTTCCCTTCGCCGCCGGTTTTCTGAGCGCTTCTTTGGCAAATTTTCTCTTGCCTGCGCTCGCAAACGCGCTGCACGAATACGTTCTGCTGACTGCGCTCCCCATCCGTGCCCAAGCAAGCTTCATCTCCATTGGCTCACCGGCGTCGCTTCTCCTCGAGTGCCCCAACAGACAAATAAAACGACCTGCTGCGTGTGCAGGTTTCCACGTAATATCATCTTGTTCTGCTGTGGACGAACGCTTCCCGATAGATAGTCGAAACGTAACTTACTTCTCTTAGATTCACTGGAGATTAAGTTTACAAATAGGGACTTTCCGCTCCTACGAATCAGATTACAGGCAAGTGATAATTTTCGCTTACATAATCTTTCAAGAAACTGAAAACCAGAAAACTGAGTTCCTAGCTGGCACAGTATGCGATCATATAAACAAAATTCTTTCGGTAGTGGAATATAACATCTGAATTTTTGGCAGGAAACTAATAAAATCTCTTCCATTTAAGAAGGAGTCTGCGGAGGACCCTTACGGGAATAAGGGAAAAGGACAGTGTGAAAGTGACTGCAGCATCCAGCAGTAGCTGAACCTGGGCCTGTAAGGAGCGTGTACCACGCGCATAGATTGCCGTGTTGCACGTTTTACTTTACGTAAGACGGCACAATGTTTGTGACTGAAAATATTCTCTTTTGTACAAAATTTGAGGTAACCATGACCTACAACGCATCCTGACTGCTGTTAATGTCATTTGAAGTAGTGTGAGACCTTTCATTGCGCAACTGAATATGCGAGCGGCGGTCAATAACTGATGCAAGATATTTCTTTTCTCGGTCAGTTTCGGATGAAAAAATACGGAATTTGTTGCGCAACATCGTGGAATATTCCCGCTTCAGCTTCTAAGGTTTCATGAAATTGCGATAGGTGGCGCTGCTAGACGTAGCGTTCAAAGTGGCTTCTGTATCAGAGGTGCGCTCCGAGCAGAGATCTGTCATTGTTTCTTTTGGTGCAAAACCAGAGAACAGGAGATATTCATAGGCCCTTGCAGAATATCTACGGAGACCTGGCGCTGTACAAAAGCACTGAGAGTCGTTGAGCGAGGCATCATCATCGCAAGAAGATCGCACAGACTTGTCTAATCTCACGCGTGTCGGTCTCCACATGCAGCTGTGACTGCTGAAATGTTGGAACGTGTGGACACTCTCACTCCATTTGCGCGACGGATCACAATCGGTCTCCTCGCCACACAACTGGATGACGGTGTGGTTACGGACATCGGCAGCGACATCTACCAGCAGAGTGGTACCACGTCGGCACACAGGCCCTCCTTGTAACGTGGCGTAAGGCTGTCGCGTTCAACGGATATTGTGTTCAAAAATAGGGTTTTGTAGTCAAAAGCAGGGGGTAATACGGTGTACTGGAACATGCTTTCAGGAACAAAACGTGTTGCATTCCTTAGTCAATTCCCTTCGTGCGGATGCATAGCAGATGGAACTGGCCTTTGAATCGCCAGGCACATAGCAACAAGAAGAATGAATCACTGAAATGTGATGTGCCGATGTCTTTGCGGCTGCAGCACGTGTCTTTAGGTTGTCTTCAACATCTCGCGACCTAGCTTAACTGGACTGAAAGTTGTCTAAACTAGTAAAGACTTCATCTTCTGAAGACAGTTTATTGTGCCACTAACTCTGCTGACAGCAGTTCATTGTAATAAGTTGTGGTCGCACGTGATGGTACTAGAAACAAAGACAAATCGAGCACATGATGTCCTCACTGGGAGTTCGTAAAAATCTAAGAATTATTTAAGGGAGAAAATAATTCAATACAGAAATTAAATTAGTATTCAAAATAAACATGATCATTCCTAACGTGGTTCTGCAAACACCAAACATTCACAAAATCAGAAAAGTACCCTCGTATTTTCAATTCCATTAGGTGAGTGGGACGGCAACGTGAAAGCCCACCTGTAACCATGGATGACGTAATCAAAGGCCGGTACTGATCTTTGCATATTCAAACAAAAAACTTAATCAAACAAAGTCCTAACTTGGCACATATGGACATCCAATTGCACCCGAAAAATCGTGTAAAATATAACTACGCCAGTACAAGGAAAGCAGACAACGCTCTCATCAAGCCTCCTGGAAGCTGCGTTGTAGAAATACTCACCTCCTCCATGGATTAATATACGTTTCCTTGGGATTCTTCCCACAAAACTCTGTTTAGCTTCTGCTTTTCCCAGTGGTCACATGTGATCGTTTCATCTCACCACGCTGCGGAGATTACTTCTAGATTTTTCAACAGTTTTTCCAGTGATAGATCATCAAGAAAATGGGTCAAATGGCGCTGAGCACTATGGGACTTAACATCGATGGTCATCAGTCCCCTAGAACTTAGAACTACTTAAACCTAACTAACCTAAGGACATCACACATCACCCAGCCATCACGAGGCAGAGAAAATCCCTGACGCCGCCGGGAATCGAACCCGGGAACCAGGGCGTGGGAAGCGAGAACGCTACCGCACGACCACGAGATGTGGGCTGATAAATCATCAGTTGTGTAATGATTCTTTGATGGATATTTCTGCGTTTACGCGAAATACGTTACATTAGTTTGCGTTGGGGGCGAAGTGTAAGAGCTTGTAGTAACAGTCGATTCTCTGCAGCTTTTCCTCTGGCATTTCATCATACGTATATATAAACGCTAATACAAAAACGTGACGCCCCACGAAGAAATTACCCGTACGGGACGGAAATCGGTAATGTGATGTTCATGTACAGGCAAAAAATGATCAGTTTCAGAAAAAAATTATATGATAAGAGAAAGAGCTTCACATTCTGAGCAAGTCAATAACGCGTTGGTCCACTTCTGGCACTTTGTTTCTGGGCCACAATAATGGTATTATGTTGGAATATGTAGCTCTACAAAGAGCTTTTCGGGAAAATTGCTGCTCCTGTATATCATGACTCCTAGCTTTCGCGCTAAAAAAATTTTGTGGCCTGTTGGTTTAGCCTTGTTACTTATCTTGTCTTTAGCGTCAATCCAATTTTCATGTGATGATGTCAATTCTGTCGGATGCACCAGTTCTTTGTTTCCTAGTCGTCTAATGAGATTTTCCATGGGAAGCACGTCTGACCCCATTGTTTTCGGTAGTTCTTCTGTGTACAATTAGACTTGTATTTCATCGTCTCTGCTGATTTTCAGGAAACAGCTTCTTTGGTTTGTTTGTTCCACTTCAAAAACTTTAAATATCTCCTTTGACATGTTTGGTAAGTATTATTCCTCGAGAATGGTTTGCAGTTTGCAGACGCGGAGAAAATCATCGACATTAAATTTCTGTTTGCATAGATCTAAAATTTGAATACGACAGTATGCGGTATTTACAAACTTAGTATCATTATTGACAGTTGTCAGTAAAACTTTTCTGGGTTTGTGACCGCATCGTCCATATGTAAAAGTGTGTGTGTGTGTGTGTGTGTGTGTGTGTGTGTGTGTGTGTGAATGAATTCCTAAGAGGCCAAACTGCTGAGGTCAGTGGTCCCTAGACTTACACACTACTTGAAATAATTTAAACTAACTTAACCTGAGAACAAAACACACACCAATGCCCGAGGGAGAACTCTAACCTCCGGCAGGAGCGGCCGCGCAATCCGTTACATGGCGCCTCTAACCCCGCGGCCACTCCGCGCGGCAACATGTAAAACTAGCGACGTTTCGGTAACTGATGCAAGTCACCTCATTCAGGGTCCTGAAGGAGCTCATTTGCAACAGTGACTGAAACGTCGGTAGTTTTACATGTTGACAATGCGGTCACAAAGCCAGAAAAATTTTACTGATTTTCAGAATGGCCTCGGAAGCCTACGTTTATATGATTGTCGATTGTTTTCGTGTCTATTGTCTGCTCCAAAATGTGGAATTATTTGTGGAACCATGTCAGTTCGTTTGTATGACCCACCGAGACTGAATTCCTTCGTCATACGGTTTTTGTTTTTTTGTTCTTTTCCGTCGTTTCACGCTAGACGCTTTCATAGGAGACAAAACTAAGTAGTGATGTGTCCTATACTGCTTTATTACGGAGTGACTTAACTATTGTAAAGCTTTCCTCCGTGGTCAGTCTGTGGATTCATCTACATCTACATCTGCTTGGATACTCTGCAAATCACATTTAAGTGCCTGGCAGAGGGTTCATCGAACCACCTTCACAATTCGCTATTATTCCAGTCTCGTATAGCGTGCGGAAAGAATGAACACCTATATCTTTCCGTACGAGCTCTGATTTCCCTTATTTTATCGTGGTGATCGTTCCGCCCGATGTAGGTCGGTGTCAACAAAATATTTTCGCATTCGGAGGAGAAAGTTGGTGATTGGAATTTCGTGACAAGATTCCGTCGCAACGAAAAACGCCTTTCTTGTAACGATTTCCAGCCAAAATCCCGTATCATTTCTGTGACACTCTCTCCCATATTTCGCGATAATACAAAACGTGCTGCCTTTCTTTGAACTTCTTCGATGTACTCCGTCAGCCCTACCTGGTAAGGATCCCACACCGCGCAGCAGTATTCTAAAAGAGGACGGACAAACGTACTGTAGGCAGTCTCCTTAGTAGGTCTGTTACTTTTTCTAAGTGTCCTGCCAATAAAACGCAGCCTTCGGTTAGCCTTCCGCACGACATTTTCTATGTGTTCTTTCCAGTTTAAGTTGTACGTAATTGTAATACCTAGGTATTTAGTTGAATTTACGGCTTTTAGTTTAGACTGATTTATCGTGTAACCGAAGTTTAACGAGTTCCATTTGGTACTCATGTGGATGACCTGACACTTTTCGCTATTTAGGGTCAACTGCCACTTTTCGCACCATTGAGATATTTTTCCTAAATCGTTTTGCAGTTTGTTTTGATCTTTTGATGACTTTATTAGTCGATAAACGACAGCGTCATCTGCAAACAACTGAAGATGGCTGCTTAGATTGTCTCCCAAATCGTGTATATAGATAAGGAACAGCAAAGGGCCTATAACACTTTTTCGACCTCTCTGACAGGAAATCGCAAATCCAGTCACATAACTGAGACGATATTCCATAAGTACGCAATTTTACTACAAGTCGCTTGTGTGGTACAGTGTCAAAAGTCTTCTTGAAATCCAGGAATACGGAATCGATCTGAAATCCTTTGTCAATAGCACTCAGCACTTCATGTGAATAAAGAGCTAGTTGTGTTTCACAAGAACGATGTTTTCTAAACCCATGTTGACTGTTTGTCAATAGACCGTTTCCTTCGACGTAATTCACAATGTTCGAACACAACTGCTGCATATCGACGTTAACGATATGGGCCTGTAATTTAGTGGATTACTCCTACTACCTTTCTTGAATATTGGTGTGACCTGTGCAACTTTCCAGTCTTTGGGTACCGATCTTTCGTCGAGTAAACGGTTGTATATGGTTGTTAAGTATGGAGCTAATGCATCAGCATACTCCGAAAGGAACCTATTTGGTATACAGTCTGGACCAGAAGACTTGCTTTTATTAAGTGATTTGAGTTGCTTCACTACTCCGAGGATATTTACTTCTACGTTACTCATGTTGGCAGCTGTTCTCGATTCGAATTCTGGAATATTTACTTCATCTTCTTTTGTGAAGGCATTTCGGCAGGCTGTGTTTAGTAACTCTGCTTTGGCAGCACTGTCTTCGATAGTATCTCCATTGCTATCGCGCAGAGAAGGCATCGATCGTTTCTTGTCGCTGACATACTTCACATACGACCAGAATCTCTTTGGATTTTCTGCCAGGTTTCGAGACAAAGTTTCGTCGTGGAAATTGTTATAGGCGTCTCGCATTGAACTCCGCGCAAATTTGGCATTTTTGTTTCGTTGTGTCTGCAACAGTGTTCTAAACCGTTTTGTGTACCAAGCCGGATCAGCTCCGTCGTTTGTTAGTTTCAAATGGTTCAAATGGCTCTGAGCACTATGGGACTCAACTGCTGTGGTCATAAGTCCCCTAGAACTTAGAACTACTTAAACCTAACTAACCTAAGGACATCACACACATCCATGCCCGAGGCAGGATTCGAACCTGCGACCGTAGCGGTCGTGCGGTTCCAGACTGGAGCGCCTTTAACCGCGCGGTCACTCCGGCCGGCTGTTTGTTAGTTTATTTGGTATATATCTCTCAATTGCTGCCGATAATATTTCTTTGAATTTAAGTCTACACTTATATTATTAATTTGGAAGGAGTGGAGACTGTCTCTCAAGGCGTCAACTGAATTTTTATCTGCTTTTTTGAGTAGGTATATTTTTCGCTTATTTCTCGAGGATTTGGGGACTGCAGTATTCAATCTCGCTACGACAACCCTGTGTTCACTAATCCCTATATAGGTTTTCATGCTGGTTATTAACTCAGGATTATTTGTTGCTAAGAGGTCAAGTGTGTTCTCACAACCGTTTACCATTCGCGTGGGTTCATGAACTAACTGCTCGAAATAATTTTCAGAGAATGCGTTTAGCACAGTTTCGGATGATATTTTATGCGTACCTCCGGAATTAAACATGTATTTTCGCCAACATTGCCTGGGATTCGGTTGGTTCCATTTTGCAGTAATTGCGCCATCATCCGTACAAGTGCATTCCCTTTCTTTGTTTTCACAGTTATAGCCCACGCGTATTTAAGTTGCTTATTAATGAAAACTTTGCTCTCTATCTCATATTGCTCCTTATCTACAAGATCCACTTGCCGTAAAACGTCTAATTTGTGCCTTAGAATACGTCAACGAGGGATTTTTTTTCCGTGCAGGTGTATGTAGTTTGAGAAAAACCATTTCCATAATTATTATACATGCCTCTTTGTAAAATGTCTGAAATAATTGAAATTATTTCATTCAAATCTGCTGTATTACCACCGGATGCTGAACCCATCAACAACCTTAAGCGATCTAGAATCCAGTTAGCGTCATCGCAGTAAATGAATTGAGTCAGCAAATTGGTCACTTTCGTATGCTGAATGTCAATAACTGTACCGGTACCCCCACTACCATAACATGTACTATGTATTGCAGGTTTAATAATGGATTGTATATATTACTTTGACAGTTTTTTGTGTCATCACTGATTTTCTTGTGTACTTATATCTTATAGTATTTCTGTGTAGATCCTTATATCTTCTGGTAAATAACTACTGCGATCAGATGCTTTTCACAAGAATATTAGAGCAAGTAAGCCGGGCGTTGATTCGAATTCTCTACCTCCGATATGTATTGCGTTCTAGCTTAATTTTATTGGATATGTGCAAGTCGAAATGGTCATTCACTGCTAACACCATAGGTTCTATCCAAATCTACAGCAGTGTAATCTTAAAAAAAAAGTCAATTGTAATAACATCCTCATGGTCAGTTGTTTCGTTATTAATTGCTTGTGAAACTTGTTCAGTGGTTTCAATAACAGATTTAGACTTTTCTTTGAGATATTAATTTGTAGTCTGCTCCCCCACTCTCAACACACATATATGGCTCTACATCTGCAATAATTTTCTGTTTTTTGACGTGTCTTCGCATACTAAATTGGTATTTACATGGGTTCCGGATTTTTTTCGTCACAGTTTCACGTGTGGTGTTAACTCCTGCGGTTAGTGTGTTGATTGCCCTCCATAATATCTTGTCGTCAGTCCGATCAACTTTTATGTCGAATGCTTTCTGCATGTTAGCTATCTGCATAATAAAATCACTCATATGCTCTTCAGTCGTCACAAGTTTCTTGTCAACATACAAATGGAAATTCTGTGTCTGTACCCCGTCAGGTTGCATATATGAACGATCTGCAAAATTATCCATATTGTGGCATACTGACACCATTTTGTATTTTTCTATATCTTTTCAAACACTCAAAAATTTCTTCTATTTTGTCCATCATTAAATTTTCGTATTTTATCGATAAGTAGAAAACCATATTACTGTTATTGAAGCAACCTGCCCAGATGCTCTTCGTAAATGTCTTCCATGTTCATATTATCCTGTTTGAAAACAATAACATTTTCACTATCAAGAGTCAGTTGTTTCGTATTCTTGACTACGTTTGCAAAATATATAATACTTCTGTTGGATTATGTCTTCCAAAGCAAAACTAATTCCTTACCTCTTCCTGCTTCTCGCAAGCTATATAGTCAGAGATGAAAACTGAGTTTGGTTTCACCTCATCTCCCTTTGGCGATGTCATGTTTTCACCATATTCACTATAAATATGTTAATTCATCAGTTCCCGTCAGTATGCCTTTTCTAGTAGTTGATATTTGTGTTGTAATAGGGTTTTCGAAAAACGTATGTGTCTCCAAACCAGTGTGCACCTGAATGGGTTAATGATATAAATACATTCATTTTATCACAATCTGAAGGACCAACAGTCGTAGAATTTATATTACCTGGTATGACGGTATAATATCTATTCACAGCCTTTTTCTTAGTAGCGTCACATGGCCAGTCATTTACAATCAATTCTTTGTATGTAGCATATTTCGTCCATGTTGTTATGTTACGGAATATATGTTTATATTATTATATTAAGGGTTTTGTAGCGGTAGAGAACAAAACACATATAGGGCTTATACTTTTTTATTTATTTTGAAGTGTCATAGATGGACTGTATTAGATAAGATCTCAGTTTCGTTCCAGTGTCTTGTATGTTCGGTTCATTGAAAATATCACGTATTTGCGCAGGACAGCTATCATAATGTCATTCTAGAGATTCTTTTTTCAGATAAAATTCACAGCGTGCATGCTTAGCTAAGTTTTCCTTTTACATTTTGTATATACACTTAAAATATGGCTGCCATCTGACTCATTGAGCCGGCCGGAGTGGCCGTGCGGTTCTAGGCACTGCAGTCTGGAGCCGAGCGACCGCTACGGTCGCAGGTTCGAATCCTGCCTCGGGCATGGATGTGTGTGATGTCCTTAGGTTAGTTAGTTTTAAGTAGTTCTGAGTTCTAGGGGACTTATGACCTCAGAAGTTAAGTCGCATGGTGCCCAGAGCCATTTGAACCATTTGACTCATTGATGGATTGATCTTTCAGTTGAATAACTTGTATACATCAAGTTTTAAATTATGTTCCACCATGTGTATACTTTCGTAATTATTATATATTTTCACGGAATGCGGAAAGTCGCCCCACACACTGGATGGTTTTCTTGTTTCACTAAATGAGTGTGCATATTTCATCTAAACATAACTTATGTGCGTAGGATTTTCACGCAATTGTCACAACCCATAGCTCATTAATATAATTTTATTTGTGGGGTAAATTGTGAAAAACAAATATATTTTCACTTTCAGTCTCATATCTGCACTGGAGGGCTACCACCTTTCGTGTACCACTTTTCCAGTAACCACTTTTCCAACGTATACATCAGTTCTGGGTGTATAGGACCTTCAGTGTGTCTAAAGGATGCAGTTAGTTTATACGCCACTAGCGGGTGCAGTTTATACATTAAGTATGATTACGTATCACACGTTAAGTATGATTACATTTAAGCTTAGTCAGTGTTTTCTGCATGATGTTCCTATCAAACTCTAGCACAACATCCATGTTCCGTTATTGTTGTGTTAGTTTGAATCGTTGTCGACGACTACTGCTAGTATTAAAGTATGACTACACAGTTCGCAGTTTGTAGAAAACTATGTAATAGTACAGAAAATAGTAGTGAAGGACTCAGTGTGCTGCGCTACATGAATTACGTCATGGGAACTGTTGGCTTGTGATACAAGTAGATTTATTAAACGTACCATAACACTGGGGAAAAGTTTGTCTTCTCTCCTAGATGCGTATCATATACGTAACATGTTGGCGAAATTTCGCGAACAAAATAAAAGTTCAGCGGATTAAATGAATCTTTTAACTCACCTCAGCAAGCCTTAGGGCAACGTGACATTTTGGTTGAAATTTAGGAAAATTAGACAAAACAGAGCTCAAACTAAGAACCGTCTAAGAAAAAAACATGTTCTGCAATTTCGTAATGTTGTGACGTCATATATCTATGGGGTTTCTTAAAACATTTGACCTGTTCATGACCTAGGACGACCTTATTAACGTTATCAGCACGAGACAGAGTTGGAAATCGGTTTCTTTGTGAGCCTCTCGTTAATGGATCGTCGGACAGCACAGTTTGAGTATTTTGGGGCGTCAGCATGCGACAGTGGCCTGATTTTGCACTGCACGGGAACATGCGGTTGGGCACACTCATCATGAAGGTTCTGGTCGACAACGTATGACCACTAGAAGGGAGGTTCGCCACATTATACACCAACCATATCGTAGCATCTTCATATCTGTACCTGAGAACACGTACTGGACTCCCTGCAATATTCTGTGTCATCCCTTATTACTGGTAAGTGACAAGCAGGAGCTTGACTAATGAATTACCGCCCAATTTGTAGGCTGCCGTTAATACAACAACACAAACGGCGGCGTTTGTAGTGGTGCCCTGACTGGGAAGCATGGAATGCTGACGAATGGCGTTGCACTGAGTTCAACCTTGAATCTTGTTTCTGCGCTACCGCCGATGACCATCGTCGGCAAATATAGCGTTGATCTGGGGAGAGGTACCGTTCTTTCAGTGATTTGGAGAGAAGGTGTGCGGAGCCAGTGGGTATGAATTCAGGTCACGGCTGGTAATTATTGAGGGAACTCTGACAAGACAACAGTATGTCATTGACATCCTTTGTCCTCGTATGTTAGCACCCATGTGACAGTATTGTGGTTTCCACCCCCGGTAGCTGAGTGGACAGCGCAACAGCATGTCAATCCTAAGTGCCCGGGTTTCATTCCCGGCTGGGTCGGAGATTTTCTCCACTCAGGGACTGGGTGTTGTGTTGTCCATTATCATTTTATCCCCATCGACGCGCACGTCGCCGAAGTGGCGCGAAATGGAAAGACTTACACCCGGTGACTGGTCTGCCAACTGGAGGCCCTAGTCACAGTATTGTGGTGTCATTTTCCAGCAGAACTGTGCTCGTTCACAGATGGTATGTGTTCCTGTGTGCTTAATGAGGAACCGCTATTGCCAGAAAGATCCTCAGACTAGCCCGATGGAGCATGTGTGTGACCAGCTCGGTGTCAACTCTGCCCCAGTGCTAGTATCCACCACATCAAAGACCAGACCGGTGAAAACAGTTGTGTGACAGTTGCGTCAGGAGAGCAGAAGACTTTACGACGCCCTTCACAACTGAATAAGCACTACCAGGCGAGATGGGGTGCAGCGTCACAGTGATAAGTGGTCCTATGCTACCAAGTTCTTTGAAAATGTAATCACTGAAATATCACATCATCTCTCATTCAGTGAAGTTGCATTTCGTTTTCTGCTTTCTTTCTGGGTGCATAATATTCTTTGTCAGACAATGTATTTTCTGAGCTAGTATTAGTTTGCACACCCTGTATATGACCATATATTATTCGCACGTGCTCATATGTTAATTGTTTTCGTACCTAAGTACGTAGTACACGTTACGCCAATTGTAAACAATAAATAAATATAAAGTAAAATATGGAAAATACACTCCTGGCAATTGAAATAAGAACACCGTGAATTCATTGTCCCAGGACGGGGAAACTTTATTGACACATTCCTGGGGTCAGATACATCACATGATCACACTGACAGAACCACAGGCACATAGACACAGGCAACAGAGCATGCACAATGTCGGCACTAGTACAGTGTATATCCACCTTTCGCAGCAATGCAGGCTGCTATTCTCCCATGGAGACGATCGTAGAGATGCTGGATGTAGTCCTGTGGAACGGCTTGCCATGCCATTTCCACCTGGCGCCTCAGTTGGACCAGCGTTCGTGCTGGACGTGCAGACCGCGTGAGACGACGCTTCATCCAGTCCCAAACATGCTCAATGGGGGACAGATCCGGAGATCTTGCTGGCCAGGGTAGTTGACTTACGCCTTCTAGAGCACGTTGGGTGGCACGGGATACATGCGGACGTGCATTGTCCTGTTGGAACAGCAAGTTCCCTTGCCGGTCTAGGAATGGTAGAACGATGGGTTCGATGACGGTTTGGATGTACCGTGCACTATTCAGTGTCCCCTCGACGATCACCAGTGGTGTACGGCCAGTGTAGGAGATCGCTCCCCACACCATGATGCCGGGTGTTGGCCCTGTGTGCCTCGGTCGTATGCAGTCCTGATTGTGGCGCTCACCTGCACGGCGCCAAACACGCATACGACCATCATTGGCACCTAGGCAGAAGCGACTCTCATCGCTGAAGACGACACGTCTCCATTCGTCCCTCCATTCACGCCTGTCGCGACACCACTGGAGGCGGGCTGCACGATGTTGGGGCGTGAGCGGAAGACGGCCTAACGGTGTGCGGGACCGTAGCCCAGCTTCATGGAGACGGTTGCGAATGGTCCTCGCCGATACCCCAGGAGCAACAGTGTCCCTAATTTGCTGGGAAGTGGCGGTGCGGTCCCCTACGGCACTGCGTAGGATCCTACGGTCTTGGCGTGCATCCGTGCGTCGCTGCGGTCCGGTCCCAGGTCGACGGGCACGTGCAACTTCCGCCGACCACTGGCGACAACATCGATGTACTGTGGAGACCTCACGCCCCACGTGTTGAGCAATTCGGCGGTACGTCCACCCGGCCTCCCGCATGCCCACTATACGCCCTCGCTCAAAGTCCGTCAACTGCACATACGGTTCACGTCCACGCTGTCGCGGCATGCTACCAGTGTTAACGACTGCGATGGAGCTCCGTATGCCACGGCAAACTGGCTGACACTGACGGCGGCGGTGCACAAATGCTGCGCAGCTAGCGCCATTCGACGGCCAACACCGCGGTTCCTGGTGTGTCCGCTGTGCCGTGCGTGTGATCATTGCTTGTACAGCCCTCTCGCAGTGTCCGGAGCAAGTATGGTGGGTCTGACACACCGGTGTCAATGTGTTCTTTTTTCCATTTCCAGGAGTGTATATCGTAACAACCTCAATAACAAAGCTGCAAAAGGCAATATATAAACGACTTGTAAAAACCCGTGACATATTTAATTCAACTGAATAATTGTATGCGCATAACTGTAAGCGTTCGTAGAATCGAGTTAGCGCAGACTTTAGGACTCTTTGGTAATTTTCAAACTTCACTGAGAAGCTTCGATGGGCGTACCATTCACGCTCGCTGGTCTGCAGTAAGTTATTAAATACGCCTACGATAATTACTAACGAGACGTAGCTTGATTAATAGCACGGGGGCGGCGGGCACTGATTACCTCATCTGTGTCACATGCACGCGCGTAGCACGCCGGCATTCCGACTAGCGTTGCTAGGGCCACGTAAATCCAATTTTGGGTGAAGAATGTAGCACGATTTCTGTTAAACTATGTGTTACGGACCTTCTAATTTGCTGATAATAACGATTCCATTTCTCTGTGTTGATGTTTAAAAGAGTGACAACTGTTGTAGCTAAAAACCTGCGTGATGGTTGGCCCCTCTGATAACGGCAGCAGACTCCCCCGCAATAGGAGCTCTTTTCTATGTAGCTTTTATCGCATCGCATTGCGACCGCTGTTTCCACGCTGTCGCAAATTTATTTTTATTTAACTTTGTGGTTCGATGACCTTGCTGTGGCTCCAGTCACCAGTTAACCGAAGAGCGAAAACAGAGCCCACACAGGGAGCGACACATGATAATATCGCCGCTGAATGCACCGCGGCTGTGTTCGTCTGTGCGCAATGTTGTAGACCGATTTCAACGCTCCCATTACCTAATCCGTGGCAAAAAAATTTGTAGATAGATACACGGTAGTTCTTGGTGCATGTGTGGACGTCGTTTGTCGGTTCATTTACGTAATTTGACATCGATAAAAAAAATCATGGTGTAAGCCGAATCTGCGCTGATTGACGCATTTGATTTTCAATCCAATTTTTTGTAGACCATATATCAACTGATGCAGGTAAATACTGCTTATGTAATTTTTAAGAACAAAAATGTTTTTAGAATAGAAACACTCAAATGTTTTGTGAAGTGATTTGTTTAATAGTAATAAGTAAAATAGATTTGAGACACATTTGACGCGTCTTTGAGTGATGCTCGGCAAATTAGATACCCATTGGGAACACGCGCTTCCTTTCCTGATATTTGAAGCATTCTATATTGTAAAAATTTTGAGACAAAAATTGTTGGCGCTTTTTTACCCTTTCTGTCATAGCTCATAGGAATATGTCACCCAACACAATAGCAGCTTGCATGGTCTACATTATTTACCAAACAAATATTCTCTATTATTCTCAATTGGCACCTCATTTGTTTTAGATGATTTCAATCGTTCTTCGATGGCGTGTCAAATCTTTCTCTAATGTGTTGTAATCCGCACTTTTAGACAAATCATCTGCCAACCCATTTGGCCGCATTTTTTCAGTTCTTTTTTGTTTTTTGTTTTCAAGCTTTGTTCGAAAAGCATGATCTGTATCGAAGTATCCTAATTTAGTAATTGATTTGAAGGAAGCCGTGCTGACAGTTAAATATTACACCAATGCACCTTTTAATGTGCGAAACATCTAGCTCGTTAAGATATGAACTCTTAGACAATTCATTTGCCGTCCTAGTGCCTTCTGTTCTCGAACTGTCCTGAATTTAGTACCTGATTCGAAGGCAGTCTTTTTGACAGTTAAGTATCACAGCAAAGCAAGTTTTTATGAGCAGAAAAGATAGTCCATGAAGAGATGAATTTTTTTCGCTTTATTTTCATAGTTGCTCGTGAAATATTTAAATTTTCCCACAAATCAGTAACTTGTTCTTAATTACTCTGATTACTTTCAAGAAATTGTTTTTGAGTGCTAGACTTCATGCTGATCAATTTGATACCCCACTTTCCCATTGCTCTTTCCTCGTTTGGCTATGAAAATTCCTATGTATAATTTATAGGGAGTCTTGTTTTCATCCCGCTCAAATATTTGAGTAACAAAGAGCAATTCCAAGTTCTTACGCTACTAACTCTAACAAGTGTAGTGAACGAGGCTTCAGGCGCTAATATTTCAGACAAGATGCAAACAGTGAGGCGTAAAAGGAAACTCGGAAGACGGGAGTCGTAAAGGCAGTTTCTGAAAACCGACAATTGATTGCCCTCTAACTGAAGTACGCATTTTGTGCTTTAATACACCATTAGCAGAGTCTAACAAATGACTGTCTACTATAACATCTACTATTACTCAGTGTTGCAACGTACAATTTGTTTAGTGCTAGACCAAGAACTGCCATTCAATGTTTTTGCTAGTTGACCTACAAACATCATTAAAATTATACTTTATATGCATAACATACTGTGTCTCATTAGTATTTAGCGCAATATTTTCGTTTGTGTATCGGTGGCCAAGTGGTACAGCTACTGACTACGAAACTAAACAGGTTGCGTTCAGTTCCCAACCAGTTGCCCTTTTTTCAAATACCGCTTCCTGAACTACTGCTGGTAGTGATTGTTGAGCAGTTAGAATAACTGCTACGAACTTTTCGAGAAACACTACGCGACGGCATTGCGAAATACTCCGAATGCGTTGGGATGCAAAACATGAGACTAATCATTTTAATCACACTCTTTCCGTCAGAATTGTTGGTTTTCAGGTGTCTCAGATTAATGTGGTTGTAGCTGAAAGCTGTCTAACGAGGAAGAGAGAACGTACTAGCTTTCATGCGTGTTCTCTCCAACATTTATCCATGTCAGTCACTTTAGCTTCTGTTACAAGAAATGTCGTTTCAGCGTTTTTATTCCCACCAGTGGATCTTGTTGTCGAGACAAGGAAACCAAGTGCAGTTTGTCAGAGGATCATTGTCTCACATAAATACTGTACAATGAAAAGACCTGCAGACACGTAAACGAGGCAAATTTCAGAAGGCATGAAGAAATTTTGATGCTGACATGTAAATATTAGAAGGCAAGGCGTTGTTGAATTATGTGACGCTAGAAGTTGGCGTGAATCGTAAGATGGGATACAGTTATTTCTCTGTTAAAAAGAGGTAAAGTAAAAAAGAGGTCAGTCACTAACCAGTCAACAACAGAAAACTTCTGATTAAACGATGAGTGAAAAGATTTATCGCTTCTTTTTATCTAAGAGAGTGTATTAATTTATTCATTTTGCACGAGCAGCGTAATTTGCTAAAATAGTAATTACTACAGAATTTTGCTTCCGAATGGGCAAGTGATTAATGTGTACTTCAGATTTTCGCCTGCCTGTCGACCTTTAAGCGGTGGTCCCTGCAAAATTCCAGCAGATGTGCCGAAGTTTGTCCCGTCCCGCAGGGGACCCCTGTTGCACCTAATGAAGAAGTTAACTGCTCTGACTCGATTCCCGACGGCCGGGCAGGCTACTCTCTTCCACTTCTGGTCTCGCTTGTCTGAGAGCAGAGCGCGCTTTTAAGAGAAGCTCCTAAACAAGAATTAACAAGCACTCCTCAGGCTTTCTTGGAGGAATTTCATCCGCATACACACTGCGCAAGAACTTTTAACAGCTTTTGCCCCTCCAGGCAACTTGTTAGCGTCATTAATGTCCTCACTTAGAATAAATTATACAAATACTGAATGAGGAGCTGCACGCTGAAATATTCTTCATTAGTCTTTCAAGAATAAAAGGCGAACCTCAAGTCAACCGGTCTTCTATACTCACAAACAAACCATTCAGAGCCACATTAGCAACATTGTTTTCCTTTAGTATGTGTTTTATTTTTTAAAATTATCCAGAGTGTATAAAAATCTTTGAGACAAACGTCTGTGGATGACAGATGACGTCATGGGGAACAACTTTTGTAGAAGGCAATACGTTCACCGACGGCTCCCGGGGACGGTAGACATCTTTTCATTGAATTCAGCGGCCCTGGGATGACAGATTTCACCAAACTGACAGTGGCTACTAACCAGGTGTGCCGTATTTGCATACTAACTACCCCAGTAAATTGATACAGTGATTTTCAACAGAATAGACCTTAAGAGGGAGTAAAAACTATTCCGTACAACGAAAAATCAGTCAAAGTTGTACTGATTAACAGAAGTTGATGACTTACAATTATTCCAGCATACTGGAAGTTCGTAAAAATTGTTCCATTTATTTATTACCCCTTTCGGCCGGGTACAGCTGCACCAATTAATATTAAAATTAGTGCCAACGGCATATACCAGAAGCATATGCTGCTGGCATTAATTTTAATGTGATATATGTTATCTGATAGAGCCCTGCCCAGACGAAACGCGTAACAAATACATTACAAATCTGAAACCACGACTGTTTTTGCAGTCAATTTAAGATTGAGTCTCTCTAAACGAAGACATATTTCAGAAGCTCGGCCTACCGCCATTCACGTGGAGCAGAAGCCTGCCGTACAGGCAACACACATTGCAAACTAACACCGCAGCCAACCTATGCCTCACCGTCTCTTAGGGGCAGGGGCAGTTATAAAAGACGTCTAGCGTCGTTGGAAAGGTTCAAAGAGCACTCTGTCTCTAACAAAACTCGTTCCCCTTGACATGATCTGTCACCTCTAGACGTTTGTCGCCCTGTACATCTTCTTGCAGTACATTACCTGTAAAGCATCCAAAATGGGGAGTTAGGTCATTACTGAGGCGCAGCGCTCTAATTGCATATACATTTACGTACTGCGATCTACTTACCTACATCAAGTTATGCTTATATTCCCTGCAAGCCGCTGTACAATATTATCACTTTCGTCCCTATTCCATTCGCGTACTCATCGAAGGAAAAATGGCTATAAATCCCTGTACGTGCTCCAGATTCTCTGTGTGACACATGCTGCTAGCAGCGTAATGATCCACCAGTCTTTTTCCAATGCAGGTTCTCTAAATTTAGTCAACATGGTTCCGCGAGAACTTCCAAAGGCTCACGTTTAATTTCCCCGAACATGTCTGAAACACTACGGTAACGGCCGGTTAGCAGTGAATAACAGAATTCTGCTGTCGCGCCTGCTTGGAAAGGATTCGAAACACTCGAACGATAATATAGAATTTGTTCCGCTAATATGCATATGCTTTTCTTTATTAATCCATTGTATTTTCCCAGAACCATTCCAATAAATCTTCGCCTTCCATTCATGTTCCCTAACATTCAATTTACTTGATCTTTTCATTTCAAGTTGCTTCTTAGTACAGACTAAGACAAAAAGGAGGACGCACTACGAAGGTATTATCCAATTGGGACAGAAATCGGTAGATCTGATGTACATGTACACGCAAACAAATGATCAGTTTCAAAAAATTAGGTGATTTATTCAAGAGAAAGAGCTTCACATTTCGAACTAGTCAATAACGAGATGGACCACTTCTGGTGCATTTGCAAGCAGTTCTTCGGCTATGCATTGATTGACAGAGTTTTTGGTTGTCCTCCTGAGGGACATCGTGCCAAATTGTGTCCAACTGGCGAATTAGATTGTCATATTCCCGAGCTGGTTGGAGGGCCATGCCGATAACGCTCCAAACGTTTTCGCTTGGGGGAGATCAGGCGTTCTTGCTCGCCAGTGTATGGCTTGGGAAGCATGATGACAAGCACTATAAACACCCGCCATGTGCAGGCTGGCATCATATTGCAAATATGTAAGCCTAGGATGGCTTGTCACGAAGGGAAACAGAAGGTGCGTGGAATATCGTCGACATACCGTTGTGCTTTAGGGATGCCACAGATAACAAAGGGGTCATGCTTTGAAAAGAAATGGAACCCCATACCATCACTCACGGCTGTTGAGTCGTATGGTGGGCGACGATCAAACTGGTTTCCCACCCCGTCTGCGCCGTCTCGAGACACTACTTGCGCTCAGTATCTTCAGTGACAAGTCCCGCTCCGAACTGGGCCCCCATGGCCAACGAAGACGTGTCTGGAGACGCCTTGGACAGAGGTGGAATACCATCGTGGCTGTCGACCGCCATACGGCCCGACAACCGGGACTGATGGTATTTTACAGCAGGAAAGCCATCCTGGGCTTACACTTCAACAAGATAATCCCCGCCCACACACGGCGAGAGTTATACTGCTTGTCTTCGTAATTTCCAAATATTTTCCAAACCCTACTTTGGCCAGAAAGGTTGCCGGATCTATCTCCAATTGAGAATGTTTAGAGCGTCATGGGCAAGGCCTTCCAACCAGCCCGGGATTTTGGATTTTGACAATTCAAAGCTCCAATTGGACAGAATTTGGCTCTATATCCATCTGGAGGACATCCAAAAACTTTATCGATCACAGCCGAATAACTGCTTGCACAAGAGCCAGATGTGGGCCAACGTGTTATTGACTTGCAAGGTCTGTAACTTCCTTCTCTTGAATAAATCATCCCGTTTTCCTGCTTTTGATGTCCTCCTTGCTCCGTCAGTCATTGCTTATTTTACTGTCTAGGTAACAGAATTCCTTGACTTCATCTGCTTCGTGAACATCAATCCTGATGTTAAGTTTCTCGCTGTTCTCATTTCTACTACATCTCATTACCTTCGTCCTTCTTCGATTTACTCTCAATCCGTACTCTGTACTCATTAGACCATTCCGTTCGGCAGATAATGTAATTCTTCTTCACTTTTACTCAAGATAGCAATGTCATCAGCGAATAGTGTCATTGATATCCTTTCACCTTGAATTTTAATTACACTCCTGAACCTTTCTTTTTTTGCGTCATTGCTTCCTCGATGTACAGATTGAACAGTAGGGGCGAAAGGCTACATGCTTGTTTTAATCCCTTTTTAATACGAGCACTTCGTTCTTGGTCGTCCACTCGTATTATTCCCTCTTGGCTGTTGTACATATTGTATATGACCCGTCTCTCCCTACAGCTTAACCCTACTTTTTTTCAGAATTTCGAACATCTTGATCTTGCACCATTTTACATTTTCGAGCGCTTTTTCCAGTTCGACAAATCCTATGAACATGTCTTTATTTTTCTTTCGTCTTGCTTCCCTTATTAACCGCAACACCAGAGTTGCCTCTCTCGTGCCTTTACCTTTCCTAAAGCCGAACTGATCGTCATTTAGCGCATCCTCAATTTTCTTTCCCATTCTTCTGTACATTATTCTTGTAAGTAACTTGGATGCATGACCTGTTAAGCTGATTGTGAGATAATTCTCGCACTTGTCAGCTCTTGCCGTCTTCAGAATTGTGTGGATGGTGTTTTTCCGAAAGTCAGGTGGTATGTCTCCAGATTCATACATTCTACAGACCAAAGTGAATAGTCTTTTTTTCCAAATGATTTTAGAAATTCTGATTGAATGTTACCTATCCCTTCTGCCTTATTTGATCTTCAGTTCTCCAAAGCTCTTTTAAATTCTGGTTCCAATACTGGATCCCCTATCTCTTCTAAATCGACTCCTGTTTCTTCCTCTATTATATCAGACAAATTCCCCCCCCCCCCCCCCCATATGCTTTCAATGTATTCTTTCCACCTATCCGCTCTCTCCTCTGCATTTAAGAGTGGAATTCCCGTTGCACTCTTAATGATACCATCCTTGCTTTTAATTTCACCGATGGTGATTTTGACTTTCCTGCATGTTGAGTCTGTCCTTTCGACAGTCATTTCTTTTTCGATGTCTTCACATTTTTCCTGCAGCCATTTCGACTTAGCTTCCCTGCACTTCCTATTTATTTCATTCCTCTGCGACTTTGTGTATTCCTGATTTTCCCGAAACATTTTTGTACTTCACCCATTCATAGATCAATTGAAGTATTTCCTCCTGTTATCCGTGGTTTCTTCGCAGTTACTTTCTTTGTACCTGTGTTTTCCTTCCCAACGTCTGTGATGGCCCTTTTGAGAGATGTCCATTCCTCTTCAACTGTACTGCCTACTGAGGAATTCCTTATTGCTGTATCTATAGCCTTAGAGAACTTCAACCGTAACTCGTCATTCCTTAGTACTTCCGTATCCCACTTCTTTGCGTGTTGATTCTTCCTGATTGATGTCTTCAGCTTATTCTTCATCACTACTAAGGCTACATTATGATCTGAGTCTATATCTGCTCCTGAGTGCACCTTACAATCCAGTATCTGATTTCGCTATCTCTGTCTGACCATGGTGTAATCTAACTGAAATCGTCCGGTATCACCCGGCCTTTTCCAAGAATACCTCCTCCTCTTGTGATTATTGAACAGGGTATTCGCTATTACTAGCTGGAACTTGTTTCAGAACTCAGTTAGTCTTTCTCCTCTCTCATTCATTGTCCTAAGCCCATATTCTCCTGTAACCCTTTCTACTACTCCTTCCCCTACAACTGCATTCCATTCTCCCATGGCTATTAGATTTTCATCCCCATTTACATACTGTATCACCCTTTCAGTATCCTCATACACTTTATCTTCATCTTCAGCTTGCGGTGTCGGCATGTATACCTGAACTATCGTTGTCGGTGTTGGTTTGCTGTCGATTCTGATAAGAACAACCCTGTCACTGAACTGTTCACAGTAGCACACTCTCTGCCCTACCTTCTTATTCATAACGAATCCTACTCCCGTTATACTATTTTCTGCTGCTGTTGATATTACCCTATACTCATCTGACCAGAAATCCTTGTCTTCTTTCCACTGACCCCTACCATATCCAGATGAAGCCTTTGCATTTCCCTTTTCAGATTTTTCTAGTTTCATTACCACGTTCAAGCTTCTGATATTCCACGCCCCGACGCGTAGAACGTTATCCTTTCGTTGATTATTCAATCTTTTTCTCACGGTAACCTCCCCCTTGGCAGACCCTCGCGGAGATCCGAATGGCGGACTATTCCATAATCTTTTGCCAAGATGAGATCATCATGACACTACTTCAATTACAGGCCCAATGTCCTGTGGATATACGTTCTTTAATCCTTAATGCAGTAGTTTCCATTGCCTTCTGCATCCTCATGTCGTTGGTCATTGCTCATTCTGACAAGGCCGCTGGCAGAATGAGAGTGACTCCTTATGCCGGAAGTCTTCGTCCGCCAATGCTGTTTATTAATCAAAATTTAAGCAGCGGCGGGATTCAAACCCGGAACCAAAGACGTTTTTATCATGAATCAAAGCCGCTACCGCTCCTTTTTTATCTCATTTTTGTTCTATATTGTTCGCTGAGTATGTTCGTGGCAGACGTCCGATGACACCCGTTCGGGTTGTTCGTTGATCTGTTCATTCAGTTTTTTTTAATTACAGAGGGTAGCTAAACCCTCTGACCGAACACGCTGAGCTACCGTGCCGCCTGTCCCTAGACCACAGGTCAACTGGTAAACTGCTTACTATGGTATTAATTATAGCAGCACCTACAACAGTGGAGAAATTTAACGCACCTCATCACTCCTCAGTAATTCAGTATCCAACTTCTTTCGGAGATTGATTCTTCCGGACGTCAGTCTATTTTTCTTCATTACTAAATTGTGATCCGAGCCTATATCTGATACTGGATACGTTTTACAATCCAGTATCTTATTCCTGAATCTCTGTCTGACCATGATGTCATACCACTCGAATCTTCTTGTGTCTCCGAGTCTTTCTAAGTATACAACGTCCTCTTGTGATTCTTGAAATGAATATTCGCTATTACTAGCTGAAATTCATTTCAGAGCTCAATTAGTCTATCTCCTCTCTCATTCCTACTGCCAAATCCATTGTGCCCCATAACTCTTTCTTCATTTCCTCCTCTGCTACGGCGTTACAATTACCCATGGCTGTTAGATTATCATCACCGTTACGCACTGAATTGCCCGTTCAGTATCCTTATTTACTTTCTCTCTGTCTTCTTCTTCTCCTTGCGATGTCGGTATGTATACCTAATCTGTGGTGTCACCGCCAGACACCACACTTGCTAGGTGGTAGCCTTTAAATCGGCCGCGGTCCGTTAGTATACGTCGGACCCGCGTGTCGCCACTGTCAGTGATTGCAGACCGAGCGCCGCCACACGGCAGGTCTAGAGAGACTTCCTAGCACTCGCCCCAGTTGTACAGACTTTGCTAGCGATGATATACTGACAAATACGCTCTCATTTGCCGAGACGATAGTTAGCATAGCCTTCAGCTACGTCATTTGCTACGACCTAGCAAGGCGCCATTACCAGTTTATATCGAGATTATAATTAATGTATCATCAAGAGCGATGTTCTCCAATTATGGATTAAAGTTAAGTATTCCAGCAACTACGTTCTTTTCTTATTAGACTCAACTCCTTTAATTGTTGCAGACCTCACGCCAGTCTGCGTGAGCTTAAACGCGTGCATTTCGGCCTCCTCTAGCAACACGATGTTGGCTCTTCTGCCAACACATCATAATCCATTGTTGTTGGCGTTCGTTTGCTGTCGATTCTGATGAGAGCAATCCTATCACAGAACTGCTCACAGCAATTCACCCACTGCCCTACATTCCTACTCATAACGAACTCTACTGTAGTTGTCCATTTTCTGCTGCTGTTGACGTTACGTTATATTCGTCTAATCGAAAATCCTTATTTTCTCTCCATTTCACTTAACTGAGCGCCCCAGCATCTAGGGTCCACCCCTACATTTCCTTTCTTTTCAAATGGTTCAAATGGCTCTGAGCACTATGCGACTTAACTTCTGAGGTCATCAGTCGCCTAGAACCTAGTAAAAACACTAACCTAAGGACATCACACATATCCATGCCCGAGGCAGGATTCGAACCTGCGACCGTAGCGGTCGCTCGGTTCCAGACCGTAGCGCCTAGAACCGCACGGCCACTCCGGCCGGCCCTTTCTTTTCCTTTCCTTTTTCTGGAGAATCGAATGTGGCTGGGACCCCAAATGAAGACCACCTGACTGCAGCCTTTTGAGATGCAGGAGTTTCGCTTTCACGCGGTGAACTTCCATAATGCTTAAAAAGACGCCTCGAGCACTGTCAAAAAGATCACGAAGGACAGCATAATAAAATTCCCAAATCCTTCTCATTTCAGCTGCTTACAGCAGTCTGATGAATACCCTAAAATAGACCAGGAAGCTCCATCGCCTTTGCACAGAAGAGGAGAGAGAAACTGTAAATTGTAGTATACAATTATCTTGATACTTCTCCATATTTATTCCACATTTTCAGCTCCAGAGGTGAATGACTTGTGTTGAATGACCAACTAATCTATAGTCTATATTTGCACGTGCGAAGTAAAATATATATTTTTTTGACATTCGTAAAATTCCGTTCTGCAATTGTAACCATTGATGCTATAACAGGCTTATGGTTATCTGTTTCTTCTCTGAGTTAACTGAATCGAAGAGAATTAATACGTTGCTTTCATCAGCCTGTGCTGTATCCGACTCTCTAAAGGAATCTGTCCCTGTAATCGTCTGCCTTGTTCTATCCAACGATGACGTTTATCTTCATCTAGAGTAATTCGTATTTAGGATATCAGCCTCTCCAGTTTTTATCGATCTCTTTACGGTACTAAATAATTCGCCTTCATTAGCATTCAATGATATACACGGTTTTTTTTAAAAAAAAAAAGTCCGGAAATCAATATCTGTTGAGATATGAATCGCTCTGCTTATGACGTGTAATGTGAAGTATTCGGAATCACAAGAGATGGCATAGTAAATAGCGACAAAATGTATGTGCGGGTAGATACAAATCCTCGAGCAGTCATGGACGTGAGGCATCAGGATCGCATCAGTGTCATTGTATGGGCACGACTTGTCGGTGACAGGATAATAGGACCATACAGTTCGCAGAATTGAGTAAGAGATGCTATCAGCCTTTTCTGCGCGATGAACTACATTATATTATTGGATAACGTTAACCTCACATAAATACTGCTACTGTGGTTTCTGCACCACGGAGCACCACTCCATTTTCTTCGGATTGAGGGCGATGGATTTGTCAAGTTGGTCTAGTAGCATGGCCTACCCATTCACCGTGACCAAATCCGCCAGATTTCTAGATACGGGGTCATTTAAAGGCATTGGTGTATTTCCTACCCACTGACAATGTACATAACGATGCATATGACGCAACCAAACGGACATGGAAGCACATCGACCAGACGCGTCACTGAATCTCTCAGCGCTGTACGGAGCATGTCTCCACCAAATAAACTCGTCCATAAGGCAGAGCACAGCATCATCGAAGACCACACGTGCAATTTTGAACACACGAAGATGCTGTGTCCCGCCAACGGCTTCTGGGACTAAGTATTCAGAGAACCTGTGGAAATACTTGTATGTACATTACAATGCCCCCCATGAACCATGGACCTTGCCGTTGGTGGGGAGGCTTGCGTGCCTCAGCGATACAGATAGCCGTACCGTAGGTGCAACCACAACGGAGGGGTATCTGTTGAGAGGCCAGACAAACGTGTAGTTCCTGAAGAGGGGCAGCAGCCTTTTCAGTAGTTGCAAAGGCAACAGTCTGGATGATTGACTGATCTGGCCTTGTAACACTAACCTAAATGGCCTTGCTATTCTGGTACTACGAACAGCTGAAAGCAAGGGGAAACTACAGCCACAATTTTTCCCGAGGGCATGCAGCTTTACTGTATGGCATGGAGAGCTGCATCAAACCAGTCTCAGGACTGAAGATCACAACAACAACATTACAATGTCGTTAACTAAGATCTTTATGGAATTCGGCGATAGCGAAAACCCATCAAGAACGCTCCAATCTGAAATGGCGGGCCGGCCGCTGGTGGCCGAGCGGTTCTGGCGCTACAGTCTGGAACCGCGCGACCGCTACGGTCGCAGGTTCGAATCCTGCCTCGGGCGTGGATGTGTGTGTTGTCCTTAGGTTAATTAGGTTTAAGTAGTTCTAGGGGACTTATGACCTCAGCAGTTGAGTCCCATAGTGCTCAGAGCCATTTGAACCATTTTTGAAATAGGCGGAAGCAGCGGACGTAAAGGACAGAAAAACCAACTTCCCAACGTAACTGCTCTTTCCCCCGCCAGCCCGTCTGGCTTGCATCATCGGACACGACGCCCTTTTGAGGGGGCACGCGATTAGTCTCCCTGTTATGTCTTAATCTGCAGAGCTTGCGGTGCAGTGGCTTTAAACGCTCTCACACCATAAGAACCCGAACCTTCACCTGAATACGACGAATAGGACGTTCGTTGAGAAGCTAAAAAAGGCTACAAGACGACGCTGCCGCTCGGCTGTAATTTTCAGTACACCTTGAAGTTTTCTAGACTTGGAACACGTCCGCTAGAAACACGAGCATGTAGGTCATGCACAATATTTAAGAATACACTGAACTCAACACAAATGGCCTTCGTTGATCGACACAAACAGGTAACTAACTTTGCAACTAGTTCTTAATAGGGAATACGTTCTCTACTAAACGCAGCTATTTGGACTACCAGTCTTGGTTTAGGAAACAACACAGTGAAAGCTTCTGCAGTCAGAGTTCGTTCTTCACTAGTTTGAATACCAAACGTTTAAGGCCACCATCTTTTGGGTTGGCAGGAGAGCCAACACCGGGTTACAAGAGGAAGCCGAAAGGCACGCGTTTTAGCTCACGCAGGCTGGCGTGAGGTCTGGAACAGGGCAAGGAAATTAGAATTTAGAAAAAACGGACGTAGTTGGTGGAATACTTAACTTTAATCCATAAATGGTGAACGTCGCTCTTGACGGTACATTATTCATAATATCAATAGCAAATGATAATGGCGTCTTGCTAGGTCGTAGCAAATGACGTAGCTGAAGGGTATGCTAACTATCGTCTCGGCAAATGAGAGCGTAGTTTGTCAGTGAACCATCGCTAGCAAAGTCGGCTGTACAACTGGGGCGAGTGCTAGGAAGGCTCTCTAGACCTGCCGTGTGGCGGCGCTCGGTCTGCAATCACTGATAGTGGCGACACGCGGGTCCGACGTATACTAACGGACCGCGGCCGATTTAAAGGCTACCACCTAGCAAGTGTGGTGTCTGGCGGTGACACCACACCATCTCCTTGAGCGGAACACATTGGAACAGACCAACACGTAAGTATCTGTACGAGTTCACAGTATCTTCAGTCTTGCCAAATAAGTCTGATAGAATACCAACAAGCCTGCGAGCAAGTTTCCGAGGCCCTTTGGCGGCAAAGGCGGCTTGAGGTCGAGGCGGCGCTAGATGCCGAATATTTCTTCTCTCGGCTAGATGCGTCGTATCTACCGTTATCCTCGCATGTGCGGTCCTAAATACAAGCACGGTGGAGGTACGCTTGCTCCTCACTGGCTGCATGTGACATTGGCGGATGCATCAAAAGATTCGTGCAGGAGCGACCACTCTTACAAATTTACACGCCCTTTCAGCTTTGGTCCAGTGTACGCGTAGGCCCATGTAGGTCGCGCTGCAAATGGCACAGTAACAGAGACTGAGTTGGCAACAAGCCCTAGTGCGTCGTGTTGCTGCGTGGCGTCGGCGCATGACGGGTTTTGCGTCAGGCCACAGTTCATCAGTCCGTGCAGTCCGATACTCTGAAGAGCCAAAGAAACTGGTACACCTGCATAATGTCGTGTAGCGCCCCTGCGAGCACGCAGAAGTGCCGCAGTACGACGTAGCATGGACTTGACTAATGTCTGAAGTAGTGCTGGAGAGGACACCATGAAACGTGCTGGGCTCTCCATAAATCCGTAAAAGTACGAGGGGGTGGAGACCTCTTCTGAACATCACGTTGCAAGGCATCCCAGATATGCTCAATACTGTTCGTGTCTGGGGAGTTTGGTGGCCAGTGGAAGTGTTTAAACTCAGAAGAGTGTTCCGGGAGCCACTCTGTAGCAATTCTAGACGTATAGGGTGTCGCATTGTTCGGCTGGAATTGCCCAAGTCCGTTGGAATGGACAGTGGACATGAATGGATGCAGGTGATAAGAAAGGATGTTCACGTACGTGTCACCTGTCAGAGTCATATCTAGACGTATCGGAGCCCTATGTCACTCTATCTGCGCACGCTCAACACCATTACAGAGGCTCCACCAGATTGAACTGTCCGCTGCTGACATGCAGGGTCCATGGTTTCGTGAGGTTGCCTTCATACCCGTACACGTCCATCCACTCGATTCAATTTGAAACGAGACCGTCCGGCCAGGCAACATGTTTTCAGTCATCAGTAGTTCAATCTCGGAGTTTACGGGTCCAGGCGAGTCGTAAAGCTTTGTGTCGCGTACTCATCAAGGGTGCACGAGTGGGTCTTCGGCTACGAAAGCTCATATCGATGATGTTTCGTTGAATGGTTCGCACTCTGACACTTGATGATGGCTCGGCACTGAAATATGCAGCAATCTACGAAAGGGTTGCACTTCTGTCGCGTTCAACGATTCTCTTCAGTCGTCGTCGGTCCCGTTCTTGCAGAATCTTTTTCCGGCCGCAGCGATGTCGGAAATTTGCTGTTTTACAGGATTCCTGATATTCACGGTACCCTCATGGAACGGTCATATGGAAAATCTGCACTTCATCGTTGAAACTCACTTAAATCTCGATAACCTGCCATCGCAGCAGCAGTTACTAATCTTACAACTGCGCCAGACACTTGCTGTTTACACAGGCGTTGCCGACCACAGTGTCGTGTTCTGCGTGTTTACATGCCTCTGGATTTGAATACGCATGCCTATACCAGTTTCTCTGGCGCTTCAGTGTATGTTCATTCACGAGATTCAGATGGCTGAATAGAGCTGATCTCTGCTTGCTTGAGGTTTATTTTCGTGGATCAAAATGATTGGTGTTGCCACGGCCTAAAAGACACCAGAAACAGGTATACATTTTTATTTACTTCTCTGAATTGTAGCTCCTACTTTGCATAGTATATACCGTCTGATCAAAAGAATCTGATCATCTATTAGTGGACAATCATATGGGATGTGTCCACCCTTCACCTTTATCACTGTCTTGCACTCTGCTGCGGACACTTTCAGTCAGGCATCTGGCATCCCATCCTTCCTCAACAGCCGAAGCCAGACAAGGTAATGGTGTCGGACGTTTGGGTTTGAAGTCGAAATTCTAACTTATCCAAAAGGAAACTTCCTGGCAGATTAAAACTGTGTGCCTGCCCGAGACTCGAACTCGGGACCTTTGCCTTACGCGGGCAAGTGCTCTACGCACTGAGCTACCCAAGCACGACTCACGCCCCGTCCTCATAGCTTTACTTCTGCCAGTGCCTCACCTTCCAAACTTCACAGAAGCTCTCCTGCGAACCTTGCAGAACTAGCACTCCTGAAAGAAAGGATATTGCGGAGACGTGGCTTAGCCACAGCCTGGGGGATGTTTCCAGAATGAGATTTTCACACAGTTTTAATCTGCCAGAAAGTTTCATATCAGCGCACACTCCGCCGCAAGTGAAAATCTCATCCTGGAAATTATCTAAAAGGAGTTCCTATTGGTTCAGTGTCGGTACTCTGCCCAGAACAGTCCATTTCAGGAATGTCATGTTAACATAACGTTGTCTCACAGATGCTGTTTTATGAGTGGGTGCATTGTCTTGCTGATACAGTCATATTCCGTGAACTATTCGTCTACTGTACACAGCACAAAATACTGTAAAATACGATCATATTATACACTGGAAGATCTTTACTTCTGTTATCGTACACACTGATCCATGTCAAATTTTGCTATTCTTTATGATACACCGTTTATACAAGAGTGAAAATCGAAAGATGAAGTACTGACGGGTAGTAGCAAAGTTTGTGAAGGTAGAGCTCGTATGATCGACGGATGAGGTTGCTCTCAGACAGATATGTGTGTCAAGCTGGACTCCACTTACATATGGATAAGCCTCTAATTTTTGTCAATGTTGATAATGTCACGGGTTCCCAAATCCATTGTAGAATCGTATTTATTTATGTGGCTTTTTTGTAGACTGATACTACTCTGTTTTCCGCCATAATGCTCTTGTAGTTTTCATCGTTGAAGAACACTATTTTGTTTGCCGGCCTAACCGCCATTCAGGCTCCCACTCAGACACCAATAGAGAGACAGCACAGTCGCTGAAATACAGAGTACTCCGCTGAAGAACGCGCTCGCCCCGCAAGTGTAGCACTCAACTGCAGCTGGTGTATGAGAAGCGGCATCGGCCGTGGAAGAGCACTCTAACCCATTATGCACCTTATAAATTACTTTGCACAATAGTTCACTGACAGTAATCGTACTATTGCATTTTATCGAAATCGAATCATCGCGATTTTTTAAGACAAAAATAAGACAGTGAAAAGCAGTCACATAAAACATCGATCTGTACATAGACCGATAAGCCAAAAAATTATGATCTCTGCCCATCCCGACACTGGATCCCGCCAGGTGGTGTTGGGGGCACATGACGTGGTAACAAATCTATGTAAGCGGAGCAGACACGGGCGGAGAATCGCCCTAGGGAAGATATGGGCTCCAAATGGAAAAATTCACTGAGATAAACGATCTGTGAGGAAGGGCAGATTATTATTACGCAGAGCCTGTGAGCGAGTCTTGAAAACGGCAGATCTGGTCGAATATTCACGTGCTACTGTCGTGAGCATCTGTGGACAGAGGCAGAAGGACAGTGAAACTACCACTAGGTGCT
Source organism: Schistocerca nitens (assembly GCF_023898315.1). Classification (NCBI taxonomy): domain Eukaryota; kingdom Metazoa; phylum Arthropoda; class Insecta; order Orthoptera; family Acrididae; genus Schistocerca; species Schistocerca nitens. Next base: position 1,176,356,832 of record NC_064615.1, on the reverse strand, counting down.
AAATGGTTGGAGGTCCACGACTATTAACAGAACGTGGCGTTCGGAGGCTTCTCTGCTACGTAAAGTAGGATAATCTGTGACACCTCTGCCGAAAGAGACGAGTGCTGGTGCACGCATACGTGTTTCAGAGCACACCGTACATCGCACATAGCTGAACATAGAGCTCTGGAGCAGACCATCCCTACGTGTTCACACGTTGACCCAATGGCATCGTGGGCATGGGACCATCGGGATTCAACCGCCGATCAATAGAAACGTGTCGACTCATCGGGTGAATCATATTTTTGCTACACTAGGTCGATGGTCGTCTCCACAAACTCTGTCGTCGAGGTTAACGGCGGCTCGAAACGTGCACCGCGCCACGGAGATAGGCTGGTGGCATCAGTATTATGCTGTGGGAGACAGTCTCCTGCAATTGCGTTGGACGTGCCGTAGTGGTCGGAGAAACATTGAGAGCTGAGAGCCACCTGCGTCCCTCCATACATGACGTCTTCCCCGACAACGACGTTACCTTTCAGCAGTTTAACTGTGCGTCTCTCGCAGCCAGAACGTACTACAGTGGCTTGAGTAGCATTGTATTTAACTCACGGTCATGTCTCGGTGACCAAATTCGCCTGATAAAATCCCATGGAACCCATCTGGGTCGCTATCGGACGCCATCACCGCGTACGCAAATCAGCGGCCCTTTATTTACGGGAATTACATGATGTGCGTCGACACCTAATGCCGCTTACGCTAACAAACCCACCAACAAACTGTTGTATCCCTGATACGCAGAATCAGTGATGTGCTTCGTTAAAAAGACGGACAAACAAGCTGTTAAGCAGGTGGTCATTATGATTTGGTTCGTCGGTGTATATTCTTGTTTGATAGCTTCTATGTCCCGCCGTTGAAACTCAGTTATCAAAACTTTTTAGATTGTCGGTCCACATTTTGATAACTAATACACTAATTTTCTGTTACTGTTGCTGGTTTACTTTGTCCCTTTGTTGAATCCATACATACTGCTCCTCAAACCTTCCATCACATAGTTGTTCAAATTATTAATATTTTTAATAAACGACAGTATTCCACAAAGCAGAGACGAAACTTTAGTCAGTTCAGCAATAACCATAACGTAACACATACTGTCTGCCGCCACATGGTAACAGCTTCCTACTAAGGCTCTCCTATGTCAGCCATGATTTTCCAAAGAAGTTGAATTGATTTATTCTGTGACATTAATTTAATAGTGATGTTTCATTTATTATTGTAAAATATAACTTGATTTGACGTAAGAACTCCCAAGCTGTGTAACTTAGAAGTAGATATCCTCGGAGTAACGAAGCAACTTAAAAAAGAAAGGCAAGGCTTCCAGTGCAGATTGTATACGGGTCAGGTTCCTTTCAGAGTATAATGACACAGTAGCTCCATACTTAGCAGTCGCTCATACAAAGATCCGTATCCAAAGACTGGAAAGCTGCACAAATCACACCAATACCCAAGAAAGAAAATAGGAATAATCTGATGCATTACAGACCCACATCACTAACATCAGTATGGTGTAGGATTTTGTAACTTATAACGTGTTCGAAAACGACTTATTGACAAATAGCCAACACAGATTCATAAAATATTGTTCTTGTGAAACACAACTAACTCTTTATTCTCACGAAGTAACGAGTGTCATCGACAGGGACATCAAATTGATTCCACATTTTTAAATTTCCAGAAGTTTTTGACACCGCTCCTCACAATCGACTTCTAATTAAATTGCGTGCCTATGGAGTATCGTCTCAGTTGTGTGACTGAATTCGCGATTTCCTGTCAGAAAGGTGACAGTTCGTAGTCATTGGGGGGAAAGTCATCAAATAAAACGGAAGTAATATCTGGCGTTCCCTAAGGAAGTGATATAGGTCCTCTCTTGTTCCTGGTCTACATTAACGATTGCTTGCAGATGATGCTGTCATTTACCGTCTAGTAAGGTCATCAGATCAACAAAAGAATTCCAAAATTATTTCACAAAATATCTGTATGATGCAAAAAGTGGCAACTGACTCTAAATCAAGAAAAGTGTGAGGTCATCCACATGAGCACTAAAAAGAACCTGCTAAATTTCAGTTACACGATAAATCCCACAAATTTAAAGGCTGTGAACTCAACTAAATACTTAGGGATTACACTTCCAAATAACTTAAATTGGAACGATTACATAGACAGTGCTGTGGGGAAAGAAAACCAAAGATTGCGGTTTATTGGCAGAACGCTTAGAAAATGTAACAGCTGTACTAAAGGGACTGCTTACACTATGCTTGTCTGCCCTCTTCTGGAATATTTTTGTTCGGTGTGGGATCCGCATCAGATAGGACTGATGGAGAACATCGAAAAACTTTAAAGAAAGGCAGCTTGTTATATACTATCACGAAATAAAGGAGAGAGTGCCCCTGATGTGATACACAAATTAGGGTGGCAGTCGCTGAAACAATGGCGTTTTTCGCTGCGACAAGGCGTTCTCATGAAATTTCAATCACAAACTTTCTCCTCAGAGTGTGAATCAGAGAGTGAACATCTTTTGTTAGCGCCCACCTACACAGGGTGAAATAATCATCATAATAAAATGAGAGAAATCAGATCTCGCTCGGAAACATTTAAATGTTCGTTTCTCCCATCGCGCTGTTCGAGAGGGGAACAGAAGTAGCTAAAGGTGGTTCGATGAACCCTCTGCCAGGCACTTAATTGTGAATTGCGGAGTAATCATGTAGATGCAGATGTACATTGTACAACGGAATAGACCTGATCAGTCAAAATTGTCATATAATCTTTTGCAGTAATGGCTGACTGAGTACCACGACATGGCTGCCCAACTCATCACCAAATCTGCACCATGTTTCATTCTTGCGATGTCAACTCGGCTAGAAATTGGAAACAATGTAAAACGAGATTCGTACGACCAGTGACATTCGGCCACTGCTACACAGTGCAGGTTTTATGGCTTCGACACCACGTTTTCCTCCTACGGGCATTTGCATCACTGAGGAGTGGGTGTGGAATTTCAGGTCGCCCTGCAGTTCGCTGCTTACGGACCTCCATTCGTGTTGTTTCCGCGCTGATAAGGTTCGCGAGTGCGACATTCAGTTCTGCAGTGAAAAAAAAAAAATGGTTGTTCAAATGGCTCTGAGCACTACGGGACTTAACATCTATGGTCATCAGTCCCCTAGAACTTAGAACTACTTAAACCCAACTAACGTAAGGACATCACACAACACCCAGTAGTTCTGCAGTGACATCCGCATGTGTCGACCCCTTACTTTTTGCCACAATCCTCTTCAATGACCATCTGCCAGGATCATTCAACAAACAGTTTAGTCCACGTCGTGAGTTATGGGCTGACGTTTTTCTCCTTCCCCTATATACGGTATAAATGTTCGAAATGGTACCTCGTGAAACACCACACACTCCAGCAAACCACGGATATGGAAGCACACATCACCATACGAAAGCAACTGTTTGCCCATGTTCGAATTCACGTAGCTTCGACTCTACGCAGAACACTGTTCTGACCTCTACTGTCACTTTCGATATATTGAGAACATTACGCAGGAGCCGTTCGTGGTCAGATACAACAGCGTATCCTGCAGGCGTGGCCTGCATCTGTTTTTATATCCAAGCATTCATTTCTCTCGGTGTTTCCGTATCGTAAGTTTGTAGAACCCCTGTATTTCATTTGTCATTCTGTGACTGTATTGAGTGAATGAGTGTTTTCGTCAATTCTGGTGTCGAACTATTCATCGTAGGTGGTGGTTTGGTTTGGTGTCGTTTCCGCGCTGTCCGATCCTCTGTGGCGTGCGACCCGTGTTGACTCGGCTCCCGCCGCCACTTGTTGCAGACTGCTGGTGACGTCACCGCAGAGCTCGGTGCCGCCGCGCATCACGGACTCTCGCAGCCACGTGCAGGCGCGCTACAGGCAGCCCGTGGAGCTGCCGTGCGCCGCCCAGGGGTTCCCGCTGCCCACCTACACGTGAGTAAAAGTGCACACCCCGAGTTATGCGGCGTAGAGTAACCGTGACAGCTGGCGCCGGCGCTAGAGCCTGAAATGCCGACACTGGGCCTCACGCTAACCGTGACACGGCTGGTGCTCGCTGCTAACGGTTTCTTTAGGCGGGCCATATTCTAAGGCAACGAGTGGCCGCAATACTGCCGCAATTAGCGTTGCCACCTTCCATTCTTTGAGCAAAGGGAAAAGTATACAGTGTATTAAAATGTATTATTTATTTACGTTATGTTGATAATTGTTATCTTGGTACTGTCAAATTACAACTGAATGAGGTACAATTTTTGTGCCATATGCATTTTGTCTTAATTCTTTGCAAGGAATCTTCAGTGGCCTGGAATATGGTACGTACGTGGTTTTTTTGTTGAAACTATTTTTTTTGTACTTTTAGGACGTTGAATGTCATTGCCAACTATTGAATGTGATTTTCTGATATTTGCTTTCTTTGAAATGGTATTTTTTTGGTATGATAAAGCGATAATTTTTATGTGTTTGTGAATGGGGTGGGAGGGGGCCCGGGGTGGGAGGGGGCCCGTGCGCAAGCAACACATATACAGGGTGTTACAAAAAGGTACGGCCAATCTTTCAGGAAACATGTTAGAGCTCATTTTATTACTTCTCTTCAAATCACATTAATCACGGAATGGAAACACAAAGCAACAGAACGTAACAGCGTGACTTCAAACACTTTATTACAGGAAATGTTAAAAATGCCCTCCGTTAGCGAGGATACATGCATCCACCCTCCGTCGCATGGAATCCCTGACCCGCTGCTGCAGCCCTTGAGAATGGTGTATTGTATCACAGCCGTCCACAATACGAGCACAAAGAGTCTCTACATTTTGTACCGGGGTTGCGTAGACCAGAGCTTTCAAATGCCCCCATAAATGCCTGCCCAAACGTTCACAGAAAATGACGTGATTGCACAATTGCGTGCGGATTCTCGTCAGCCCACACATCTTGATTGTGAAAATTTACAATTTGATCACGTTGGAATGAAGCCTCATCCGTAAATAGAACATTTGCACTGAAATAAGGATTGACACATTGTTGATGAACCATTCGCAGAAGTGTACCCGTGGAGGCCAATGAGCTGCTGATAGTGCATGCACACGCTCTACATGGTACGGAAACAACTGGTTCTCCCGTAGCACTCTCCATACAGTGACGTGGTCAACGTTATCTTGTACAGCAGCAACTTCTCTGACGCTGACATTATGGTTATCGTCAACTGCACGAAGAATTGCCTCGTCCATTGCAGGTGTCCTCGTCGTTCTAGGTCTTCCCCAGTGGCGAGTCATAGGCTGGAATGTTTCGTGCTCCCTCAGACGCCGATCAATTGATTCGAACGTCTTCCTTTCGGGACCCCTTCGTTCTGGAAACCTGTCTCGATACAATCGTACCGCGCACCGGCTATTGCCCCGTGCTAATCCATACATCAAATGGGCATCTGCCAACTCCGCATTTGTAAACATTGCACTGACTGCAAAACCACGTTAGTGATGAAGACTAACCTGTTGATGCTACGTACTGATGTGCTTGATGCTAGTACTGTAGAGCAATGAGTCTCATGTCAACACAAGCACCGAAGTCAACATTACCTTCCTTCAATTGGACCAACTGGAGGTGAATCGAGGAAGTACAGTACATACTGACGAAACTAAAATGAGCTATAACATGGAAATAAAGCGTTTCCGGACACATGTCCACATAACATCTTTATTTGTGTGTGTGCAATGTTTCCTGAAAGTTTGGCCGTACCATTTTGTAACACCCTGTATAATGACAAGTAGGTGGTACACTATGACCTACACACACAAATTAACACACAGAGTGGCAAATGTACTAAAGAAACATGGCTTCGTAACAGCATATAAAACTGTACATACTCTCCAATCAAACGTAAGCCAGCAAACAGTCAACAGGGATCAAGAGTATAGCAACCTGAAAGTCGAAGTTATAATGCACAACACATAGACACAGGAAGTTGGAGTTTTAAAACGCGTCGCAAACAACACATTCGGTGTTGGAAATACAGAACAAACCATTCCCCGTTTGCAGAGCACTTGGCAAACACCACAACCACCATCCTACTAGCATGGAACAAGATGGGAAAATAATCAGACCAAACAACCATGACAAATACCTCATACAAATGCAGGAACACTACCACATCCTGGAAGCTGAGAACAGACATCTAATAAACGAGCAAACACATCAATACAGGCACTCTAGTAAGCTTAATAAAAGAAACGATAAGGTAAAACTCAGTTCACTTCTCCGTGAAGCCACATTAAAACAAATATTTCTCTCTCTCTCTCTCTCTCTCTCTCTCGTATATATATATGGGACTGATGACATCAGATATTAAGTCCCATAGTGCTTAGAGCTTAGAGCCATTTTTGAACGCAAAGACAAGCAGATCACTGATATCACAAAAACACATTCAATAGTTGGCAATAACATTCGATATTTGGAAACAACGCAGCTCCCCATGCTACTCTATCCTGTGCAAGCTTCTTCATCTCCCAGTACCTACTGCTGCCTACTTCCTTCTGAATCTGCTTAGTGTATTCGTCTCTTGGTCTCCCTCTACGATTTTTACCCTCCACGCTCCCCTCCAATGCTAAATTGGTGATCCCTCGATGTCACAGAACATGTGCTACCAACCGATCCCTTCTTCTCGTCAGGTTGTGCCACAAGCTCCTCTTCTCCCCAATTCTATTCAATAGCTCCTCATTAGTTATGTGATCTACCCATCTAATCTTCAGCATTCTTCTGTAGCACCACATTTCGAAAGCTTCTATTCTCTTCTTGTCCAAACTATTTATCGTCCATGTTTCACTTCCATACATAGCTACACTCCATACAAATACTTTCAGAAACGACTTCCTGACATTTAAATCTATACTCGATGTTAACAAATTTTTCTTCTTCAGAAACACTTCCCTTTCCATTGCCAGTCTACATTTTATATCCTCTCTACTTCGACCATCATCAGTTATTTTGCTCCCCAAACAGCAAAACTCATTTACTACTTTAAGCGTCTCATTTCCTAATCTAATTCCCCCAGCATCACTCGATTTAATTTGACTACATTCTATTATCCTCGTTTTGCTTTTGTTGATGTTCATCTTATATCCTCCTTTCACGACATTATCCATTCAGTTCAACTGCTCTTCCAAGTCCTTTCCTGTCTCTGACAGAATTACAATGTCATCGGCGAACCGCAAATTTCTTTGTTTCTTCTCCGTGGATTTTAATTCCTACTCCGAGTCCAGGGGCATGAAAAGGAAGCAGTGGTTGGGAAGGGAGTGCGACAGGGTTGTAACCTATCCCCGATGTTATTCAATCTATATATTGAGCAAGCAGAAAGGAAACAAAAGAAAAAAATTGGAGTAGGTATTAAAATCCATGGAGAAGAAATAAAAACTTTGAGGTTCGCCGATGACATTGTAATTCTGCCAGAGACAGCAAAGGACTTGGAAGAGCAGTTGAACGGAATGGACACTGTCTTGAAAGGAGGATATAAGATGAACATCAACAAAAGCAAAACGAGGACAATGGAATGTAGTCGAATTAAATCGGGTGATGCTGGGGGAATTAGATTAGGAAATGAGACACTTAAAGTAGTAAAGGAGTTTTGCTATTTAGGGAGTAAAATAACTGATGATGGTCGAAGTAGAGAGGATATAAAATGTAGACTGGCAATGGCAAGGAAAGCGTTTGTGAAGAAGAGAAATTTGTTAACATCGAGTATAGATTTAAATGTCAGGAAGTCGTTTCTGAAAGTATTTGTATTAATTGTAGCTATGTATCGAAGTGAAACGTGGACGATAAATAGTTTAGACAAGAAGAGAATAGAAGCTTTCGAAATGTGGTGCTACAGAAGAATGCTGAAGATTAGATGGGTAGATCACATAACTAATGAGGAGGTATTGAATAGAATTGGGGAGAAGAGGAGCTTGTGGCACAACTTGACGAGAAGAAGGGATCGGTTGGTAGCACATGTTCTGTGACATCGAGGGATCACCAATTTAGCATTGGAGGGCAGCGTGGAGGGTAAAAATCGTAGAGGGAGACCAAGAGATGAATACACTAAGCAGATTCAGAAGGATGTAGGCAGCAGTAGGTACTGGGAGATGAAGAAGCTTGCACAGGATAGAGTAGCATGGAGAGCTGCATTAAACCAGTCTCTGGACTGAAGACCACAACAGCAACAACCTCTCCTAACCCGTCAGAAGCAGTTGCAAAAGAAAGTCCGCATAATTTTCATTTTCCATATTTTCTCTTTGAGTTCTATACTTGCGCAATCGTTTAATCTTCTGTACCGTCGTATCAATCTTCTTGGCGTAATATATTCACGACTACTCAGTGAACTGTAGTTGTCTCTAACCATGACTCGTTATTTCATAAAGCTGTATAGTCGACTAATCGAACTTCATTGCGTTCTGTCCACCTCACACAAAACAAATTAAAACACCCAACACGAGGCTCTGCGATGAGACAATAACGGCACAACTGTTAGAACCCTGAGGATGACGCAGTCATCTCGTAAAGACATAATGTTGCGACTAGTGTCGATATGTAGCGAGCAGAACTTTTGAGGCCTTCGGTAACTCCTCGTGAAATAATTAATCCGCAGAGCGGTGTTAACTAATAATTTTCTCGTAATTTATGGTTCTTGTAACGTAAAGAGAACAACTACCCGAAATAACGAACAATATTTCATTATAAAATACATGTGGCAACTGTAACTGCAGTGTAGCTGCGATGCACAGCGATACTGCGGTGAGGCCCAGAAAGCACACGCCGAGGCATAGCCGTGGTGTTGCTGGTGTTGTCGAGCAAGGTTGGAGAATAATTCCTGTGATGGGACCGTACGTATCTTTGTCGTTTTTCTGTAGGTGCTACCCTCGAACTGCAGCCTAGCTGCACCTTCGTCATGCCGACAGTGCCGCATGCTAAGTCACGTAGTCTGTTCTCTCTACCTATCCCTTCCTCCCCGTGTCTCTGTCCGTCTTCTCCTCTCCCCTCTTTCTGTCGATTTCTCCCTTGGCCTCTGTCCATCTCTTCTTCCCTCCTAACTGTGCCTTCTCCCTCCCTGGCTGTCTATGTTCTCCTGCTCCCCCCCCCCTCCCTCTTTCACAAAATGGTTCAAAAAATGGTTCAAATGGCTCTGAGCACTATGGGACTTAACATCTATGGTCATCAGTCCCCTAGAACTTAGAACTACTTAAACCTAACTAACCTAAGGACAGCACACATATCGCCGGCCGGTGTGGCCGAGCGGTTCTAGGCGCGTCAGTCTGGAACCGCGCGGCCGCTCCGGTGGCAGGTTCGAATCCTGCCTCGGACATGGATGTGTGCGATGTCCTTAGGTTAGTTAGGTTTTAGTAGTTCTAAGTTCTATGGTACTGATGACCTCAGATGTTAAGTCCCATAGTGCTCAGAACCATCGCACATATCCATGACCGAGGCAGGATCCGAACCTGCGTTCGTAGCGGTCGCGCGGTTCCAGACTGTAGCGCCTAGATCCGCTCAGCCACTCCGGCCGGCCGATGTCTGGCCACGTTTACGTCGCAGGAGGAAAGCTGGCTGGGATTCGGTGGATTTGGGCAGCCATGTCGCTGTATTCGGTGAGCCCTGTGGCTACTCTGCAAGATCGCGTTACTGTCAAGGACTGAGTAACGATAGTGGCCGATCGGGCCCATCCCATGGTACAGTGTTTGTTCCCCAGTGGTGATGCGGCAATCAGAGAAGAGAGGTGCCCTGTTCAGACAGCACTTGTCTCCCAGGACTGGTTTTGTGAGCACAAGGATGAATTGTCGCCACAGACAGCAGATCTCAACATTATTCCGCCGTTGTTGTCTACTTTGGAGAGAAGTTTGCATGATCGCTGTCCATCTCCCTCATCGTTATCCGAACCTGCCACTATTTTGCAGTAAAAACGGTGTATTATTCCCTCGAAAACCCATACAGAACATTCATTTATCCATTCCGCGTCGAAGCCGTTTTGAATGCCAACGGTTTTCCTGCACCTTATTTGGCACGGTGTTCTGGTTTTGGTGCGTCCATAATTTTGTCCGCCCCTTTATATCTCCAGTAGACAGGATGTAAGAGAATGCTGTTACGGAGTTCAAGCAATATCGCCATCGAACGCCCAGCCGAAAGTCCCTGCATTCAGTTACAACAGAACTACCGCTTTGTCTAGCATCACTGTTTTCCAGCTTATTTACAACTAACAGGCGTACAAGTTTACACGGACTGTGCTCTACCTCTGGATCACGGGGTCCCGTGTTCGATTCCCGGCCGCGTTGGAGATTTTCTCTGCCCAGGCACTGGGTGTTTCTGTTCTCAACACCATTTCATCATCATCCTCATCATTCGTGACAGTGGGTCGATTGGACGGTGAAAAGAATTGGACAGTGAACAAATTGGGACTTCGTACGGGCGCTGATGACCGCACAGTTGAGCGCCCCACAAACCAAACGGACTATGCTGTTTATTTGCATTTACATTCTTCATTTCCTGCAAAAAAACATGGAGGGCGAGCCTGATCACTAGTAAGTCATGATGCAGGTTTTGTTTACTTTGTCCACCCGTACTTGAGGTTCGTGCAAAGAACCCTACGTGAGTTGTTGGAGAATGTACCCTTGGCTGTTGGTGAGAGGATGTGGATGCAACATGACGGTGCACCGCCTCACTTTAGTGTCGATAACTCGTCGCTGTATTGGGAAGGGAGGTCCTATTCCATGGCCTGCGAGGTCCCCTGTTCTGAATCTCCTTGATTATATCCCATGGGGACATCTAAAGTCACCCGTGTAAGAGCCCAGTGGATACAGAGATGGAATTAGTTGCCAGAACTGTAGCTACCTGTGCTGTGATTCGAAACACACTATGGATTTTGTCAGTGTACATTAGAATCTTGTTCGCCGATATCATGTTTGCATTGAGGTTGATGGCCGTCAGTTTCAGCACATTTTGTATAGTACAGTAGAAACGGTACTTTCATTGTGTCAGTGATGGTACTTGCAGTTAACTGTAACTGATCTAAACAAAACAGTACACAGAAATGTGATTTTATTCCTATTACCTCCTTAAGCTGGCTTCTACGACCCCCTACCTCAAATTGTTCAGTGGAGCATTCTCTACGTTCTGTCAAACTTTTGCAATCTCTTACGGAAAATTCGCGAAGATATGTTATTCTACACGCAAAATCAAACAAAAAAAGTCACATAAACATACGTCAGCAAATGTTTAGTTACAGAGTTACGGATAATAAAACATTTTGCCTGAACTTTAGTAACAACGCTAATATGAGGCCATCGCAAAATTGTACGAGATTAAACCAAAGCACGATTTCCATTTATTTTGTTGTTATCTAATAAAACATGTCCTAGACGCGTATTTGCAGTAGTTTTCTAGAACATCCAGAGAAGCAAAGATGTAATTTTGTAAAAAAAAATTTATTTGTTAATTACTTGGCCCGATTTGTTTTTTAAATTCCAGACAATTGGGCAAAGTTTTCAATAGAAGTTGTAGAATTTAATTTTGGAAAAATGATGGAAATAACGTTAACGAAAATGTACGAATGTGTCAGATAATCTGCGTTTGTTAATACCATAGCACACGTGAATTCACGTTAAACCGGTAAAAAACAAAGCTCAGTTACGAAAGTTGTACAGTGTACATACAGTTTCACAATACATTCACAATAAATACAGGCTGGAGAAAAATTGTCACGTAATTTTAACCCTGAATAGCTGATGCCACTAGGAACCAAAACTACCAGTGTTGTGTAGGTTGACAAGGCACCGTTTTTAAGCTACGGAATCTTGGCGCCACGCGCTCCGTTTGGCCGTGCGATTGCCCTGTTGCCGTTCGTGGGTTGATGGGCACCGTTACGGTTGTCGGTTCACACATAGAAACGTCCCTCGCCCCGTCTCTGACCCAACGTGATACGCACACGTGTCGAATAGGTCTTGCTATTTGTCTCCACCTCACGTCACAGGCACTCACGTGCAAGCTTCGCTTCCTCGATGTAGTCATAAAGTAAGCATGGCGGCAGAGTATTCATATGGAGAACAACGATATATGGTGTTTGTTTATGGACTAACCGACTATAATGTGGATGAAGCTTGACGGTTGTATGAGGAACGGTAGCCAGCAAGACGCCACCCACATCTACAAACGTTTACAGCAATTCACCGGCGACTTGGCGAAACAGGCACGTTACTCGGCTAGGGGAAATTCTTACGCCACGTACGTCCACGGAGACCAGGAACAATTTTCGCTCAACATTTTGGCAGGAATTGTGGGTGACCATCTGATTGGGCCGGTCCGTCTACCTCCTCGACTCACCCTCACTTTTTGCAAGAAACTGTACCCGGTCTGCTGGAAGATGTTCCCCTGGACATACGGCTACGCATGTGGTTGCAGCATGATGGGGCGTCCGCACATAACGGTGGTGCTGTGCGCGGATATTTAAACGAACTCTTCGACGGCCGGGTAATCGGCAGAGGTGGTCGTGGGACATGGCCCCTGTGATCACCAGACCTCGCGCCACCAGACTTTTTCCTGTGGGGATTCTTCAAGGTTCTAGTTCACCCACCGTGCCGCGAACGATCTAGAAACGAAGAGAAATTAATGAATCACACTCAACATGCCGTCAATCACATCAGGGCAATGCCAGGAACCTTTGAAAGAGTTCGACAAAACAGCGTTCGACGTTACCAAGCTTGTGGCTCGTCAGAGGGTCGCCAGTTCGAGCACCTGCTTTAACCCTTTGTTGCCTGACGGTACTTAAAAGTACCAGTAAGTTTTGACTCTCATTATTTTCTCGTGGTGCAGTTTCGTGATCTAAGAGCCTGTCGGTATGTAACAGTAACTCTGCTCTACTGTTTCATAGTTGTTATTGTGCAATACATAGACCTCTCTGGCGGTCAGAGCTTGAAATTGTTTTTCGCGCGCTGCTGTGAAAACAGAAGATTGTATGTGCTTGTTTCCATGGTGTTGCCTCAATTTGTGCGCAATTTATTGAAACTTCCGTTGAGTTTTCCATTGTACGTACTTACCTTCTTTGTTTTTTTTGTAATAGTTTGAAGCATTACGTTACAAGTGAATGAGATAAAGTGGAAAATATAAGGCGGACTTATTAGTACCGTCAGGTTGTGCGAACACTTTATTGTAGCAACAACGCGTTACCTCTCACTAGTTGTTGTGTCCACTTTTTCTCACACAGAAATCCGTAAATACATTTGCCTGTGGAACAATTAGAACACACAGGAAAGGTTTGCCAGGGAATTTACCTAAAGAAAAATGTCTAAATCAAATCACAGAGAGTTATCTTTAGACCTAACAGTATTTCAATGGAAGGAAAATAAAGTGGTGTATTTTGCGTCAAACTTCCATAGCACCGAACAGAGCGTAGTGACAAGAAAACAGAAAGATGGAACTAGTATGTCTATACCATGTCCAGTTATTGTATGTGATTAGAATAAAAACATGGGTGGTGTGGATAATGCAGACAGATTACGTTCAACTTATGGTCTTGACAAGTGATCAAAGAAATGGTGGCACCGTCTCTTCTGGGGAGCAATAGAAATTGCTTTTGTCAATGCTTACGTCATTTTCAGTGATCTACATGGGGCACTGCCACTGCTGGAATTCACGCGTGCTGTGGCACTACGGCTAATGAATTAACAGCAAGTGCCAAATCTCAAAAAGAGAAACTCTGGTAAAGATGAAATAACTCTCCCAAAGAGAAGGAAGCATAACTTTTCTGTTCCGAAGGATGTACGTCTTGGCAACCGAGGAAACCATTTTGTAGTGTTCAGTTGTAAAAGAGGACGATGCGAAATTTGTGCAAAAAATAAAATTCAGTCGAGACCACATTCACAATGTAGTAAATGTAAAGTGTATTTGTGCTGCAATGAGAAAAAGAACTGTTTCCTACAATTTCATGAGGTATCACTAAATATGTGATATGTATATACTGTCAAAAATGTATAGCCAAGTTACTATGTATTGTAAAGTTGCTCTAGAATAAATTTATGCGAAATTTAAAAAAAAATTCAGAAATATCATATTTCTGTTAATTTTCTAATGTAAAAATATTTAATATTTATGTGGAATAAAGTACAAATTATAAAAATTGGAGCATTTTTCTGCGCGTGTTGTGATTCTGTCCATGGAGTCTGACGGTACTTCTGAGTACCAGGAGAGAAAAAAGTTGCAAAAAATAAAATAAAATTTTACAAAAAATCCTACCGTCATTTCAGGCCACAATAGCATAAATTCTGCAAAGAAAATGTTAAAAAGTAAAAATTTTCTTTGGTCAGGAAACAAAGGGTTCAGTAAACGATGTAGTAGCTAAAAAAATAAAGCCCTTTTCAGGGCCAACACATTTTGTAAAAGACTTTCTGTATGCGAACTAACGCGTTGACGAGTTTGTTCCCGGAACGTCGTATCATGAAATTACAATGGATGTGTCGGGACCCCGGCGGATTCGCCCCCAGATCCCCAGAATGGAAGGCAGGCGCGCTACCACCGAGCGTGCCGGCCACCTTGGATCCATCGCAATCTCCGGCAGGCAAGGCATTCGCGGTCGTGGGGTGTCCGGAGCATCCGGCAACAGGGCAATCCTGCGGCCAATCGGAGCGTGTAGCGCCAAGAGTCCATAGTTTAAAAATTGTGCGTTGACTACCTACACAACATTAGTAATTTTCGTTCCTATTAGCATCAGCTATCCAGGGTGCAGATTTCGTGACAGTTTTGCTCCACCCTGCATATGTATGTAAGAGAGACAGTTGGTGGAGGGAGAGACAGACATTGCAGCTGTTTTTTCCGCGTTGGCATTCGTTTACAAGTCGTCACCGAGCTATTTCAGGTTCTTTTTCGGTGCGTTGGAAACAGACAGGCTATTCACGTCAAAATATGCCGCAACGAAGAGGAGGCGATACGGACGTGAGCCCGCAGCTGCGGCCGGCGTCTGGCTGACAGGTGAGGCAGCGGGCTCCCCCCCCCCCCCCCCCCCCCTGCTAGGCTCTGCTGACTGCTGACTGCTGCCTCGGCGCCGCCCTGCCCTGCTGATAACTGCGAGTTGCGCCCCGGGACGTGCCCTGCCCTGGGCTGTGGGCTGCGCTGCGGCAAACGGCCTGCTGGCACATTAAACAGAGCCGCCTAACGCCCCCATTGACTGCGAGCGCCCGCCGTCTGCCTTATCGCATTACCGTAATGTATTCCGCAGCCGCCCCCGCTGAGACCTTTCTGCAGTACGTTCTCCCAAGGCAAGCATACAGCCGACGGTTCATCGATATTGCTCATCTTTCACACAGCCGTCGTAAGTGTGTACTTTGACGTTGAAACTTAGCGTGAAACCTTGTAAGCCTTCCTCAGCTGTAACAGTCACGGATTCTGTCGTGTGAACTTACGAAGAACTGAATACTTGTCCTTTCACGCCAAAACACACAAAGGAAACCGCTCCTCGTAGTTCTGAAATTGATAATGCTGGCTGCACATGGAAGATAGCTTCTGCTGTGCAGCGAACAGTATCTGAAATACATGGTGACAATGATAGAACTATATGAAATAAAAAAGTCATAACTGAACGTTCTGAACGGTTTGCGTTAGAATGTTGGAACTGCACGGTTGGCCGCGGGATATGATGGGAATTAGTATGTTTTTTTTTTTTATTTTAGTGACTGAGCCAACTTTTATTTTGATGTGTTCGTCAATAAGCAAAACTGGTGGATTTGGGCGGACTTGGAATCCGCATTTCGCGATAGATAAGTCTCTTCACCCTCCATAGGTGTCTGTGTGGTATGCAGTGTCCAGTCACGGAGTAATCGGTGCGATATTCGTTGATGGCACGGTAACTACCGAAGGTTTTGGAAGATCATTTCATCCCCATTAACCAAAGTGACCCCGATTTCGACAAGACGTGGTTCATACAAGACTGAGCTCGACCCCATTGGAAGAGGAGAGTGTCTGATGTCCTGGAGGACCGCATTGTAGCGTACCTAGGAACAAGTATTCAATTGACTTTTAAAGGCGCTCAAGTCGAGAAAATCTTGTCAATATTATATTTAACCGTCTATCTATCATGTTATTACTCTACACGAACAATCTGTAAGTGAAATCAAACTAAACAAATGGTTCAAATGGCTCTAAGCACTATGGGACTTAACATCTGAGGTCATCAGTCCCCTATACTTAGAACTACTTAAACCTAACTAGCCTAAGGACATCAGACACATCCGTGCCCCAGACAGGACTCGACCCTGCGACCGTAGCAGCAGCACGGTTCCGGACTGAAGCGCCTAGAACCGCTCGGGCACAGCGGCCGGTTATAGCTAAACAGACTTATTATAAAAGACCAGGTACAAGGTAAACGCATATTGAAATAGAAGCTATTGGAAAGTAGAATCCAGTTTATATTTTCAAGGCAGGTAAAATTACTAAGACATTATGAAGAAACTCAGTTGACTTTCAAGCATCACATCTTGCACAGTAAAAACTTTCTTCTGTCACGAGGTACGAGATGGTATGGCTTGACTGCCTATGACACACACACACACACACACACACACACACACACACATCAGTCCCGCGTCCGGCCATCCTGATTTAGGTTTTCCGTGATTTACCTACATCACTCCAGGCAAATGCCGGGAGGTTCAAAATGGCTCTCAGCACTATGGGGCTCAACTGCTGTGGTCATTAGTCCCCTAGAACTTAGAACTACTTAAACCTAACTAACCTAAGGACATTACACACATCCATGCCCGAGGCAGGATTCGAACCTGCGACCGTAGGAGTCGTACGGTTCCGGACTGCGCGCCTAGAACCGCGAGACCACCGTGGCCGGCAAATGCCGGGAGGGTTGCTTTGAAAGGGCACGGCCGACTTCCTTCCCCGTCCTTCCCTAACCGGTGCGACCGATGACCTCGCTGTCTGGTCTCCTCCCAAACACAACCAAGCAACCAACACACACACACACACACACACACACACACATATATATATATATATATATATATATATATATATATATATATATATATATATAAAATCAAATGGCGGTAATGCAGGAGTATGTTTCATGTGGGTGAGCTACTATAAACAGCATAGTGAAACTATTAACGTAGCCAAGACCGACACAAAGGCAACACCCACAGCAGTAGTAAAAAATTTATATGCCAACTAGTTCTGCAGATGATGAAGAGAATGAAGAAATGTATGATCAGATAAATGAAATTATTCGGATGGTGAAGGGAGACGAAAAGTTAATTGTAATGGGTGACTCGAATTCGCTAGAATGAATTCGATTGGCCGCCATATTCTCCGGATCTGAACACATGCGACTCCTTTTTGTGGGGCCATATTTAACACAAGTGGGCAACAATAACCCCAAGAACACTGCTGAGCTGGAAACAGCCATTCAGGATGTCATCGACAGCATTGATGTTCCGGCACTTCAGCTGGTCTGTAGCATTTCGCTGTTCTTCTGCGCCACGTCATCGACAATGATGGCAGGCATATTGAACATGTCTAAATCCGAAGATCTGTAGTGACGTTTATATGTTGAATAAAGTGTGTGCACGCCGTGGTTCATAACTAATTGCAATTTTTTCATATAGTTCAATAATTGTCACCCTGTATAATCAGTTAATGACGAGGTCCTCCGGCTGCTACTGAGGACTTTATCAAGTCCACGACCAGCTTTGCCCTTTAGATTAGGTCATTTTCAAGTGGATGTGAAAACACCATTGTTAATGCATCAATGGTTTCATGCAGCTCTCCAGTCTACACTAGCCCGTGCACGCCTCTTCATCTCTGAACAACTGCCGTAATTTACATCCTTCTGAATCTGCATTCTGTAGTTATCTCTTGCTTTCCCTCCGCAATTTTTTCCACGCCACACTTCCTTCCAATACTAAACTGGTGATCCTTTCATGTCTCACAATGTTTCCTCTGAACCGATAGCTTGTTCTATTCAGGTTGTACCACTAATTTCTCTTCATTTGTTACGTCATCTTCTCATTTAATTTTCAGCACATTTCAAAAGCTTCTATTCTTTTCTTGTGTAAACTGTTTATCGTCCATGTTTCACGTTTATACATGGCTACACTTCATACAAATACTTTCAGAAAAGACTTGGTAACACTTGAACCGATATTCGGCTTGACAAATTTCTCTTCATCACAAACGCTTTGCCTGATATTGCGTTTACATTTTATATCCTCTCTACTTCGGTCATCATCAGCTACCCGAATAACAAAACTCATCTACTACTTTAAGTGTCTTGTTTCCTAATCTGACTCTCTCTACATCACCTGACTTAGTTCGACTACATTCCGTTTTCCTTGTTTTGCTTTTTTTATGTTCACCTTATATCCTTCTTTCAAGACAGTGTCCGTTCCGTTCAACTATTCTTCCAAGTCCTTTGTTGTCTCCCACAGAATTACGTCATCGGCAAACATCAGAGTTTTTTTTTTTCTTGTCCCTCAACTTTAATTTCTGTTCTAAATAGTTCTTTGGTTTCCTTCACTGCTTGCTTAATGTACAGACTGTCTGATTCTCTTCTCAATGACTGCTTCTTTTTTTATACTCCCTGACTCATAACTGATGTCTGGTTTCTGTGCAAGCTGTAAATAGCCTTTTGCTCTCTGTATTTTACCACTACTATCTTTAGAATTGCAAAGGTACTGTCTAAGCTTTCTCTGAGCCTACAGATGCTATAAACGTAGGTTTGCCTTTCCTTACCGTATCTTCTATGAGAAGTTGCAGGGTCAGTGTTCCGTAGCGTGTTTTTGTATTTTTCCGAAATGCAAACGGATATTCCCCGAGGTTGGATTCTACCAGTTTCTCCACTCGTCTGTAAATAATTCATGTTAGTTGTTTGCAGTCATGACTTATTACATTCATAGTTCGGTAATATTCATACCCAACAGCAGCTCCCTTCTTTGGAATTGGAACTATTATACTCGTCTCGAAGTCTGACGATGGTTCGCCTGTCTCATACATCTTGCGCACCATATGGAAATGTCTTGTCATGGCTGGCTTCCCAAAGCTATCGGTAATTCTGACGGAACGTCGTCTACCCCCGGGGCCCTATTTCGATGTTAGTCTGTCACTGCTATATCAGATTCTTCTCGCAGTATCATATCTCCCACCTCGTCTTCACCTTCGTCCTCTTCAAGTTTTATAATATTGCCTTGTTGTTCGTTTCTCTTGTACATACTCCTTCCATTTTTCTTACTTGCTTAGGTCTGGTTTTCCATCGCCAAAAGCCTCTCCAATTTTCCTGTAGGTGGTATCGGTCTTTCCCCTAGAGAAAAATGCTTCTAAATCCTTCCATTTGTCCTCTAGGCATGCCTGCGTAGCCATTTTGCGTTTCCTGTCAATTTCATTGTTTAGTCGTTTGTATTCCCCTTCATCTCCTTCATTTGCTGTATTTTTGTTTTCTCCCTAATCAGTTAAATTCAGTATCTCCTTTGGTATCCAAGGATTTCTACTAGGGCTTGTCTTTTTACCTACATGATCCTATCCTGCCTTCAGTATTTTATTTCTCAAAGGTAGCCGTTCGTCTTCTACTACTTGTATATTCCTTTTCCCTGTTCGATTCAATCGTTGCCTAATGCGTGCTCCGAAAGTCTCAACAACCTCTGGTTCTTTCAACTCATTCATGCCTCATCTCCTTAATTTCCTATCTTTTTGCATTTTCGTCGTTTTAATTTAAAGTTCATGCCCAATAAATTGCGGTCACTATCCATATCTGCACCTGTAAATGTCTTTAAAATGTAGTTCCGAAATCTGTCGTACCATTATATAATTAACTTGAAACCATCGAGTGTCTCCAGGTCCCTTCCACGTACACAACCTTCTTTCATGATTCTTAAACGAAGTGAGAGTGGTGATTAAATCGTGTACTGTGCAAAATTCTGCCAGACGTCTTGTTCTTTCATTTCTTTTCCCGAGTCCATGTACACCTTTAACTTTTCCTTCTTTTCCTTTTCCTACTACTGTTTCAGTCTTCCGTAACAATTAAAATTTCGTCTCCATAAACTTTATGAATAACTTCTTTTATCTCATCATACGTTTCTTCAATCTCTTCGTCATCTGCTCAGCCAGTTGTCATATAAACTTGTCCTGCTGTCGTGGGTGTTGGCTTTGTGTCTATCTTGGCTGCGATAATGGTTTTATTTTGACGTTTATAGTAGATTACCCACATTCCTAGTTCCTTATTTATTATTAAACGTACTCTTGCACTACCGCTATTTTATTTTGCATAATAAGATGTATATGTTAATACCGGAAAATTAAAAAAAAAGCCGCGAATTCCTCGACCCAGGAGAGCAAAATTTTGACACCCCCTTGAAGACATATACAATAAATGAACACACCAAAAGAGTCATACTCATCTGAGTATAGTCGATCGGCCGTGTGAAATGTTAGTGCAGCTCTTTTTGCAGCAATTAAAACTGCATTATGCCCACGGAGAAGATTGTAGAGGTGACGAATGTTGATTTGCGGAATGGTCTGCCATGCAGTATCCGCCTGATGCCTTAGTTGGGCCAGAATTCTTGCAGATCGCCCAAGATGAGGTTTCATCCAGTCCTAAACATTCTCAGCAGGGTCGGATCTGGAAATTGAGTTGGTCAGGCTTCTTGAGGTACCTTTACTCCTTGTAAAGCAAGGCTTGCAATATTCCCCGGCCGGTGTGGGCATGCATTATCATACTGAAAAAGCACATCCCCTTGATAGAGCAAGAACGGAAGCTCCACGGATTGAATTATGCTTTGAATGCTGCTATGAATGTGCCGTGCACTAGTCTTAAAGCTAAACCAGCGGAGAACGGTCGCTGTAAGACACCATTCCCCACATCATTATAAGGGGTGTTTGTCCTGTGTACCTTTGGCGTACACACTAAAGAATTTGGCAATCACCTGCACGACGCCAAACACGCGTACGACCGTCAGTACTTGTGTAGTCAGAAGCAGTACTCGACCTTTCGAGACCACAGGTCCCCATCCGTCCTTCCATAAGCGCCTATCGCGACACTACTGGAGGCGGGCTGCACGATATTGGGGCGTGACCAGAAAACGGCCAAACGGCACGCAGGACCGTACTCCTGCATCACACAGGCGGTTTCTAATGGTCCTTGCTGATATCCCCGGAGTAACAGTGTCCCTAATTTGCGGTGGTCCTAATTTTTTGTGAAGTCGCGGTGCTGTATAATACGGCACTTCGTAAGCTTTGACGGTCCTGGCATGCATGCGTCGCTGCCGTCCCACGCAGGCATGGGCAGCTTCTGACGACTTCTGGCGACAACGTAAATGCACTGTGGAGGCCTCTCGTCGCACACGTTCTGCTATATGACCGTCCAGTCCCTCGCAGACCCATTGTATGTCTTCACTCAAACTCCATCAGTTGCCCAAACGGTCACGTCCACGTTCTCACTGCACGCTAACAATGTCGTAGACACAGGTGGAGCTGCGTATGCCGCGGAAAATCGAGCTGCTGGCTCTGCATGTGAACAGCTGCTGTGAGGCCTGCAACATTCCCTGCCGATAACGCGTTTCCTGGTTTGTACGCAGCGCTTGGCGTCCGATCATCGAATTAACTGCCCTCTCGCTGGGCCCGGTGCAAGTACGACACGCCTAAGTCACTTGCGTCAAGTTGTGGTTCTTCTTTCATTTTCCTACAGGGCGTTTTACACAGTAAGAGGTGAGGTACAAAGCCTACACACGACGGGGAGAGCGGAGTACCTACAGGATAGTGCGCCCAGTCTCCTCATGTATCTTGTTCGATAGTACAGTCTAGTGGCTGGTCTGGAATCGCATTGTGGAATGCGCACTACAGACTACTGTAAGCTGTCTCCGCTATTTTCTACAGTTTTTGTTGCTGTTAGACATGAAGCAGTGTTTTGCGAAGCATTTGTAAATGCTTTGAGTCCTACACATTTCAGTGCTGTATCACATATTAAACAAATTTGGAATTACCTTGTTAATTCTACAGGTACAGAATATTAGGGCGAGTAAAATGCTATACATTTTGACAACTATTTATACAATATGTGGACCTTTAAGCCATACTTCATCGACCATGTACCATCTCGTACCTCGAAACAGGAGGTGGATTTTACTGCGCAACATGTGATGCTTGGAAATTAATTGAATTTCTTTAAAGTCCTAGTAATTTTACCTGTCTTGAAAATGGAAATTCTATTATCGTTTCCTACAGCTTCTACACTCCTGGAAATGGAAAAAAGAACACATTGACACCGGTGTGTCAGACCCACCATACTTGCTCCGGACAATGCGAGAGGGCTGTACAAGCAATGATCACACGCACGGCACAGCGGACACACCAGGAACCGCGGTGTTGGCCGTCGAATGGCGCTAGCTGCGCAGCATTTGTGCACCGCCGCCGTCAGTGTCAGCCAGTTTGCCGTGGCATACGGAGCTCCATCGCAGTCTTTAACACTGGTAGCATGCCGCGACAGCGTGGACGTGAACCGTATGTGCAGTTGACGGACTTTGAGCGAGGGCGTATAGTGGGCATGCGGGAGGCCGGGTGGACGTACCGCCGAATTGCTCAACACGTGGGGTGTGAGGTCTCCACAGTACATCGATGTTGTCGCCAGTGGTCGGCGGAATGTGCACGTGCCCGTCGACCTGGGACCGGACCGCAGCGACGCACGGATGCACGCCAAGACCGTAGGATCCTACGCAGTGCCGTAGGGGACCGCACCGCCACTTCCCAGCAAATTAGGGACACTGTTGCTCCTGGGGTATCGGCGAGGACCATTCGCAACCGTCTCCATGAAGCTGGGCTACGGTCCCGCACACCGTTAGGCCGTCTTCCGCTCACGCCCCAACATCGTGCAGCCCGCCTCCAGTGGTGTCGCGACAGGCGTGAATGGAGGGACGAATGGAGACGTGTCGTCTTCAGCGATGAGAGTCGCTTCTGCCTTGGTGCCAATGATGGTCGTATGCGTGTTTGGCGCCGTGCAGGTGAGCGCCACAATCAGGACTGCATACGACCGAGGCACACAGGGCCAACACCCGGCATCATGGTGTGGGGAGCGATCTCCTACACTGGCCGTACACCACTGGTGATCGTCGAGGGGACACTGAATAGTGCACGGTACATCCAAACCGTCATCGAACCCATCGTTCTACCATTCCTAGACCGGCAAGGGAACTTGCTGTTCCAACAGGACAATGCACGTCCGCATGTATCCCGTGCCACCCAACGTGCTCTAGAAGGTGTAAGTCAACTACCCTGGCCAGCAAGATCTCCGGATCTGTCCCCCATTGAGCATGTTTGGGACTGGATGAAGCGTCGTCTCACGCGGTCTGCACGTCCAGCACGAACGCTGGTCCAACTGAGGCGCCAGGTGGAAATGGCATGGCAAGCCGTTCCACAGGACTACATCCAGCATCTCTACGATCGTCTCCATGGGAGAATAGCAGCCTGCATTGCTGCGAAAGGTGGATATACACTGTACTAGTGCCGACATTGTGCATGCTCTGTTGCCTGTGTCTATGTGCCTGTGGTTCTGTCAGTGTGATCATGTGATGTATCTGACCCCAGGAATGTGTCAATAAAGTTTCCCCTTCCTGGGACAATGAATTCACGGTGTTCTTATTTCAATTTCCACGAGTGTATTTCAAAATGCTTTCAACTTGTACCTGGTTTTCGATGATAAATCTGTTTAATTTGACTTCACTTACTGATTGTTGGTGTAAAGCAGAGTAGTAATGTAACAGATAAACGATTAAACATAATATTCACTAGATTTTCTCAACAGCACCACCTTTAAATGTCAACTGAATATTTGTTCCTAGGTACACGACCAACCAGTTGAAACATGGAACGTAGGGAAAGGCAGGATTCGGTGTGAACGGGGCCTGACTCAGTTACCGTTGGTTGCTCAGTTGGTTTTTTTTTTTTTAAATCACGTACACTTTATTTGGAACCAATTGCAAATAAGGTTGATAATAAAGAACAACTATCAAATTTGACTGTTGAGACACAATGTCTAATAAACAAAATTCTTTAGCAACTTGCACTCACGGCTGAAGGCCTTATTCGCCAGAAATTCAAATTATTTGTCAGCTGAAGGCCCCAATAATAAGAATTCAAAATTAAAATATATATTTAAAAGAATAATCATCACAATCTGATCAAACAAGAGAGAAGTGGGCCTCGGACAGTGCTCCAAGGATCGGCCTGGCGAAGTCGCTCAACTTCGTAACCGATGAGACAAGCAGCCAAGAGTTGTATTCACTTAACCAGATGGCAACTCAAACTAGTGGCAGTTTCAAATGGCTGAAGCACTATGGCACTTAACTTCTGAGGTCATCAGTCCCCTAGAACTTAGAACTACTTAAACCTAACCAACCTAAGGACATCACACACACCCATGCCCGAGGCAGGATTCAAACCTGCGACCGCAGCGGTCGCGCGGTTCCAGACTGTAGCGCATAGTGACAGTTTAAAAGCAGATTAACACTCTTGCAAAATCTACCTAACGTCTGATAACCAATACAACGATGGGAAAACCCAGAGAAGGCGGAACTGGCTGACCGTACTGCGTCTTCAGATTCCAGCGTCTAGAACATCCAGAAGCATAAGGAACCACTACGACCAAATCAGTCCAACAGAACAACATATCCCAACCACAATCAAGGAGGCTGTCTAACTACACGCCTCACCGGACAGCAGAGGCAAGGCGAGGAAGGGTACACTGCCGCGAAAATATGCTAACCTCCAGGGCAGGTAACTGGGGCGTTAGCGGCCACTAGGCAGAAAAGTACCGCTGGCTGAACTTCAACAATAAACACAAGGGATTCAATGATTAATAATAAGAGGTGGAGGACGGACAACTAATTTCGCCGTCTCCAAACACTCCACTCATTGCTCTTCGTCTCAGCAACCGCGCGAGCAGCAACGTGCGAAGAAACGGCGAGATCTCAAAACAGTGGAGGTTTCACTACTGGGGTCTGGGGTAATGTTTACTCAACTCAAACGTCCTGGACAACGAGGTTGTGCCCCTCGCCGCTGCAGCCCCTCATCTGGCAGTGTCTGCATGCCACCAGCGGTCTCGGCATGCCCGCGCGCTGCCGGGCCTCACTGCTGCTCCGTCCCAACCGAACTCTCCAGCACACTCTGACCCGGAAAACACCTGACGTCTTTCCAAAGATAGTACGACGGTACTAGTTATCGATAACCGCTGCTGCTGCCACTTGCGGACAGACAATGCTAGCAAATGTAATGGCGCCATTAAACACTAGAAGAAAACGAGATGCCACTAGCCCTATTACACGATACCAACCTACCAGCGGCACCAATGCGAGCCGCAACGCGACTCACCTGTACGTCGGAAAATGTTTTGTAATTGCAGAAAAAGACTGCAGTACATGAAATGTCTATGCCATCATTTAAAAAATGGGATGAGTTTACATATTAGACTTCTATTACAACTACTGGCAACGGCCTTGCCGCAGTGGCTACACCGGTTCCCGTGAGATCACCGAAGTTAAGCGCTGTCGGGCGTGGCCGGCGCTTGGATGGGTCACCATCCTGCCGCCATGTGCTGTTGCCATTTTTCGGGGTGCACTCAGCCTCGTGATGCCAATTGAGGAGCTACTCGACCGATTAGTAGCGGCTTCGGTCAAAGAATACCGTCCTAACGGTCGGGAGTGCGGTGTGCTGACCACACGCCCCTCCTTATCCGCATCCTCCTCGGAAGATGACACGGCGGCCGGACGGTCCCGGAAGGGCCACTTGTGGCCTAAAGACGGAGCTTTAATTTAATTAATTACAACTACTAGAGGTTCAACACTTTTCCCAACAGTATAAGTACAGATGGAATGAATAATTTACATTGTGCCTTAGAGAGACAACGACAAATAAAGTGGGATGCTCTTAAAAAGTTATGTGCCCAATGACATTACAAAAAAAATGGGCGTATTATGATTGGAAAAACGGTATAGTTCGATGTATTGAAAGTATTGGCATCTTTTAGCTTTAAGACTTGTTCGAAATTTCAGTTTGCATGCGTTACTAATTAAAAGGGTGAGAGTAATTTTTAAATTTAATAAAAGTGTTAAGTAGCTGCAGACCAATTCGAGCGTAAAGTTACGTCCTCTAGCGTGTAAAAGTTAGTACACAGGGAACGGTAGACGACGCCAGCGTAGGTTGGACGCATAGTGGACTGCTTACGACAGCGTGTTTACGAAGATCTAGATACATCTGTAACACATTATCATACTATATGGTTACATGAATGTGTGACGTCTGTCCTTTCGGAGATTTATGTAATTTCATAGGCCTAGCTTGGCAACGAATCCACCTTCTTCAGTGCGAATGCACAGATACGTCCGACGTCCTGTGGGAATCTTGGAAGAGCGAATATGGAGGAAATGGACAGGACTGCGGACAGAATGTTCAAATGCGTTTGAAATCTTATGGGACTTAACTGCTAAGGCCATCAGTCCCTAAGCTTACACTCTACTTAACCTAAATTATGCTAAGGACAAACACACACACCCATGCCCGAGAGAGGACGAACCTCCGCCGGGACCAGACCATGACTGCAGCGCCTCAGACCGCTCGGCTAATCTCGCACGGCGGACTGCGGACAGGTGCTGCTCGGTGGGAGTGTGGGTCGGCCGTGAGGAGAGCAGAGACAGTCCGTGCAGCTGCTTTAACGGTGTGTCCCGGAAGGCGCAGTGGTTACCGCACCTGCCTGGTAAGCAGGAGATCCTGGGTTCGAATACGCGGTCCGGTACACATTTTCGCGTAATGTCCCAATGCAGCTGACAGCAGTGATTCCTTTCCTTTCCTTTTTTCCCCTCTCCACCCTCAATTTACATAAAACATTACCATACCTAACACAGCGGTGGAAAACCGTTAACATTCAAGATGGCTTCCGGTCGTCTCAGAATTGATATACAGATACTTTGAGAGGTGGTAGTGCTCACACAAGTCCACTAAACGTGAGTCCGAAAACGCATACTTTCTAAAATAAACACGTGTTTATAGGAAAGGCTGCGCGACTCTAGGTTGCGGATACTAGCATAGTTGTTGCATTGGCGCTCCCTCAGATGTGTCGGCAGCGTATTACGATGTCTTACTCACACTACCATTAGGTAGGTCTGCGGTCAGCTGTGTGGTGAGACTCGTAGACTAGGTCATTCTGTTTGTGTGCCTTATTTTAGAGTACTTTCAACCCTCTGGGTGTATCACGGTGTTTTACCTTCTTCCAAACGCGGATAGACTAATGTGTTTCCTATTATAGCGCTGTTTGTACGTACAGCTGGTGTAGTACTTCCACGTTTTCTCTCTTCCACCACTTGTTAGCGTTGGAAGCCAAATACTCGACAAGTAAAATTGCAGGTATTCTGCTGCGGTTTAGCAAATGAACGTAGCCTGCGAGCCCGTGCCCTCTACGCTGAAAACTATCCACAGTGCAGAGTGCCGTCTGATAAGCTGCCGGGCAGATTTCTCCAGCGTGTGAAGGACACGTGTACCCATGTACCTCGGGAGACTGACAGTTGGAGGCCTCGCACAGTCCGCGACCTGACATGGAGGAGCGTGTGCTGTGTTCGGTGGAAGAAACCTCTGGGACCAGCGTACGACAGTTAGCAGCAGCAGTAGGTGTATCTTGCTCTCTTGTATGGGGGGTGGGGGGGGGGGTGCTCAATGAGCAGTTGCTGTACCCACAGCATCTACAGCGCGTTCGGGCCCTAAGGCCACAGGATCGTCATGGAAGATAGGGTTTCGTCAGTGGCTGCTGCAGAAGTGTGCCGCAGATCCACTGTTCGCATCCGAGATTTGGTTTACCGATGAGGCAGGTTTCCCAAGAGATGGTGGTGTCAATTTTCATAACCAGCTTATATGGGCAGATGTAAATCCCCAAGTAATTCAGAGGGTCAACACTGATTCTCGAACAACGTATGGGCAAGCGTACATGGCGATAGATTAATAGAGTGACAGGTGCTACCACAAAGGTTAAGTGAAGCATATTATCCGGACTTTCTCATTAATGTTCTGCCCACCTCGCTAAAGGCTGTGCCACTTCAGCAACGAATGCGAATGTGGTTCATGCATGATGGTGCACCAGCACACTTTCTTCAGTGTGTGCCCAAATATCTGACACAGACATTTCAGGACCGGTGGATTGATCGGGGGGGGGGGGGGGGGGCGTTAGCCTGCTCGTTCCCCAGACCTCAATCCCCTAGACATTAGGATATAAGGACACTTGAAGGAATTCGTCTACGCCATGTCAATCAACGATGTCGGGACACTACATCATCGCGCCTTGAAAGTGTGCGAACAAGTACAAAAACAACCGGGCGTACTTCAAAGGCTGCGACATTCCTTACGCCAGAGAGCAGAGATGTGTGTTATCATAAATGAGTGCCACATTGAACACCTCATGTAAACATGCGTTCATCGTAGGAAGTATAAATTTCCGGACCCATGTTTATTGGGCTTATTTCAGAAGGTAGGCATTTCTGGACCCATGTTTATTGAACTTATTTCTTTTGTTATGATGAGTACTACCACCTCTCAAAGTATTCGACACCTTTTTCAACACTTTGTATAACGGTGATGTATAGTTTTCGACGGAATCTTTCAACGGCCGGCCGAAGTGGCCGTGCGGTTAAAGGCGCTGCAGTCTGGAATCGCAAGACCGCTACGGTCGCAGGTTCGAATCCTGCCTCGGGCATGGATGTTTGTGATGTCCTTAGGTTAGTTAGGTTTAACTAGTTCTAAGTTCTAGGGGACTAATGACCTCAGCAGTTGAGTCCCATAGTGCTCAGACCCATTTGAACCATTTGAGCCAATCTTTCAACGTTCTTAAATGTGTGTGTGAATTCCTAAGGGACCAAACAGCTACTTAAACTAACTTACGCTAAGAAGAACACACGCACACACACCCATGCCAAGGGTGGACTCAAACATCCTGCAGGACGTGCTGCGCAATCCGTGACATAGCACTTCTAACCGCCCGGCCCAGCATTCTCCCTGCAAAATAATGGAAAGTTCAGGAAATTATGATAGTGGTGCACAACGATCACGCACCCTTCTCTCCAAAGTAGACCATAAAGGCTCAATAATATTGACGTCTGCTGGCTACGAAGATGCGGCAGGAGACCTTCCGAAGTAACCATGGGGCCCATGGAATACCAGGACGTGTTGTTTTGATGCTGACAAGATTCGCGAGTGTCTCATTCAGTTCTGCAGTGACTTCTGCATCTCTACCCATCAGATAGTCGTCCCTGTGACAGCGCCACTTCCGGTACGGGAAGGTCCACGGGCTCCGGATAGAATCCGCCCCGTAGATTAACGATGAGGGCCAGTGTTCCGGCTAGCCTAGATGTGGTTTTTGGGAGGTTTTCCACTTCATACTTGGTCAATACTGAATTGGTACCCATCTCGTGCCTCAGTTACACGATTCGCAAACATTTAGAAAAGTTTCACTCACTTTCAAATAAATAACACTACACACAGACAGTTGGGTATAAATCTGGCGCACTCCGTAAATTCCGTTCACAAAGATGCCGACACCGTCATAAAGAACCTGAAAAAAAAGAACAGACTTTTGCTAGTGTCGTCGTCCTTTTTTTTCGTCACAATCCTCTTCAATGACTGTCCGTAAAGACCACTCAGCACAAATTTTCGTCCGCGTAGTCCATCGTGGTTCGTATTTTTTCCGCTTTCCAAGTACGAGGTAGAAGTCTTCGGTATGATGTCTCTTGAAACATGAAATTCTTCAGCTACTTTGCTGATGGGAACACCCACCATAAGAGAACAGCAGTTTTCCGACGATCGACGTCACTACAATCTCTGTAGGTCACGTCTCCGACACGATGCACTCGCAACTACACAGAGTACTATTCTCACCACGAGTGATACTTGCTACGTATTGAGGACTCTGCACATACGGCAGCCGTGGTCAAGTACAACAGCGCAACCTGCAGGCATGGCTGGCATCTGCAATTATGTTCAAGCAGCCCGCCCGGTTGGCCGCGCGGTCTAACGCACGGCTTTCCGGGCGGGAAGAAGCGCCTGGTCTCCGGCACGAATCCGCCCGGCGGATTTGTGTCGAGGTCGGGTGAACCGGCCAGTCTGTGGATGGTTTTCCATTTGCCTCGGCGAAGGCGGGCTGGTTCCCCTTATTCCGCCTCAGTTACACTATGTCGGCGATTGCTGCGCAAACAAGTTCTCCACGTACGCGTACACCACCATTACACCACCACGCAAACATACGGGTTACACTCGTCTGGTGTGAGACGTTCCCTGGGGGCGTCCACCGGGGGCCGAACCGCACAATAACCCTGGGTTCGGGGTGGGGCGGCAGAGGGGTGAAGTGGACTGCGGTAGTCGTCGTGGGGTTGTGGACCACTGCGGCTGCGGCGGGGACGGAGCCTCTCCGTCGTTTCTTGGTCCCCGGTTAACATACAATACAATGTTCAAGGAACCACATCTCCCGCTGTTTCCACAGTTCTGTCCAATCTCTGTAGGCCTACACCCATAAAGCGTCACTTCTTCATCGTCTGAAGGATTAGTTTTCTATACTGTGCACTGTCCGACTACCTTTCCAACACTCCCCCGGTCTTTGGCCTTCTTAGTTACCTGTTGTATTGATTTTACACGTCTCTACTGTGCAGTTGCGAGATATGCAAGCTAAGGGTATCTATCAGTGTATATGCTATGTCGTTGGGTGTCGCCTCCACAGCGGCCGCCGTCACGCCTCGAGATGGTTTCCCAACTTCCTCCGAAGGGAACAGGAATGCCGCGTACATCTGGTACCTGAAGTTCCGGCACGACCGCCACACAGCAATGCCGTGCGGGTTGCCGTCGCACCAGACGCCTGCAGCCGACACTGTTCGCTTTCCTGCACCATCCGCTGCAGTATGGAGGCCGCCACGATCAACGGACACAGCCGGCACTATTTCGCATCCGCGACGCTACTTGACGCCATACATTTCCTGGTATCCCTACGCCGGGAGGCCTTCATACACTGAAGAGCCAAAGAAACTGGCCCACCTACCTAATATCGCTTAGCGCCCCCGCGAGCACGCAGAAGTGCCACAACATGACGTGGCATAGGCTCGACTGATATCTGAAGTAGTCTGCAAGGAATTGACACCGTGAATCCTGCAGCGCTGTCCACAGATTCGAAAGAGTACAAGGGGGTGGACATCTCTTCTGAACAGCTCGTTGCAAGGCATCCCAGATATGTTCAATAATGTTCATGTCTGGGGAGTTTGGTGGTCAGCGGAAGTGATTAAACTCAGAAGAGTGTTCCTGGAACCACTCTAGCAATTCTGGAAGTGTGGGGGGTCGCACTGTCTTGCTGGAATCCGTCGGAATACACAATGGACATGAAAGAATGCAGGTAATCAGACAGGATGCTTACGTACGTGTCACCTGTCAGAGTCGTATGCAAACGTATCAGGGGCTCCAATTCATTCTAACTGTACACGTTCCACACCACTGCAAAGCGTCCACCAGCTTGAGCAGTCCACAGTGGATTTATGAGGTTGTCTGCATGCCCGTACTCGCCCATCCGCTTTTTAAATATGAAACGAGACTCGTCCGACCAGGAAACAAGTTTCCAGTCATCAAGAGTCCAATTTCGGTGTTGACGGGCCCAGGTGAGGAGTAAGGCATTGTGTCGTACAGTCATCAAGGGTGCACGTGCGGCCCTTCGCCTCCGAAAGCCCCTAACGATAATGTTTCGTTGAATGGTTCACACTCTGACAATTGCTGATGGCCCAGCATTGAAATCTGCAACAGTTTGCGGAGGGGTTGCACTTCTGTCACGCTGAACGATTCTCTCCAGTCGTCTTTGGTCCCGCCCTTGCAGGATCGGATATTTGATGTTTTACCCTATTCCTGATAAACACGGTACACTCGTGAAATGGTCGTACGGGAAAATCTGCACTTCATCGCTACCTCGTTGATGTTGTGTCCCATAGATCGTGCTGTGACTATAACACCATGTTCAAACTCACTTAAATCTTGATAACCTACATTGTAGCAGCAGTAACCCATCTAACTGCGCCAGACAGTTGTTGTCTTATATAGGCGTTGCCGGCCGCAGCCCTGTATTTGAATACGCATGCCTATACCAGGTTCTTTGGCGCTTCAGCCGATTCTACCTCCGAGTAAACGACGAGTCATCGATGCAGCACGGAGACAACGCCTGTGCACGGCCGATCGTGACCACAACTGACTCTGACCTTGGAGAGTGACCGATAGTGACAGACAGTGTGTGTTCTCTTTCTCCTTCGTAGAACTATATTCACTGTATGAGAGTATTCTTATCAGACCAGGGCGATATTATGTGTTCCTTTGTAGAGATTCAGTTTCTGTTGTTCATGTTTTCTTATTGCTTCCTTAGAGAAATAAATACGATAGTTCAGTGTAAATTCCGCAATGGAGTTTTTAAAAGGCTATTTTGAAATGTGGCCCTGTCACTCATAATTACCTCCTTGGTGGAGAAGTTCAGAGTGACTGTCCTGGAAAACATTAACTGTTGCCCAATAAGAGTACGCTGCAACATGACGTTATCCGATGGATTGTTCCAACCGATCTGAGATTAATGAAATATTCAGTTTCTTGCTCTGATGACACAGATCAAATAGTTCCTGTGAACAATATCTAGTAATTACACAACACAAGAACAAATTAAATGATGAAAGGTAATCTATGTTTCTTCTGAAAGGATGAATTCTAGTCTCTGCAAAACAGTTTATTTGGCGTCTCCCCGATGGGCGACCGCTGCTCACAACAGCCGTGCCGCTGCTGGGTCCCTGAGACCCCCGCCGCCGCAGTGTGTCCCTCCCTTTGTGCGCCCAGCCAGCCGGTGGCTCACTGCCCGCTGTGCTCCCTGTTCGCCCAGTCTGGTCGCACACGGCCGACGGGCCCGTACCCCGTTCTTCCACTGAGCTTTATATAGCCACGCTACATTAAAAACGATCATCCGACATGCAACTGAGATTCAACTGTCACTAAAAAAGGGTATTTGTCAATTTCAGTAACATTGTATTTTCACAATAAAATGGCTCCGCTTCCATCAAATGAGACCATAATCCAATCTAATTAGATGTCATAGTGTGGTTCCAAGCAGTGTAAGGTGCAAAACCGTGCCGCCTTACATTTGCAGGAGGTGAGCTGCCGCGGTGGATTTACTTTCTATTTTTTCTTTCTCTTTTTAATTCTGCGTGCTCCTTGTACTGCGCAAAAATTTCCTTTCTGTTTGTCTAATACAGATAACCTTATAATCAGAGCAGTAAATTTTGTATATGCCATCATTTGGGGATAAGTCTTGCCTTACATCAGTGTCATTTATTAAGAATCAGAGCAGTGAGTTACGTGTACATTAGGCAGTTATAAGAGTGGAGGGGCATGAAAGGGAAACAGTGGTTGGGAAAGGAGTGAGACAGGCATTGTAGCCTCTCCCCGATGTTATTCAATCTGTATATTGAGCAAGCAGTAAAGGAAACGAAAGAAAAATTCGCAGTACGTATTACAATCGATGCAGAAGAAATAAAAACTTTGAGGTTCGCCGATGACATTGTAATTCTCTCAGAGACAGCAAAGGACCTGGAAGAGCAGTTGAACGGAATGGACAGTGTCTTGAAAGGAGAATATAAGATGAACATCAACAAAAGCAGAACGAGGATAATGGTGTGGTGTCACCGCCAGACACCACACTTGCTAGGTGGTAGCCTTTAAATCGGCCGCGGTCCGTTAGTATACGTCGGACCCGCGTGTCGCCACTATCAGTGATTGCAGACCGAGCGCCGCCACACGGCAGGTCTAGAGAGACTTCCTAGCACTCGCCCCAGTTGTACAACCGACTTTGCTAGCGATGGTTCACTGACAAATTACGCTCTCATTTACCGAGACGATAGTTAGCATACCCTTCAGCTACGTCATTTGCTACGACCTAGCAAGGCGCCATTATCAATTGCTATTTATCTTGTGATGCATGTACCGTCAGACCGATGTTCCCAATTATGGATTAAAGTTAAGTATTCCACAGCTACGTCCAGTTTTTGCTAGTTCATTTCCGTGTCCTGTTCCAGACCTCACGCCAGCCTGCGTGAGCTTAAACGCGTGCCTTTCGGCTTCACCTCGTAGTGGCTTGGCTGTCTTGCCAAGTCACAACAAATGGAATGTAGTCGAATTAAGGCGGGTGATGCTGAGGGAATTAGGTTAGGAAATGAGGCAATTAAAGTAGTAAAGGAGTTTTGGTATTTGGGGAGCAAAATAACTGATGATGGTCGAAGTAGAGAGGATATTAAATGTAGACTGGCAATGGCAAGGAAAGCGTTTCTGAAGAAGAGAAATTTGTCAACATCGTGTATAGATTTAAGTGTCATGAAGTCGTTTCTGAAAGTATTTGTATGGAACTGAAATATGGACGATAAATAGTTTGCACAAGAAGAGAATAGAAGCTTTCGAAATGTGGTGCTACAGAAGAATGCTGAAGATTAGATGGGTAGATCACATAACTAATGAGGAGTTATTGAATAGAATTGGGGAGAAGAGAAGTTTGTGGCACAAGTTGACAAGAAGGTACCGGTTGGTAGGACATGTTCTGAGACATCAAGGGATCACAAATTTAGCATTGGAGGGCAGTGTGGAGGGTAAAAATCGTAGAGGGATACCAAGAGATGAATACACTAAGCAGATTCAGGAGGATGTAGGTTGCAGTAGGTACTGGGAGATGAAAAGGCTTGCATGGAGAGCTGCATCAAACCAGTCTCAGGACTAAAAACAACAACAGCAACAACAACAACAAAAATTCTGAGTGTATATGAGACGTAATCATAGAAAGGAAGCAATCCAAATTGTTTTGATGTAATTCGTCGCGCTTTGTCAATTAATTTCTTTTACACCTTGTGAAAGTATAAATCTCAACGGCCATACTGTGTTGTCGTTATTCTGGGCTGTATTTCGGAACCAGCCAATTTCTTTTTCTGCTTGATTGTCATGTAGTGGCAGTTTAAGGAACCTGTTCTTGTAGAAGAAAAGAAGGCTGTTTTTGTCTTTAGGACAATGACGTTATGTGGTAGGAATAACATCGCCAGAAGAAGTAAGTTTATGATAGATTCTAAAAACAGGTCACTGCTGAATCATGGCAATGGAAAGACACAAAATAATAGTGGAATTGTACCGTGTTTGCAATCATGACACGCACATTTTTCTCATAACGTCTTTGGGCTCGTAACTTCTTAAAACCACCTCACTTTTATTGTCATCTGAGTTTGCTTCTCTAGAGAGCAATGTAGACGGGATAGGCAAAATAATGTGAACACCTGTACTTGCTTAGGAATGGTTTATTAATAAGGGGTTACGCACTCATTTTCCTGTAATACAGCTGCGATTCTTCTTGGAATACTGGCATATAATGATTGTATAGTCGCCAGTGCAATGTTACTATGTCACTCTTCGATCAGAACCTCTTCTAACGCCTGTAGCGACGAGGGAGTCGGAAACCTGCTCGGAGACTCGGTTCCAATACCGCCCACAAGGGTTCGATAATGTTGAAGTGCGGGGACTGTGCTGCCCAGGAAAGACACTGCAGTTCAGTTTCATTTGACTGCCTCTTATCAGTTATAAATTATTTGTGTACGTATTCTATACTTGTGTAACCTCTGTTTTTCATCTCCCATTATGCAAAACATCTATATATTCATCTTATGCATAAACAAAGGCAGTTTCAGATACATTAGAAAATTGCCTGATGTAAAGGTCGAAACCAGTTGTGGACTTAAAAGTCTTACTGAAAAATGGAGCTGTTTGTCATTAATTGAGCACTGAGCACTCTCCGAATATGGATAAACTATTAAATGATATATAATCGACGGCATGTTCTTCTGAAGGAAATAAAACTGCTGCGCAATGCGATTGCCCTTACTTGTGCAAAGTTGGTTTTCGATAGCAAACGGGAAGTACAGCGTTTTAAGGTAATGAGAGCCAAACCTTGCAAATGTTTTCCCTCACAATGTAACTCTTATATTGAACCTAGGGAAACACTCTACATTCTAAGTTTCAAGTTTATTCCTCTTTTATAGACGCATGTTGCTAGCGACCACATGGAGGCGAGTGTGGAACACAGAAACAGTACTAATACAACACCACACATATTCGTAGAAATATTTCTCCTCGAAGTATGCTTAAATTCTCAGAGGGAAGAGTTTGAGATAGCAACATTAGGAACGCATGCGTGGCGAGAGACCTTGGGTTGTCCGTTACTTAGATTGCGTTAAGTCCTCAGTTTGTGGGCACCATTCTAACGCACAAAATCGTATCAGTGGAAGCATAAGAAATCTGACTCCACGTAGTAATTGTGATGATGAGCTCTCGTATGAGATCGAGCCACGGACCCAAATAGACTTACAGTCTTAATGCTGAGGTCCACGTGGCTACTGCGAAACGGCTACCAAACTAATGATTTCATAATCATTAATCTGATATAGAAAGAATATCTCGGAACCTTATCAATCTGTTCTCGTAATCTGACAAAATATTAGAGATCGGGACGCGCTCAAAAAGCGTCTGTACGCGTCAGTACATGCACCACGCACAGTTAGACGCCATTGCGGCGGCAGACAGTCTGTCCTACAGATTCCGCACCACACTCGTGTTCCGCGAGAAGTGAATAATTGCTCTGAGAAAAATTATTAGCAACATAACCTTTTTTTCTCTACGTTTTGACGACAGTAATTACTTTTCAATAAAAAAATGTTACAGTGAGTTCTGTGTTACTAGTTATGATTTAAAATTGAATTAGTAATTTAATAAAAGAAGTTTCTCATTTTTTAAAATTTTATTAGCCTTAAAAAAAAGGTGTTCCATCAAAGTATCAGGATTATCGAAGTATTCCGTGAGAGGAATAGTCTAGATAACCCTTGTCTACTCCAAACAGCATCAGGTTATCTTTTTTTTCCGGCTGACAGTCTTCTGACTGTGCCCGCATCTCGTGGTCGTGCGGTAGCGATCTCGCTTCCCGCGCCCGGGTTCCCGGGTTCGATTCCCGGCGGGGTCAGGGATTCTCTCTGCCTCGTGATGGCTGGGTGTTGTGTGATGTCCTTAGGTTAGTTAGGTTTAAGTAGTTCTAAGTTCTAGGGGACTGATGACCATAGATGTTAAGTCCCATAGTGCTCAGAGCCATTTGAATCTTCTGACTGGTTTGATGCGGCCCGCCACGAATTCCTCTTGTGTGCCCACCTCTTCATCTCAGAGCAGCACTTGCTACCTACGTCCTCAATTATTTGCTGAATTTGTTCCAATCGCTGTCTTCCTTTACAGTTCTTGCCCTCTACAGCTACCTCTAGTACCAGGGAAGTCTTAACAGATGTTCTACCATCCTGCCCCTTCTTCTTGTCAATGTTTTTCACATATTCCTTTCCTCTACGATTCTGCGCAGAACCTCTTTATTCCTTACCTTACCAGTCCACCTACTTCTCAACATTCGCCTGTAGCACCACATCTCAAATTCTTCGATTCCCTTGTGTTCCGGTTTTCCCACAGTCCATGTTTCACTATTATACAATGCTGTGCTCAAACTATACATTCTAAGAATTTTTTTCCTTAAATTAAGGCCTATGTTTGATTCGAGTAGACTTCTCATGGCCAGGAATGCTCTTTTCGCCAGTGCTAGCCTGCTTTTGATGCCTCCTTCCTCTGTCTTGGTTATTTTGCTGCCTAGGGAGCAGAATTCCTTAAGTTCATCTACTTAGTGACCATCAATCCTGATGTTATGTTTCTCGCTGTTCTCATTTCTGCTACTTCTCATTATCTTCATCTTTCTTCGATTTACTTTCAGTCCATCTTCTTTACGCATTAGAATGCTCATACCTTTCAGCAGATCATGTAATTCTTCTTCACTTTTACTCATGATAGCAATGTTATCAGCGAATCATATCATTGATATTCTTTCATCTTGAATTTTAATTCCACTACTGAACCTTTATTTTATTTCCGTCATTGCTTCTTCGAGACATAGATAGAGCAGTAGGGGTGAATGACTACATCCCTGTCTTGCGCGCTTTTTAATGTGAGCACCTCGTTCGTGGTCGTTCACTTTTATTGTTCCCTCTTGGCTCTTGCACATATTGTATATTATCCGTCTCTCCCTATAGCTTACCCCTATTTTTCTCAGAATTTCGAACATCTTGCACCATTTTACATTGTCGGACGCTTTTGCCAGATCCTATGAACGTGTCTCTTCTTCAGTCTTGCTTCCATTATTAACTGCAATGTCAGAATTGTCTCTCCGATGTCTTTATCTTTCCTAAAAGCAAATTGATAGTC
Organism: Schistocerca nitens; assembly: GCF_023898315.1. Classification (NCBI taxonomy): domain Eukaryota; kingdom Metazoa; phylum Arthropoda; class Insecta; order Orthoptera; family Acrididae; genus Schistocerca; species Schistocerca nitens. Next base: position 1,176,318,440 of record NC_064615.1, on the reverse strand, counting down.
ATCTAGCACATCCTCAATTTTCTTTTCCATTCTTCTGTATATTATTCTTGTCAGCAACTTTGGTGCATGAGCTGTAAAGCCGATTGTGCAATAATTGTCGCACTTGTCAGCTTTTGTAGTCTTTGGAATTGTGTGGATGATATTTTTCTGAAAGTCAGATGGTATGTCGCCAGTCTCATACATTCTACACACCAACATGAATAATCGTAAATGAAAATGGAAATTTGTGGTAAGGTCTTATGGGACCAAACTGCTGAGGTCATCGGTCCCTAAGCCGAGTCACTACTTAATCTAACTTAAACTGACTTATGCTAAGGACAACACACACACACACACACACACACACACACACACACACACACATGCCCGAGGGATGACTCGAACCTCCGACGGGGGGAGCCACACGGACCTTGACAAGACGCCCCAGACCGCGCATCTACCCCGCGCGGATGAATAGTCGTTTTGTTGCCACTACCCCCAATGATTCTGATGGAATGTTATCTGTCCCTTCTGCTTTATTTGATCTTGAGTCCTCCAAAGCTCTTTTAAATTCTGATTCTAATACTGGAACCCCTTTTTCTTCTAAATCGACTCCTATTTTTTTTTTTTTTTCTCATCACATCAGACAAATTTTCCCCCTCACAGAGGCTTTCAATGTACTCTTTTCACTTATCGGCTATCTCCTCTGCATTTAACAGTGGAATTGCCGTCGCACTCCTGCTGAAAATTACTAGTCTGCTGAAAATTACTAGTCTGCTGAAAATTTCTAGTCTGCTGAAAACTAATAGACTGCTGAAAGCCGGCCGGTGTGGCCGTGCGGTTAAAGGCGCTTCAGTCTGGAACCGCGTGACCGCTACGGTCGCAGGTTCGAATCCTGCCTCGGGCATGGATGTGTGTGATGTCCTTAGGTTAGTTAGGTTTAATTAGTTCTAAGTTCTAGGCGACTGATGACCTCAGAAGTTTAGTCGCATAGTGCTCAGAGCCATTTGAACCATTTTTTTTTTTTTTGACTGCTGAAAACTAATAGTCTGCTGAAAATTACTTTTGGACTGGCAGCTACGGCAATAGCAATAGCGTGAAGGCCACTTGAGGAGCCAAGACACTCACTCCGCCTGTCCCACGACACGATGTAGCCGCAGCAATCAGCCGAAGTTCCAAAACCTTCATCCACACGACTTCCCGCTTGCTCTATGCTTCGTTTACAGGCAACTTGCTGTCATGTGTGATCGTTCGTTGCACACTGCGATTTTGTTTTGTTTTTGCCTCTAGGTCGCAGCAGTTATTTTATTTGTTGTTAGCATTATTTGTTGCGCGGTAGCAAACAATGTTGGAAGCACGTTCGTCGGAAGTTGTGAGTGGTAATATTCGACGTCGTTCTCTTGACCAGCCTAAGATCTACGATATTTCCGAGTCGGTGCAAAAACTTGATAGTGGCGCCACAACCCCGCCCCCCCCCCCTCCCCACTTCGCCCTTCCTTCCACTGGAGCGTCAAAAGTTAAAAAACAAATATTTTTCAAAAATATGCTCATTTTTAGCGCACATCTTTCTGAGCAGTTTGATACATGAAACAAATTTGTCCGAGGAAATGTAAGATATGTTATTTGGTCTTAAGTGTGCCAAAGTGCAGTGCCGCCACGCCTCTTCACACAGCATTCTTCTATCGCACGTCACTTTATTTTGCTCTATGGAATTGAAACGCGTATGTTTTGTAATGAAAGCCATCAAACGTACATTCAGGACAGTGGAAATTAAAAGGTCTTGTGGTGCCCCTCCTGCACGGGATTAGCCGAGCGGTCTGGGTGCTGCAGTCATGGACTGTGTGGCTGTTCCCGGCGGAGGTTCGAGTCCTCCCTCGGGCATGGGTGTTTGTGTGTGTGTTTGTCCTTAGGATAATCTAGGTTAAGTAGTGTGTAAGCTTAGGGACTGATGACCTTAGCAGTTAAGTCCCATAAGGTTTCACACATTTTTTTGCCCCTCCTGCTCCTGGTAGGACGGTTTGACATCCTACCCCTCTTAAAAAAACTGTCAATTAATACTGGAGGGGATTATTTGTCACCGGGAGAATGAGAACGCTTCAGGAAATTTGCACTCTCGCCTATTATCTAACAACTTTCTCTTTCGTGTAAGATAAAATTAAATTTACGAAACATAAAACCAGTAAACACAAGAGACAGGCAAGACTGTACACATTAATTCAGTCCTTTAGTCCAAGAATTTTTTGTATCTGACCTTGCTATAGCTTTACGCGGCGTGCTTTCCTTTCAGCGAAAAAATCTGTTATCAGAGTTCGTCAAATGTTTCGCTACATGAAAATCCAAATATCGTTACCTAATACTCAACAAGCTGTTTCGACGAATAGTACCCAAGACAGGCGTGTTTTACCGATTTGATTACGTCTATTTTGTCACTTTCTGCTAGATAAAACAAAATAAGCTTTCTCAGCAACTTTAACACAGGCCAAGTAAGCGAGATCGTTTTGGCACAAATGATCAGGGACCGATGGCCCTTGTAGTCTGGTCCCTTCCATCCCACAAACCAACCAACAAATGGTCATTGTTATCTACCTCATTTACATAAATAACATGACAGGATATAATTCACGAAGTACGAATATCAAAAGGCTATTAGGCCTGTTACAAGCAAAAAGTTTTATTTTAGGAAATAGTTTCACATTTCATTCATATGCTCCAGTTTCTCAACCCTGAGATCGAAAAGTAGTAGTAGTACGAAATTTTTGTAATTTGAAATCGCCATAGTCTTCCAAAGAATTTGTGTGATATCCCCTGTTCCTTCCCCTTCCTCGTTCTAACAATCAATCTTGTCGTCATTCATTCTGTAACTATTCCTGTCATTGTCAAAACTTTGGTTAACTTCACTAACTCTGCCAGAACCACCAGTTTAGTTATCCCTCGGTTATTTTCCGGTTAGCCGGCCGAAGTGGCCGTGCGGTTAAAGGCGCTGCAGTCTGGAACCGCAACACCGCTACGGTCGCAGGTTCGAATCCTGCCTCGGGCATGGATGTTTGTGATGTCCTTAGGTTAGTTAGGTTTAACTAGTTCTAAGTTCTAGGGGACTAATGACCTCAGCAGTTGAGTCCCATAGTGCTCAGAGCCATTTGAACCATTTTTTTATTTTCCGGTTATGCGTTTTTAGGTGTTCGTACAACGCGTTTCCCGCGCCATTGAGAGCATAGAACTTAAGTGGCTGCTAACCGGGATTGTACAACTGATTCTTAGTAGTGTAGCAATCTGACAAAAATTTTCTGTCAAAATTTCATTTTCTTGGATACACATAGTACATAAAATGTAATCTTTCTTACCTGTTATTCCTGTGAGTCATTTATTTCAACCCTGTAGTCTGAATCTATGGATTTCGCTAGTATTTATAACAACGCTTATCTTCCGCACACAAAATCACTCACACAAACAAACAGCGATTTGTATAACCCGTTCGGGTTCACTCAGCTCAGCTCCTACAGCCCGGTCCCCTTTTGTCTACAAGAAAGTTCTTTATTTGTTAATGCGACGGTGATTTCCCTGGCAGACACATCACGTACACTATGCACACATTCAAAAATCCTCATGATTCATTCAGAAATCAATTTACAATGTGCTAAAAATGCTCAAAAACCAACAGGGATGCGTTTCCAACTCATGAACGTGCGCTGGATGCTAGGCGCTTTGTGAAACAAGATTTTCTTCTTCAGTAATATGAATTTGGCGTCCTCTGAAATTGTCGCCCGGGCAGATACCCCGGTTTGCTGCCCCCCCCCCCCCCCCCTCCACCCTGCGCCCTCCGCCTCCCAAGATCTGGGCCTGCTCTTGTCCAGTGGTTTTGTGCTGCTACTTCGAGAGTGAAGAAGTTAATAGTATGTCGCTGCTCTTCTTTAAGAAATTAATCGGTAGAACGTTTGCAGGTTTGAATATAAACAAAACACTGTTGTGAAATTGCTAAAGAAATGTTTGAGAAATAAAGGGAAGGTGGAAAATATCCAAGCTTGAAACTCAGGGGAATAAGAGTTCTATGGATAGCCCAGTTACAACTTACTTCATTTGCTGAGGATGCGAGACGACGTCGTGTTTATGATTACTGTCGAAGAAAGCCTACCCCCATGAACCATGGACCTTGCCGTTGGTGGGGAGGCTTGCGTGCCTCAGCGATACAGATGGCCATACCGTAGGTGCAACCACAACGGAGGGGTATCTGTTGAGAGGCCAGACAAACGTGTGATTCCTGAAGAGGGGCAGCAGCCTTTTCAATAGTTGCAGAGGCAACAGTCTGGATGATTGACTGATCTGGCCTTGCAACACTAACACAAACGGCCTTGCTGTGCTGGTACTGCGAACGGCTGAAAGCAAGGGGAAACTGCGGCCGTAATTTTTCCCGAGGGCATGCAGATTAACTGTATGGGTAAATGATGATGGCGTCCTCTTGGGTAAAATATTCCGGAGGTAAAATAGTCCCCCATTCGGATCTCCGGGCGGGGACTACTCAAGAGGACGTCGTTATCAGGAGAAAGAAAACTGGCGTTCTACGGATCGGAGCGTGGAATGTCAGATCCATTAATCTGGCAGGTAGGTTAGAAATTTAAAAAGAGAAATGGATAGGTTGAAGTTAGATATAGTGGGAATTAGTGAAGTTCGGTGGCAGGAGGTATAAGACTTTTGGTCAGGTGAATACAGGGTTATAAATACAAAATCAAATAGGGGTAATGCAGGAGTAGGTTTAATAATGAATAAAAAAATTGGAGTGCGGGTAAGCTACTACAAACAGCATAGTAAACGCAATTTTGTGGCCAAGATAGATACGAAGCCCACGCCTACCACAGTAGTACAAGTTCATATGCCAACTAGCTCTGCAGATGAAGAAATTGACGAAATGTATGATGAGATAAAAGAAATTATTCAGGTAGCCAAGGGAGACGAAAATTTAATAGTCATGGGTGACTGGAATTCGAGAGTAGCAAAAGGGTGAGAAGGAAACATGGAATAAACGTGGAATATGGATTGGGGGAGAAAAATGAAAGAGGAAGCCGCCTGGTAGAATTTTGCACAGAGCATAACTTAATTATAGCGAACACTTGGTTCAAGAATCATAAAAGAAGGTTGTATACGTGGAAGAATCCTGGAGATACTAGAAGGTATCAGATAGATTATATAACGGTAAGAGAGAGATTTAGGAACCAGGTTTTAAATTGTAAGACATTTCCAGGGGCAGATGTGGACTCTGATCATAATCTATTGGTTATGAAATGTAGATTAAAACTGAAGAAACTGCAAAAAGGTGGGAATTTAAGGAGATGGGACCTGGATAAACTGACTAAACCAGAGGTTGTACAGAGTTTCAGGGAGAGCGTAAGGGAACAAATGGCAGGAATGGGGGAAAGAAATAGAGTAGAAGAAGAATGGGTAGCTTTGAGGGATGAAGTAGTGAAGGCAGCAGAGGATCAAGTAGGTAAAAAGACGAGGGCTAGTAGAAATCCTTGGGTAAGAGAAGAAATATTGAATTTTATTGATGAAAGGAGAAAATATAAAAATGCAGTAAATGAAGCAGGCAAAAGGAAATACAAACGTCTCAAAAATGATATCGACAGGAAGTGCAAAATGGCTAAGCAGGGATGGCTAGAGAACAAATGTAAGGATGTAGACGCTTATCTCACTAGGGGTAAGATAGATACTACCTACAGGAGAAAAGAGAGCCACTTGTATGAATATCAAGAGCTGAGATGGACACCCAGTTCTAAGCAAAGAAGGGAAAGCAGAAAGTTGGAAGGGGTATATAGAGGGTCTATACAAGGGCGATGTACTTGAGGACAATATTATGGAAATGGAAGAGGATGTAGAAGAAGATGAAATGGGAGATACGATACTGCGTGAAGAGTTTGACAGAGCACTGAAAGACCTGAGTCGAAACAAGGCCCCGGAAGTAGACAACATTCTATTAGAACTACTGACGGCCTTGGGAGAGCCAGTCCTGACAAAACTCTACCATCTGGTGAGCAAGATGTATGAGACAGGCGAAATACCCTCAGACTTCAAGAAGAATATAATAATTCCAATCCCACAGAAAGCAGGTGTTGACAGATGTGAAAATTACCGAACTATCAGTTTAATAAGTCACAGCTGCAAAATACTAACGCGTATTCTTTACAGACGAATGGAAAAACTGGTAGAAGCCGACCTCGGCGAAGATCAGTTTGGATTCCGCAGAAATGTTGGAACACGTGAGGCAATACTGACCCTACGACTTATCTTAGAAAATAGATTAAGGAAAGGCAAACGTACATTTCTAGCATTTGTAGACTTAGAGAAAGCTTTTGACAATGTTGACTGGAATACACTCTTTCAAATTCTGAAGGTGGCAGGGGCAGAATACAGGGGGCGAAAGGCTATTTACAATTTGTACAGAAACCAGATGGCAGTTATAAGAGTCGAGGGGAATGAAAGGGAAGCAGCGGTTGGGAAGGGAGTGAGACAGGGTTGTAGCCTGTCTCCGATGTTATTCAATCTGTATATTGAGCAAGCAGTAAAGGAAACAAAACGTACCAGCGTGACTTCAAACACTTTGTTACAGGAAATGTTCAAAATGTCCTCCGTTAGCGAGGATACATGTATCCACCCTCCATCGCACCTAATCCCTGATGCGCTAATGCAGCCCTGGAGAATGGCGTATTGTATCACAGCCGTCCACAATACGACCACGAAGAGTCTCTACATTTGGTACCGGGGTTGCGTAGACAAGAGCTTTCAAATTCCCCCATAAATGAAAGTCGGGAGGGTTGAGGTCAGGAGAGCGTGGAGGCCATGGAATTGGTCCGCCTCTACCAATCCATCGGTCACCGAATCTGTTGTCGAGAAGCGTACGAACACTTCGGCTAAATTGTACAGGAGCTCCATCGCGCATGAACCACATGTTGTGTCGCACTTGTAAAGGCACATGTTCTAGCAGCACAGGTAGAGTATCCCGTATGAAATCATGATAACGTGCTGCATTGAGCGTAGGTGGAAGAACATGTTGCCCAATCAAAACAACACCAACAATGCCTGCCCAAACGTTCAGAGAAAATCTGTGTTGATGACGTGATTGCACAATTGCGTGCGGATTCTCGTCAGCCCACACATGTTGATTGTGAAAATTTACAATTTGATCACGTTGGAATGAAGCCCCATCCGTAAAGAGAACATTTGCACTGAAATGAGGATTGACACATCGTTGGATGAACCATTCGCAGAAGTGTACCCGTGGAGGCCAATCCGCTGCTGATAGTGCCTGCACACGCTGTACATGGTACGGAAACAACTGGTTCTCCCGTAGCACTCTCCATACAGTGACGTGGTCAACGTTACCTTGTACAGCAGCAACTTCTCTGACGCTGACATTAGGGTTATCGTCAACTGCACGAAGAATTGACTCGTCCATTGCAGGTGTCCTCGTCGTTCTAGGTCTTCCCCAGTGGCGAGTCATAGGCTGGAATGTTCCGTGCTCCCTAAGACGCCGATCAATTGCTTCGAACGTCTTCCTGTCGGGACACCTTCGTTCTGGAAACCTGTCTCGATACAAACGTACCGCGCCACTGCTATTGCCCCGTGCTAATCCATACATCAAATGGGCATCTGCCAACTCCGCATTTGTAAACATTGCACTGACTGCAATGCCACGTTCGTGATGAACACTCACCTGTTGATGCTACGTACTGATGTCCTTGATGCTAGTACTGTAGAGCAATGAGTCGCATGTCAACACAAGCACCGAAGTCAACATTACCTTCCTTCAATTGGGCCAACTGGTGGTGAATCTAGGACGTACAGTACATACTGACGAAACTAAAATGAGCTCTAACATGGAAATTAAGCGTTTCCGGACACATGTCCACATAACATCTTTTCTTTATTTGTGTGTGAGGAATGTTTCCTGAAAGTTTGGCCCTACCTTTTTGTAACACCCTGTATTGAGCAAGCAGTAAAGGAAACAAAAGAAAAAAACGGAGTGCGTATTAAAGTCCATGGAGAAGAAATAAAAACTTTGACGTTCGCCGATGACATTGTAATTCTGTCAGAGACAGCAAAGGACTTGGAAGAGCAGTTGAACGGAATGGACAGTGTCTTGAAAGGAAGATATAAGATGAACATCAACAAAAGCAAAACGAGGATAATGGAATGTAGTCAAATTAAGTCGGGTGATGCTGAGGGAATTAGATTAGGAAATGAGACGCTTAAAGTAGTAAAGGAGTTTTGCTATTTGGAAAGCAAAATAACTGATGATCGTCGAAGTAGAGAGGATATAAAATGTAGACTGGCAATGGCAAGGAAAGCGTTTGTGAAGAAGAGAAATTTGTTAACATCGAGTATAGATTTAAGTGTGAGGAAGTCGTTTCCGAAACTATTTGTATGGAGTGTAGCCATGTATGGAAGTGAAACATGGACGATAAATACACTCCTGGAAATGGAAAAAAGAACACATTGACACCGGTGTGTCAGACCCACCATACTTGCTCCGGACACTGCGAGAGGGCTGTACAAGCAATGATCACACGCACGGCACAGCGGACACACCAGGACCCGCGGTGTTGGTCGTCGAATGGCGCTAGCTGCGCAGCATTTGTGCATCGCCGCCGTCAGTGTCAGCCAGTTTGCCGTGGCATACGGAGCTCCATCGCAGTCTTTAACACTGGTAGCATGCCGCGACAGCGTGGACGTGAACCGTATGTGCAGTTGACGGACTTTGAGCGAGGGCGTATAGTGGGCATGCGGGAGGCCGGGTGGACGTACCGCCGAATTGCTCAACACGTGGGGCGTGAGGTCTCCACAGTACATCGATGTTGTCGCCAGTGGTCGGCGGAAGGTGCACGTGCCCGTCGACCTGGGACCGGACCGCAGCGACGCACGGATGCACGCCAAGACCGTAGGATCCTACGCAGTGCCGTAGGGGACCGCACCGCCACTTCCCAGCAAATTAGGGACACTGTTGCTCCTGGGGTATCGGCGAGGACCATTCGCAACCGTCTCCATGACGCTGGGCTACGGTCCCGCACACCGTTAGGCCGTCTTCCGCTCACGCCCCAACATCGTGCAGCCCGCCTCCAGTGGTGTCGCGACAGGCGTGAATGGAGGGACGAATGGAGACGTGTCGTCTTCAGCGATGAGAGTCGCTTCTGCCTTGGTGCCAATGATGGTCGTATGCGTGTTTGGCGCCGTGCAGGTGAGCGCCACAAACTGCATACGACCGAGGCACACAGGGCCAACACCCGGCATCATGGTGTGGGGAGCGATCTCCTACACTGGCCGTACACCACTGGTGATCGTCGAGGGGACACTGAATAGTGCACGGTACATCCAAACCGTCATCGAACCCATCGTTCTACCATTCCTAGACCGGCAAGGGAACTTGCTGTTCCAACAGGACAATGCACGTCCGCATGTATCCCGTGCCACCCAACGTGCTCTAGAAGGTGTAAGTCAACTACCCTGGCCAGCAAGATCTCCGGATCTGTCCCCCATTGAGCATGTTTGGGACTGGATGAAGCGTCGTCTCACGCGGTCTGCACGTCCAGCACGAACGCTGGTCCAACTGAGGCGCCAGGTGGAAATGGCATGGCAAGCCGTTCCACAGGACTACATCCAGCATCTCTACGATCGTCTCCATGGGAGAATAGCAGCCTGCATTGCTGCGAAAGGTGGATATACACTGTACTAGTGCCGACATTGTGCATGCTCTGTTGCCTGTGTCTATGTGCCTGTGGTTCTGTCAGTGTGATCATGTGATGTATCTGACCCCAGGAATGTGTCAATAAAGTTTCCCCTTCCTGGGACAATGAATTCACGGTGTTCTTATTTCAATTTCCAGGAGTGTAGTTTGGACAAGAAGAAAGTAGAAGCTTTCGAAATGTGGTACTACAGAAGAATGCTGAAGATTAGATGGGTAGATCTCATAACTAATGAGGAGGTATTGAATAGAATTGGGGAGAAGAGGAGTTTGTGGCACAAGTTGACAAGAAGAAGGGACCGGTTGGTAGGACATGGTCTGAGGGATCAAGGGATCACAAATTTAGCATTAGAGGACAGCGTGGAGGGTAAAAATCGTAGAGGGATACCAAGAGATGAATACACTAAACAGATTCAGAAGGATGTAGGTTGCAGTAAGTACTGGGAGATGAAGAAGCTTGCACAGGATAGTGTAGCGTGGAGAGCTGCATCAAACCAGTCTCAGGACTGAAGACAACAACAACAACAACATCGAAGAAAGGAATTATCCGACGTTCAGCGCTAGTTATTGTTCACCCTTCAGGAATCAAATCATTTTCCAAGCAGCCGCACGTCGTATTTCAATTTTGCACCATTGACATTTCATTATGGACATTTCTGTAGCTGGAAGCTGTTGATGGAGGACGAGGGTATTGGTGCAGGGCAGTCCCGATTTTTTACCTGTTTCACGAAATGACGACAGTGACGGTGCAACATCAACGAGTGTCAGGTCAGTGGAGTTTATCCAGTGTGACAGTAGAAACATTGCATACCTACATTCAGCTGAATGGTTGGAGTGCTTGGTTTTCAGTGGTGAATACCTACATGGCAACATAATTTTTTCGTAATTTTCGGTTTTATTTATTTTCTTTTTTTAACAAAGCCGTTATCAGCAACTAAATCGAAATGGACTTCATCGGTCGTCCAGCGGTAGCGTGTGTGACTATAGTCCGATTAAAATCACTTGACAGTTGACACTTGACACCTTGGAGACCGTTTCCTCCAATCAGAGTGCTCACTGTCACGCCCGAACCGTTCGCCCTTGCCAAACTGCCACAAGAACTAGTCAGTTAACTTCCGATTCCTTGTCCGGATTGCTTTCTTGCTGCGCCTGGATTCTGAGTTCTGGGTCTGCTCCTCTTATTTCGTATTTCATCACACATAATAACCGAAAGAATCAAGGGCGCGAACGCGCGCGCACGCACACACACACAGACACACACACACACACACACACACACACACACACACACAGTGAGAGTGAGGGGGGGGGGCTAATGAAATACACGTTTCATACACATCACTAACCAAACACTACTAGATCCTTTCGCATAAGACGCGATTCAGTCTCACAGATACAGTTATTATAAGCACACAGATCGGCCTAGATTAGATAAGCTACGAACACTGCATGAAGCCGAATTTTTTAAGGCCGCAATAAATCGTTACGACTGGGTCGAACAACTGAACGCAGGCTAGCGGCGTGGTCCAATGGTTACCATAGAAATGTGACGCGTTCGAATCTCCAAACCACAGATATTGTTTTTTAAATTTCTAAATCTAACCAAAATACACTAATTATTATTTTTATTCAGTTAATTGATTCAGTTTTATTCAGTATTTATTATACTTTGCTGCGTCATTTTCAAAATTTTATTTACATTTTTATTTGCCCTTATTTTTCTTCCTATCACCGCTTTTGCGTTTGAATCTGCTTCTGTCACCTATAACTTCCAATCAAGTGGCAACCAGGACTGCTCGTCGGTTGGTAACGCAAAAGCTCGTGTAGACACTGTGAGGATAGTTTCAGATAACCAACGACGGTTATAAATTATAGTTTGCTTTAAGCGCTGAAACTGAAATTTGTAATCCTTGACTTTGTTTGTATAGATTAGCTTTAATGGCCGTGAACAAAGTGATCGTGATTTACTTCTGGTGCAGATTGCTGGTCGCTGTTTTCTCTGACACACTGCACATGACGAGATTGTGTCTACTTTAGGACATGAGTTTAATTCCAGTACCACATCGCGCCGTCTGCTGCAGTTAGCTCCCTGGTCTCTTAAAATCTACTGTCGACAGAGCATCTCACATTTCCGTCAACCTCGCGGTGGCCGCTTCCCGCGTTTTTCCGAGTTACACAATAAAAGCATTTGAGAAGAGATCCTCCGTGTTTGTGTGTCGTCTTTGTGGCAAACAGTAGCCGCAAGTGAAAGATGTCAGCTATCAAGTAATTATAATCGCATTATAGTAATCAAAACGTCCTGGGCCTCGGATCTGATGACACCCACTGCCTAAATTTTGGATATTATCAGCAGCAATGGCGACCGAAAACTTGCGGTGTAAGGAGTCACCGTCATTTTCCCAGTGTCCTTGTCAAAAAAGCCGAGGAGCGGACGGAGTTTCAGTGCAACCTCTTGCCCTTCGAGGCAGCCCCTAAACGCGGGACAGAATCAGCAATGAGCAAAGGCATGAGGATTCTGAAGGCACTGGAAACCAGTGGATTAAAGACAAGCAATGTATATCCACAGAACATGTGGCATGTAACTGAAAAAGGGTCAGGATTATGTCTCCATTAGGAAAAGATTCCCATCTTCGTGAGAGGACTGTCCTGTGGGAGTTAAATACGAAGAATAAATGCCCATACAGACTACAATTACACGTGTGTTGTTATATGCCCCTTACAACCTTGTCAAGCTTGTGAATTTTAAATTACAGTGCTTGAAAATGTTTGTTTTAACATTTTGACTCCATTTTATAGAATAACGTACTGTATGACGTAAGCATTAAAATGTGTGTGTGTGTGTGTGTGTGTGTGGTGGATTACATGTGTGATGATAATTTTGAACGCATCAGCAAATGATTTACGGCGTGTTTGTTTTAATTTGAGACAACTAATACGTCGAAAATGACGCATCGTACAACAAAAATAATGTCGGCAAATAGTTAATATTAGTAAAGAGGGCATCTGCTGCACTACAGCTGGCCACCTCCTGACCACCCCTGCTGCGTGGAAACCTCCGTTTCTATTGCATATTCGGATTACACGCAAAAAAAAGTATATTTTACTCAAACCATTGTTTTCCATTCATTGTAGATGGCGCTGTAATCGACAAATAACAAGTGTGATAGTTGTGCCCGTTCAACTTGCGTTAAATTTTCAGAAATGTAAAACTGCGCACTTCACATAAATTAAAACCCAGTATCCTATGAGTACGACTCACAGTTGGAACTGGTCGACACGTACAAATTCCCGGATGTAGGGACATGAAACTGAGCGATCACATTGGCTCGGTCATAGGCAGAGTAGCTGGCAGACTTCGGTTCACTGGTAGAACATTAGGGAAACGCAATCAATCCACAAAGGAGAATGCTTGAAAATCACTTCTGCGACCCACCCTACATACACAGACTGCAACGTCTTTAAAAAGGTATTTTACAGTGTTACATTATTATCATGCGGGCATCTAAAAATCCCCGCAAGCCGAAACTGGCCAGTGACGTAACACATGATACAACAGATTTCATCTGTATAAAAAAAGACAGACAGCTTATGGCATGATTTTAACATTCAGAAATCATGTCAAGACTGTGAACTACCACACGAAGAAAGTAATTTCACCAGTAATGTCAGCAAGTGATGAGACGTTTGTGATTTTGCGCTCTTAGTTAAAGGGAAAACGTGGAAAGAGGGAAGTGGCAAGTGAGTGAGGTGGATACCAAGCAATGCTAACAGGGAGTACTGAGCGTGTAAAGGTAAGGACAGCACGAATGGTCACATATCAGTTTGACCCGTGGATGAGTGTCACAGAGATTCTGAAGAAATAGAAGGGGCAGATTCTTGAAGATAGACCTAAAGTACCCCGAGAAAGCCAACTTACAACTTTGAATGATGGCTCTAGGAATACACTACAACCCCTACATATCGCTCACTCTACGGACCTTGAGAATAAATCAGACTAATTACATCAGGCACAGGGCTGTTTAAATAATCATTCTTCTCGCGCTCCGAATGTGAAAGCAGTGCGAAGAAACCCTAATAACGTCCAGTGAGAAGTACCCTCTGCCACGCACTTCACAGTAGATTGCGGAATATGGACATAGATGTAGATGTAGAACGAACACAACAAACAATTTTTACAATCATGATATACAGCAATGTTACAAAACCACGTTTTCCTTCACGTAGTAATGATTGGTATTTTACTGTGTTGGTGGCGTTATTGTGATCTTTTTAAGTATCATACAAATTAGTGAACACGAAAGAACACTGTTACCACACACACAAATTTTTTCAACAAAAGCACAGTATATTTTATGCAACAATATCGAGTATAATTAATTGTACTAGTGACGTTAAAGCAAGCAATTTTAACACACTCTATGATTTTTTATTAAGAATAATGACAAGGCACAAATTACACGCAATTCTGTGGTCAGACGACTGTAGGTCTCTTTGCAGGTATATAATGACTCTCTCTAAAATCTTTCGGTACGAGCATGTTCTATGAGCGTTGCCAGTTCATGAGTCTATACGATTGTGTTTACGTCGCTCTGTTAAGGACTTGAAAGCCGTTTAACAGCAATATAGGTATACGACTTACTACGCTGTGCGTGCCTGTATTCAGTGAGTGAAAATCAATAAGTCATGTGAAGATTTTCGACGTGTGTGTTTGGCACTAGAGAGTTTTTAGATACGACACAAATTTCTCCGACGCACTTCTGAGTAATATAACATCAGCGTAAAGACATTAAAATGTTTTTTTACCTTGTGGCGTTGTTAAAATGTTGTTATGCTAGCATATTAAAGTAACCACACGCCTAAACTGGCCAGTATAGTGTAACACATGATGCAATTAAGTTCATCTCTACAAAAAAACTGATTCCTACGCTACGGTATTAAGTTTAAGCCCTACGGTACGGTATTAAGTTTCAGTAATGACGCCGGTGCTGTAGACTCACATGATGAAACTAATTTTACTAGTAATGTCAGAAAGTAATGCGAAATCGGTGATTTATGCGCTCTGAGTTCAGGAGAAAATTTAGAAAAACCTAGAGTTAAATTAATAGCAAACCATTCAGCTGAGAGAACAGTAGAGCGTCGGAGAACAGCAATGAAAAATTATAAAGAATTCCAATAAACTTTGCCCTTAATTAAAATCACTGGGCAGATCGAATCATCCCACCCAATCAGTCTAATTCCGAAAGGGAGGCAATAAAAGTAAACGAGGCCTCTTTATGTCCTCGTTAAAAAGCAAGAAGATTAGATTGCGCTACAACCCGTTTGATCGCTACAGAATCTGTCGAATTACTGAAACAGGATTAATTACGTTTCTCGAAGCGGTGCAGAGTTCTCAAGATAAATAACGCGCTGGGTTCTCAAGATTTTCACTTCACGTTTCACTTTAAGGGGGCTATGCAGTTCACTACTTTCTTTCCTGACATTTCTCAAGGATCTAGGTAGAACTTAGTAAATAGCCTACGATGCAAACTATCGATTTATAACAAAAATACTTGTGAAACTTAGGAGAGACACCCATCACCAAACTGTGACTTCACTGGCTTTCGGCACGGATCTGTTGGAGATTCACTTCTCCGGTTTGCCACCGGGTGACACTCTGCAATATTTCATCGAAACAATTGTTCGCCATTATCAGGTAGCGGTTGGCTGCAAGGCGCTACTGGCGAGACTCTCGTGGCCCCAAGGAGCAGAAACACTTCTTACGTTCCCCCAGCATCTGAATTAGCTTCACTCAGATATTCATCTCACGATGGAAGTGGATAAAGACGGCCCATTACCACTTCCGGATGTCACGGTTAGAAGATAGGCCGACGGGTCTCCGGCACACGGGGTCTATCGCAGAGCGACCCACTCAGTTGTGTTTGTAGTGCAAAAGCTGCCATCACCCTGCACATTGCAGTAGCGTCTTACGCCCGTTGGTAAATAGAGCACTTGTTGTCTTATATGTTAGGCAAAGCGTTGAAAATTTATGCATGGCCGATTTTCACTTTCTCCATTATACCATATCATTACACAGATATGGTTTCCTCACTTCGTTCCTCGTCAGTCAGATTTGCTCGACTGCATTGGGAGCTTCTGCGCCTCCTAACCACTGTGGCATACCACGGTGCATTGTTTCCGTAGAGATTGGTTAACTTAGCATTGTTGCAGCATTGTTCCCCCATCAAATGCAAAAAAAAAAAACGAGTTACCGCATGATATTACACTTCAGCAGTGGGCTGGAATTTCAGCACTCCAGTTCCGCTTTCACAAAAGGTAGAAAAAATGAAATTCGTCCGTAGAATATTTCATGAACTCTAAGGTACGTACACCAGCTTACAAGATACGCATCCGGGACAGATGATGTAAGTTGGGTTGTCTACCCTACGGAGCATGAAATGTTTCCCGGACCAGTTTTATAAAGAGCGATCGAAAAGTTCTGTTTGCGGGTGTTACTGCAGCGTATTTGCAAACGTAGCACGACTCCCATGCTGGTAATCATGGACCGACATGTAAGCAAGGGATTAGTGTGGCGTTTGTGTTTTTCCCGACGTGCATGCAGTAAATGGTGACTATTAGAAATGCGTCCGGGCAGGACCAACATGCTATTATTCTCTTCTTGCCTGCCGAAAGAGAAACACGGCTAGACATCCATTGGAGGATGGGTTAGCATGTCTGTCGGAAACCACCGTTGTGGAATGGTGCGCCAAGTTCCGTGCGACAAGAGGCGCCGGTGCTTCATGGTAACACTCCTCCCCACAACGCGAATGTCGTAACACGGAGGTTATACCAGCTCGCGTGAGAGATACTCGACCACCTGCCCTGTACTCCTCATCTCTCCCCATGCGACTATCACGCCTTCGGTCCCTTAAAAAGGCCTTGAAGGGTCGACGATTCCTGTCGGCAGGCAGTGATGGCCTTCCTCACGCAGCTAATGGGTGTCCTCAAACTGATGCGTAGGTGGGATATTTCTCACGACGATTTTACCCGACTGGTACAAATTCTGGACTGTACGGCCTGCAAACAAAAACTTTTTGATCGCCCTTTATATGTTACCCACCCTGTACAGTGCTGACCATTTCAACTGCATTACTGTGAAGACAGCATGCAGCAATCATGAAACTGGCTCGCGGTGAACTGCACGATTCTCTACGCAAGTGACTGACATTTCAACACAACCACACAGAGTAGGTAGGACTGTAGGAGTGAATCCATATAAACTAAAGAAAACTAAACTCGTCGCTAAGGCCCTGAGGAGAGCACGATGTCGATCATCCGCCATGTCATCCTGCCATATCGCGTCAGTCGAATGTGCGACGGAGAGACGTGAAGTCCGCACAGCGTTCTTCGCGTCGTTGTCGGCTTTCCAGATTTCGGAGCCTCTGCTTGTCTTCAACACAACACATCAGTGGGCATCACCAGGCTGAGTGAATCCAGCTCCGCTCCTCTCAACAAGTAAGAATCGCTGGCAGTTCCGGTAACTGGATCCAGGCCATAAGCATGGTAGTAAGATGCAGGACCATTCGGCTACGTATTCAGACTCCAAAGCCTTCACTGTTCTGTATATAAGGACACAGATTAGACAAAATCTCAGCAAGTCCAGACGTAAAATAATTAATGGAGGAGCATGTGTCCACCTCCAAAATCTATTAAAAGCACTGGAAATCGTGTAGTCTTTCATCTGCAACACGACAACTTGTGAAGATAAGAGGGTGGATGACGCTAGGGCGAGAGGCTGTGAAGCAGCTCACCAAGATCTGACAAAACAGAGCAATAATTAACAGTACAAATATTCAGCTTGTTGAAACATTCGTGTTTCCTGTCTCTTTTCTGGTTGCGAAATATGGACACTCGAGGCCAGAAACGAGCAACATGAAGTGTCCCTCACAGCGAAAATGATAAAGTTTCAAACAAGTTTGATGACAACAAAAATACGTCTTTTCGACGATAAGAACGAAAGGCACAAAATACAACGTCTCAGTAGGTACTGGTACAGAGGCTTCCGCCTGATTGTTTTCTAGCATGTTTTAGCACTACTAGGAGCTTCCTAGTAAAATACACTTGCAGAGAAATAATCGAAGTTCCGAGAAAGTGCTCCTGATCAGGCCCAACTCAGGCAGAGAAAAGTCTATCCTTAAAAAAAAACTCCGAGGAGAAAACAACGATGAAAGTTGAGAACAGCGGCTCCGAGAGTGTCCCGAGACGATCAGGTCAGTAGCAGCCACTTGGAAGCCAGGAGAATCTCTCGAAGTCGGAAGAACTACTCGTGTAGACCTTGTGCTGGCCTTTAACGCTACCGGCGGTGGCGGAATACTCGTGATAAATCACGTAGAAGTTCCGGGCTATTACACCGTGGTCGATGTATAAAACTTTCTTGTATTACTCTCCGTTGCGGGAGGCATCTTCAGAAAATGGCGAACTGCAACTAGAACGCCAGGGAGAGCCGAATATATAGGCAGTATAGAGGGCACCACAGTCTATCACGTGACGTCAGCTTCGAGATTATCACTGGTAGTACCAACATTCTCGATAGAAAGTATTCGATCGTCATTCTTACGTTGCAATGTTAACATCCAAATTTTATCTAATTTAACACATTCCTCTTTTCTGCTAAAATTATTGAGTGTAAATCTCAATAGACTCTCTATACATACGCGCACGATAATGCGATGTTTTCGATATAACATTCCTCTCACTGAATTTCATTTCATGATCACCCTCTTGGTAAAGATGCTCCGCTATGGCTGATTTATCCCAGTGTTTCAGGCGGTAATTCCTCTTGCGTTCAACGAGACGGGTGTTAACACTTGTTTTTGTGGTAGCAATATAAACCACACCACGTGATCACTGGTGACGCTATTTTCTCGTCAGTAGTTGTGCGGACGTGAACAGGTTCCGCGGCAGTGGCGGCCTCTGCCAGCGCAGGTACCGCCGCGCTGGTGTCCGGTCGTGTCTGCGAAGTGGTCTCGCGCTGCTGAGATGTGGTGCAGGGGTCATGTACAGGGTGTACATGAAGTCGGGGAACACTTTCAACTATTTATTGCACAAGAACCAAACATTGCACAGATATCATTTATATGTCAT